>NC_073304.1:176372008-176687175 GCF_027595985.1 Sorex araneus | reverse complement strand
AGCACCTCATCTTATTCCCCAAGAACTGCCAGCCATGATGCCTGAGCTCACAACTATGAATAAGCCCTGAGCACAGCTAGCTGTGGCCCAAAAGCCAAAAAGAAAGAAAAAGATAATCGAATCATGAAAGTAATCTAAGGCTCTACCACAGACCAATGGAACAGGGTGGAATATCCCTATACTTGTATCATTTGTATCACTTGT
The DNA here is from genome assembly GCF_027595985.1 of Sorex araneus. Lineage (NCBI taxonomy): Eukaryota > Metazoa > Chordata > Mammalia > Eulipotyphla > Soricidae > Sorex > Sorex araneus. The sequence goes on along the minus strand of NC_073304.1, from coordinate 176,686,971 downwards.
CATCCTGTTGATCTTTGATCTGCTCAAGCAGGCGCCAGTAACATCTCCATTTGCCCCTGTCATGTGCTAGGTCAGTCCAATGATATCTGCTCGCTCCAGGAACAGGAAGAGCCTCAAACCGTTCATTCAAGGTTTTGACACAGAAGTCTGACCATCTTGTTGGTGGGTGGCCACTCGGTCTTTTGACGCCCCGTGGAATCCAGTCGGTAACAACTCTAGTCCAGTGGTCATCTCTGAATCACATTACGTATCTGGCCCATTTGATTCTCAATGCCTTGGCAAACGAGACAGTGTCCCTGAATATCTTGACCATCGACAGAGGTCAGAACTCCCGGATTCCTTCTCTCACTTGAGTGAAACGTGATACTCCTAGCATAGCTCTTTCAATTCCTCTTTGGGATACCCGAATAGTGTTCTCATCCTGTTTGCATAGGACCCAGGTCTCTGAGGCTTATGTTAGTGCAGGAAGAATGGTGGAGTCTTCCTCCATTCCTACAGACAACCATAAATGTATGAACATCTAATTTTTGATAAGGGAGCAAGAAATGTGAAGTGAAGCAAAGAAAGCCTCTTTAACAAATGGTGCTGGCATAACTGGACAACCACATGCAAAATAATGGATTTAGACCTTGACCTAACACCATGCACAAAAAAATTAGATGAAAATGGATTAAAGAACTCAACATCAGACCAGAATCCATAAGGTATATTGAAGACATGGTTGGAAAAACCCTCCACGACATTGAAGCTAATGGTATCTTCAAATATGACATGCCACCGACCAACCAAGTGGAAACAGAGATAAACAAATGGAACTATATTAAACTAAGAAGCTTGTGCACCACAAAAGATACAGTGACCAAAATACAAAGACAATCTATAGAATGAGAAAGGATATTCACCCAATAGCCATCTGATAAGGGGTTGATATCAAGGATATACAAGGCACTGGTTGGAATCTGCAAGAAGAAAACATCCAACCCCATCAAAAAATGGGGTGATGAAATGAACAGAAACTTTCTCAAGGAAGAAATACGAATGGCAAAAAGGCACATGAAAAAATGCTCTTCGTCACTAATAATCAGAGAGATGCAGATCAAAACAACTATGAGATACCACCTCACACCACAGAGACTGGCACACATCCGAAAGAACAAAAACAACTGCTGTTGGCGTGGATGTGGGGAGAAAGGAACTCTCTTTCACTGCTGGTGGGAATGCCGACTGGTTCAGCCCTTTTGGAAAACAGTATGGACACTTCTCAAAAAATTAGAAATTGAGCTCCCATTTGACCCAGCAATACCACTACTGGGAATATATCCTGGAGAGGCAAAAAAAGTATAATCGAAATGACATCTGCACTCGAATGTTCATTGCAGCACTGTTTACAATAGCCAGAATCTGGAAAAAACCCGAGTGCCCAAGAACAGATGACTGGTTAAAGAAACTTTGGTACATCTACACAATGGAATACTATGCAGTTGTTAGAAAAGATGAAGTCATGACCTTTGCATATAAGTGGATCAACATAGAAAGTATCATGCTAAGTGAAATGAGTCAGAAAGAGAGAGACAGACATAGAAAGATTGTACTCATCTGTGGAATATAAAGTAACAGAGTGGAAGACTAGCACCCAAGAATAGTAGAGATAAGTACCAGGAGGTTGGCGCTATAGCTTGGAAGCTGGCCTCACATGCAGGAGGAAAAGGCTGCTCAGATAGAAAAGGGAACAACAGGTAATGTGTGGTTTGAGGACCCACTGGGGGTGGGAGATGTGCGCTGAAAGTGGACGATGGATCAAACATGATGGCCACTCAATACCTCCATTGCAAACCACAACACCCCAAAGGAGAGAGAGAATAAAAGGGAATGCCCTGCCACAGAGGCCGGGTGGGGTAGGGGGGATAGAATGGGGGATGGGACGGATACTGGGATCATCGGTGGTAGAGAATGGGCACTGGTGGAGGGATGGGTACTCGAGCATTGTATGACTGAAACACAAGCACGAAAAGATGTAAGTCTGTAACTGTACCTCACGGTGATTCAGTAATTTAAAAAAAGGAAGTAATGTAGGGCTCTTTAGACTTGAACTGGAGAGTGGAACCAGGCTGAGGGTCAGCACGGAGGAGGCCAAGTCCCCCGCCCCCAAGCCTAAGACAGGCCAGTTCTCCTCACTTGAGCTCCCCCAACCTGCCCCTTGCTCTGCTGGGGTTTGTGGATAAGCCAGAGTGTCCCTCAGGGAATAAAAGCACCAGAAGCCTTTGATTGGTCGCTCTGGCCATCACTGCTCTGCGGCCCTCTGGTGCTCCCTGATTGCTCCTTTTCCTGACTGTGCAGTCTGCAGCTGTGAGTCACCGTCTTCCCACTGACCGCTGATGCCAGCCAAGCTCTCTCAGTCTGTCTGGCATTCGAGCAGCCGCAGGACCTGACCTTCACGGTGATGCTGTGGACATCAGCAAAAGCTGAGATGTGGAGAGCTCAGAGGGCTTGAGAGCATGCATGAGCGCCCCCCAACCTCCTCAGGGGTCCCCTGTCCCCTGAACACTGCTTGGGCTCTCTGGCCCAGTAGCTAAATATCTCAAGAATTCAAGGAGTGGCACCTAGCGCCCTCAAAGCATTGCTTGGGGGCCCTCTCACCCACAAGCCACCCCCCCCCCCAAAAAAAAAGAGCGAAGGAAAAGTAATACTAAAGTTCAGCCTTAATAATTTTCTTGAAATTTGTCAGGCTGAAAATTATACTACTATATTAAGGTCGTTTATTATTATAATTAATTTGTTCTTCACAATTCACCGACCAAATGGTTTCATTTATTATTAACAGAAACATCACTCATGGTGGATGCAATTCCATTAAACTCCAGCCCGAATCAATCATAGGCTACTTAAATCACAAAGCCCCCAAACTTGCGGCCTCACGGAGCTTTCACTCTGTCCAGTTTTCTTTTCGTGACAGAGGAATGCTGCGTGCAGACCGACTCGTGCTTTGGGACCAGCTGACGGTAGGAGAGGGATTGCTTGTTGGAGAGCCTGTAGTTTGGCGCTCTGATGCCACCCAGATAGGTACCAGGACTGCACCTGTGTCTTGCAAGGAGCAATAGCAAGGAGAGCATAGCTTCGCTGCAAACATCTTTTAAAACTTGACTAAGTTCTGGTTGGCCATTGTGTGGCCCTGGGTCTGCTCTAGGGCTCAGAGCTGCTGTAGGCTCCTGCATCTCAGGGTGTGGTGTGGGGGCTGTGCTCTTCCTGCAGACTGAAACAGCTCCTCTGGCTCAGGACCAGTAAGTGAGTTGAATTGGCTCTTTCTTCCCAGTTGAAATAGCTTGAAACATGGGCCAGAGCAAGAGACCAGCGGGGAGGGCATTTGCCTTGCATGTGGCCAACCGGGGCTCCATCCCCAGTATCCCATATGATCCCCTGGGCACCACCAGGATTCTTGAGTGCAGAGCCAGGAGTCACCCCTGAACATCACTAGGTGTGACCAAAAAGTAAAAATAAATAAATAAATAAATACCTTGAAACAATATTTTCCTCATCTGTTTAGTTACATCAAGACCATTTTTTTGGGGTGGGGGGACACAGCAGAGAGAAATCATGGGTGATTTGTTCAATGGACAAAAGCAGTACCATGTTATCTGCTGTACATGGAAATTTATTTCAGTTGAGGCCGTTATGGAGTTTTTGAACACACACCAAGACCTTACCAGTCACCCGGGGGACAAGAGATTGCTTCTTTTTTCATTTTAATTTTGGGGAAATTAAAAAAAATTTTAATTTCTTTTTAATTTTTGAAATACCACACCTGGTGTTATTCAAGCATTACTCCTGGCTTGATGCGAAAGAATGACTCTTGGTGGTGATCAGGGGATCAGGGGTGGTGGAATTAAACCCCGTCTGCTCCAGAAAACGATGCCCCAACCCTAAACCCCAAACTGTCCCTAGCTGCAAGAGAGGTGGTCTCCATTGAGGAGGTGGTATGATGGGTCCTTCTCGGTATTCACAGGTATCTGGATAACACAGGCTCTGGGTCCTACTCTTACAACTTCTCATGAGGGAGACTTAGCTGAGCAGAACACTCTACTGGTATTATAGTTAAGCAACTCACTGTAGTTAAGTCTCAGCTGTTCCTCTAACTTTAAGATTATATCAGCCCTGTAACTAAAAAAGAAGGGTTTTAAAAATGCAATTATAAAAGTTACCTGTACTGGGTCAGAGTAGAGCGTTTGCCTTGCACGTGGCAGACCCAGGTTCGATCCCCGGCATCCCATATGGTTCCCCAGCATTGCCAGGAGTAATTCCTGAGTGCAGAGCCAGGAGTAACTCCTGAGTATTGCTGGGTGTGACAGAAAAAGCAAAAAAAAAAAAATTCTCTGTACTTCTTGACTGAAGCCTGTCCTCACCTTCACTTGCAAGGAACGTGCTCTTCAATGCAGCCACATCCCCAGTCTTTTGTGATCATTCATTCTAGATTTTATTCTTTACTATTACAGAAGCCTTCAACAGAGTGTGATGCAGCTGTTCATCTCAGTAGCATTTATGAGGCAATAATAATTGTGTACAGTGTTTCTTCAAAAATATCACACATTTGGGGCCTGAGCAATAGTACAGTGGGTAGGGCGTCTGCCTTGCATGTAGATGACCCAGGTACAATCCCCAGCATCCCATATGGTCCCCGAGCACCACCAGGAGTAATTCCTGAGTGCAGAGCCAGAAGTAACCCCTGAGAACCACTGGGTGTGGCCCCCAAACAAAATCAAATGAAAAAGTACATATTTAATTTACAGGACTAGAAGCCATAACTTATTACCACTATAGGACTTACAAAGTTTGGCTCCAGTTATGTATTAATAACCAGATTGATTTGGGCTTCAGACACCATGAATGAGGTAACCAGACAAAACTAGAGTACATTTATTACCAGAAATCTTCATCAGGAAAACATCTAAAGCATTTTGTTTGGATAATAAGGAAAATCATCTTATAAAATTCTGAAGTATAAAAGGGAATCATGAGCAAGGATATTAGTAGATTTCTGTGTAAGTTTAAATATTTAAAATAAGAATCATAAGTTAGGGATTAAGTATTAGGAATGACATTCTGGGTAAGTGGCAAATAGGCATAAAGAAGGGTGATTAGAATTTTATCTTTCCAATGTTCTTGTCTAGGAGGCTAAGATATTATCTTCATATTTATTAATTATGCATGACAACACTTGAAGGGTAACCACTAAAAATAATGGAAATAGATTGTATCACTTCTAAGTGAACAAATGGAAGTAAATGAAATATGAAGTAAAACAAAAACATGTTTAAACCATGTCAATAATGCCAAGAAAAGTGGGAAGAGAAGCATAAACAATGAGGAAAACAGAAAGTGCTAAGATACATTACCAAAGGCCTCACTTATTACTGTAAAGCAGAGATACCGAGCTCACTGTTGGAGATTCTCGTTCATTTGAAAAATAAGTGTCTATGCTCTATTTAAGAAACATGCATAAACCATAAATGCAGAAAACTTGGACATAAAAGGAAAAAAAAAGGCTAGGTATGATAGGCAAATATTACTGAAATAAGGATTCAGTTGCTTATTAGTAGACAAAATAGACTTTAGGGATTTGGCTCGAAAGAACATATATCAATCAATGTTAAGTGGTTAGGCTTTCAATTCCTGTAGCCTCAAAATCCATGAGAAAAAGAGGGAGTTTGTCAAGACTGGTCATGGCGTGGCCTCACTGCAGCCCTGCCTCTCAGTGTAGCCATCTGGCTCAGCTGTGGCTGCTGGGCTGGATTCTGCATCTCCATCCCAACAGGCCAGTCCCTAAGTCTATGTCTGCACTTAGTCTGTGGCTTCATCACTCTTAATCATTTTTCTCTGTATGGGGTGGGAGGGGGGCTGGATCGATAGCAGTAGTAGTAGTAGTAGTAGGGCATTTGCCTTGCACTTGGCTGACCCAGATTGGATTCCTCCGCCCCTCTCAGAGAGCCTGGAAAGCTACCAAGAGTATCTTGCCCCCACGGCAGAGCCTGGCAAGCTACCTGTGGAGTATTCGATATGCTAAAAGCAGTAACAAGTCTCACATGGAGATGTTACTGGTGCCCACTCGAGCAAATCAATGAGCAACAGGATGACAGTGATAGTGACAGTGATGGGGTGAGGGGGCTGTTTGGACTATACCCAGTAGTGCTCAGGGCTTCCTCCTGGCTCTGAGCTCAGGGATCACTCCAGAATACTTGGGGGACCATATGGGGTGCCAGGGATTGAACCCGGGTTAACCTCATGCAAGACATACACCCTACCTGCTCTGGCCCCTGTCGTAATAAATTCTTGACAAATTGATTCTATTGTCTTATGGCCCAACAAGGATTTAAAAGCGAAATGCTATCATTCATCTAGGTTCTGGGTTGGAGCAGGAGGCGCTTCCCTAGAATTCAGTCTTTTAGGCTGGAAACTTCTCAACCGTCATTTCTCTCCTGCATCCCTTTGCTCTCAGCCACCCTCCCTTGCCAATTTTATCCCTATTTGAAAGTTAGCATGTTTTTGTAAGACCCAGATTGCCCTGCACAAAAGTCTGTATTTTCCTTCACACCGACTAGAAACTCAGTCATCTTAATCTGGAGAAAATGTTTTTGCAATAATTGGCCTCAGCCTGTCTCATGAACATCCTTTTGGTGGAGCCTGCGCATTTGTCCTGTCCGATTCTGGAGACTCTGCTCCTTTGCTAACTGTAGAAGAGATGGACGTGCCTGCCCTGGTCTTGTGGGCAGCTTGCTGGGCCTTTGTCTCTGCTTCCCCGGAACGAAGTGTCAGTCTGATGAGGAGACATTCCTCTTTCCAGGTGCAGACTCGCCCATCGGCCATCCCAGCTTGAGCAGGAAAAGAGCAACTGCATCCTTCTTTATTTATATTTCACATATCAAAACCATCTCAAATGACTTCTGGCTCTTTACTGACATTCTGAACGGTCAAGGACGAGGCTGAAAAGATAGATTGTTGACAACACTCTGTACTAGAAATTTGCTTCTACTTTTGGAAGACATCTAATTTTGTAGATAATCCCCTAGATCCTATTCCTTACTCTAATCAAGAGTCAGTATCACATTTTCATTTGCTTTTATTTCTGGTTATTGCCATGGTAACGCAGACTTATTCCAACATATATGCATTTAGAGCTAATCTTTTACTTAAGAAAAATTTCAAGAAGAATAAAAAGTTAGTAAAAGAAGCAAATGGCTTCTGCTAAATAGGTTTTATGATGCTCAGTCATTAACTTGGTGTGAAATAAAAGCAAGTAATTTCTCCTCTGGGTGATTCAAATTAGGGCAAAAATGTATTCATTTTTCAAAGGACTTTCAAACTTGGCAAGAGTGAAAAAAATGGTGCCTAGGATTTTAGATGAGAAAACTAAGTACAACTGGTGAACGTTCAGAGAAGTAGCAACTTTCTCCACAGCCACATAGCGGTGGTGGGGTAGGACCCTACTGAGCATTTCTTTCTTCTTCATTGGGGGAAGGCACCCACCTGTCAGAGGTGCTCAGGTGATTGTCTGGGTTTCAGGGATCAAACTGGGGTCAGCTGCACGCAAAGGAAATGTCTTACCCCCTTGCCTGCTGTACTGTCTTTCCACCCCTGAGTTTTTCTTCTTTCTGCTGATAATCTAATGACAAGCATAGACACAATATTCAGAGAGCCTGGCTGCATTTCTATCACAAGAGGTCATCCTGGTTTGTCTGCATACTGATGAATTCCTGTTGGATGCTTCCATGCAGCAGGCCTTAGACAGGATTCTGGGATTAAATCTGGTTCTTGTCTTTCAGAGTTTAACAGTCAAGGGGGGATAGATGGACATTAATCTATAATTATAGCACTGTCTTCCCGTTGTTCATCGATTTGCTCGAGCGGGCACCACTAACGTCTCCATTGTGAGACTTGTTACTGTTTTTGGCATACCGAATACGCCACGGGTAGCTTGCCAGGCTCTGCCGTGCGAACAGGATACTCTCGGTAGCTTGCCAGGTTCTCTGAGAAGGGCGGAGGAATCGAACCCGGGTCGGCTGTGTGCAAGGCAAACGCCCTACCCGCTGTGCTATTGCTCCAGTTCAATCTATAATTATATGCACAGGTAATTGGCTACTGTGAAGAGGACATGGAGGCAAAGTGTCTAAATCTGTGTAGCAGGTAACATGAGCTTATAGTACTCAGGGCTTAGTCCTGGCTCTGTGCTCAGGAATCTTTCCTGGTGGTGCTCAAGGCTTAGTCCTGGCTCTGTGCTCAGGAATCTCTCCTGGTGGTGCTCAGGGCTTACTCCTGGTTTATTATAACCTAAATAGCTAGAGACAGGCTGCTTGGTGAAGTTATATTTGACCTGAGTCCATAAAATGTATTATCTAAGTGAAGAAGGTTCTAGAAGAGGACGGAGGCAGAGGGAACTAATACACAGCCCTTGGAGAAGAGTGTGGATCATCTGTGGGGCAGAGAGCTTGAACCACGTGTGTGGTATTGATGCTATTGATTGATATAAAGATGAAGCCTCAGAGGTTACAGATTTCATAGCATCTTCTGGATCACATTCAGGATTTGATTTTGATTTTAAGCTCACTGGGCGTACAGTGGAGTTTTAAGTAGGAGATCACTTGTATCACTTGTCATCACTTGTCATCCCCTTGTTCATCAATTTGCTCGAGCGGGCGTCAGTAACGTCTCCATTTGTCCCTGTTGCATGCTAATGTAGCCCAATGGTGTATGCTCGCTCCAGGAACATGAAGAGCCTCAGACTATTCATTTAGGGTCTTGACAAAGAAGTCTGACCAACTCATAGGTGGGTGGCCATGTGGTCTTTTGACATCCTGTGGAATCCAGTTGATATCAGCTCTATTCCAGTGGTCATCTCTAAATTACATGTCCGGCCCATCTGATTTTCGATGCCTTGACAAACGAGACAGCGTCCCTGATTCTTGATCATCGATGGAGGTCGGGATTTCTTCTCTCATTTGAGTGAAATGTGATATTCCAAGCATAGCTCTTTCGATTCCTCTTTGGGATACCCGAATAGCGTTCTCAAGTAAGAGATATAATTTGGATCAAATGTATGGTTTCCATGTGCTTCTGTTTAGGGCAGGGGTAGATGTGAGAGCCAGTTTGGACTTTTTTACTAGTCCATGGAGATGTTGGTAGTACTTCCCTTAAGAAGGTGACAGTAGAGACCAAGTGGAGCGCGTGGAGGGAAGTGTATGGGGGCTGAGGAAGAGCACAGGGGCTAGGTGTGTGCCTCGCATGTTTCTGATCCTAGTTTGACCCTGGGCACTGCATGATCCCCTGAGCACTTTTCTCCCAAGCCACCCCGAGCACTGATGGGGTCTACTACTTCCAATCTACTTCCCTAAGTAAATTTTTGTTTTGTTTTGGGCCCACACATGGGCTAACTCCTGGCTTCATGCTCAGGGATCACTCCTGGTAGGACTGAGGAACCATATGGGGTGTTGGGAATGGAACATTGGCAGGAAGCATGCAACACAAGCTCCCTGACCACTGTACTATCACCCCATCAAGTTAATTAATGTAGCACTGTCGTCCTGTCGTTCATTGATTTGCTCAAGCAAGCACCAGTAACGTCTCCATTGTGAGACTTGTCGTTACTGTTTTTGGCATATCAAATACACCATGGGTAGCTTGTCAGGCTCTGCCATGCAGGTGGGATACTCTCGGTAGCTTGCCGGGCTCTCCGAGAGGGACAGAGGAATCTAACCCAGGTTGACCATGTGCTAGGCAAATTCCCTACCTGCTGTGCTGTTGTACCAGCCCTGGTTAAATAATAATAATAATAATAATAATAATAATAATAATAATAATAATAATAATAATAATAATAATAATAATAATACATTTGGGACAAAACAAAGCTACTGCAGAGTAGAGAAATGGGCCCCGGATCAGACCAGCAGCGTCCAAACATAGATTCTCAGACCCGAGTGTCCATTTCACTCTCAGCCTGGACACAGCCTCCCAAGGTGAGCTTCCTGGTGTCGTTGACAAGGAGGATAAAGATTTGCCAAGGAAGACTTGTGCCAGTGTTTATAAATCCCATCGAGGACTTCGAGTTGCAGCAGAAGCATAGCACTGGTGTTCAGGTAAACTTGCTATGTATTCGCTTCTTTTGTATGCACCCCCATAGCTAATTTCAACCCACACAATACAATTCATTCCTTTCCAACTTCCTTTTGGCAAAAATTAAAGCTTATATGAGTCAGTAGTTGTGTTGCTTCTCTGCCAAGACTTTGGTGTGACTTTCTAGTCCCTTTCAGTTCACATGGAAATGCCTTAAACATATTAAATGATCTTTCATCCTTTAGTCTTGATACTTCTTTTCATTACAAATATCAAAAATTGGTTCACACTGACTTTTTTTTTGTGGGGGGTGGGGTGCGGGTCAGACCTGGCAGTGCTCCAGACTTTCTCCTGATTACACTAAGGTCACTCCTGGTGATACCTGGTGGACCATACCTGCTGCCAGGGATAAAATTGGGGACAGCTGCAGGGGAGGACTTGGATTCCTGTCCTAGAAAACTGGGCACAAATGGTAGTGCTAACCGCAGCGCATGGGTAATGAGAAGAAGCACAGATTTCAGGTCAACTCCACCAATACAGAATTGAAGTGTCTCAAAGAGGTTGTATAGGGGACAGTTTGGACATTGGTTTTGAACATCAGGAAAGAGATCCATAGTTTGAGAGAAGAAAAGGGTAATTTGGATTCCTCATGGTGAAGTCTTTGCACTTGAATGAGATTGCTCCAGCAGATGATAATTCTTTTTTTTTTTTTAGCGGGGGGTGTTATTTGGGACATTCCTGGTGGTTCTCAGTGCTTTTGCTTAGTGATCTCTCCTGGAAGTTCTCAGGGGACTACATGCAGTGACAGGGATTGGAACCTGGATTAGCTGCGTGCATGGCAAGCAACTTAGCCACTGGACTGAATGTCCTGCTTTAGTCCAGGGAGATACTAAAGTGAAACATTAGCATAAAATGGAACCTTGAAAAAAAATGGAACCTTGAACCACCAGGATCTATGAGGAAATGGAGAAATGATGAAGATTGAGATAAGCTTAAAAACAGGAAGGAAAACCCAGACGTGTTGGCACAGAGTTTTCAGAGGGAAGATAAAGGGACTTTTCAGCAACTGGGGCTGGAGCGGGAGCACAGCAGGTAGGGCATTTGCCTTGCACGGGGCCGACCCGGGTTCAATTCCTCCATCCCTCTCGGAGAGCCTGGCAAGCTACCGAGAGTATCCCGCCCAAACAGCAGAGCCTTGCAAGCTCCCCGTGGCGTATTCGATATGCCAAAAGAAGTAACAACAAGTCTCACAATGGAGACGTTACTGGTGCCCACTCAAGCAAATCGATGAGCAATGGGAGGACAGTGCTACAGTGCTACAGGTATCTATCACTTGTATCACTTGTCATCCCGTTGCTCATCAATTTGCTCGAGTGCGAGCCAGTAACGTCTCCATTTGTTTCTGTTGCATGCTACTGTAGCCCAATGGCATCTGCTCGCTCTAGGAACACGAAGAGCCTCAAACTGTTCATTCAGGGTCTTGATGAATAAGTCTGACCATCTCGTAGGTGGGAGGCCAGGCATTCTTTTGACGTCCTGTGGAGTCCAGTTGGTAACAGCTCTAGTCCAGTGGTCATCTCCAAATCACATTACGTGTCCTAACCATCTGAGTTTTGACACCTTGGCAAATGAGACAGCGTCCCTGATTCTCAATCGTCGATGGAGGTTGGAACTCTGGATTCTGAAAGAGCTATGCTCAGAGTATCACGTTTCACTCAAGTGAGAGAAGCAACTAGGTAGAAGCCAATAAAATGGATTCATGTCCTTCTTCATAAATGAAGTGATGGACGGATTCAATAGTTTTGTTTTCCTGAGATGCAGAAAAAATATATGTCAGAGAAGTGATAACATGATGCAGCTATAAATGGAAATGTCTATATAGAGCAGAGAGTGCATTCATGTGTGTATTATTATTTAGGAAAATAGTTTTAAGGTGGTTTATGTGAAGAAGATGAGACAGATTGCACACAGCCAAAGAGAGTGAGATAGGGGAGATGGGGAAATAGAGAGTACAGAGAAAGGAAGTGGAACAGAATGGTGATTTTGTAAAAATTATTATTAAAATGACATCCATGCTAGAGTCTGGAAGTTAACTCTGAAAGGGGGAGAAGACATTTCCTCATAAAACTTGGTGAAGGTGTGATATAGAAACAGTATGTGGAAGCTTTTCATTGTTCAGCATTATTTGATTTCCATAAATTGAAGCACCTTGTATTTCATTTGCCTTCTTTTGGAGGAAGTTTTGTCTGAAAAACAATTAGATACAAGCTCACCTTTTTTCACTTTTTCCAAAATATAGGCTGATTAATTTCTTCCAACACAGCAGGTAGTGTTCTGTTTCTTTGACAATTCCCACTTGTTTCTCATCATTATACGGTCCGGAGGAGTGGGTCACCTCTTTATTTATGTCAGCCAGCAATGATTAAATTTTGTTGCACGCCTCTTAGAGCTCTTATAGGTAATGCTCTCAACACTGGGCTTGTGACTTGAATTCACTTGATATTAATGACTCACAGCCTGCAAATGCATGTCCTTCCCTCCTCCAGTTTTCCAAGGGCAGATTTTGGGGATGTGTCCAGGAGATGCTTAATAGCCTCTATTCTGTTCTTCAGCCTTAATTTCCCATCTGTTTTTTTTTAAGAGAGTTTATCCTTGGGAACATTGGAGCAGATGGATGCTAGCAGTTAAAAATGGGGGTAAGCAGTGGGGATTGTGGGCAAGAGCAAAGGCAGAACCAAAAGAACACTTAATGCACGATTTCATTTACTCTCCCAGGGTCCCCAAGGAGTGGTCATCGCAAATATCTCTGTAGTCACATCTCAAGAACTGGATTGGGCTGGAGTGGCTCCAGTTTGGAGGCCAAGCATATATTTTGGATGAGTTGGTTCAGTGCATAGAATTAAGCATATTAGAGGCAGGTGTAATGGTGTAAGTGGAGATAATAATGTCTGTTAAAGGAGTACAAGAAAAACACAGATGGTAGCGTTCTATTGACTAATTTTATGTGTAAACCAGCATGTTTTGGACTCATCAGAGAATGAAGCCAAAGGGAACTTCCCACTTCCACATCCATCCAGTGGATGGGACAATGAGGACTCTTATCTCATATTTCTGAGCGCTCATCAGAAGAGAACTGAAAATTTTTAGGTTTTAGAGCTGAGAGTTGCCAAATATGTTAAGATGACTGCAGAGAAGTTTGCCCTACAATTTCTATTGGTGAGTTCTAGACCGAAAGTTGCAAACCTGGGCTTTGAGAGGTAATACGGTGGGAGAGGCAGCGGCCTTGCATGCAGAGACCTGAGTCTGACCTACTCTGGACCTTCAACCACTGCCAGGAATGAGCCCTGTGCACAGCTGGGTGAGCCCCTGAACCAAAAACCCAAGCAAAATAAAACAAAAGAGAGTAGTAGACTCTAATAACTTCAGTGACAAACCAGGTGAAATGAAGTTTTTATTAGCAAGTGAGGGGCGTTGTGGGAAACTGGGGGTGTGGGCCCATCCCAGTTCACTCTTGTTTTTTTGTTTGTTTGTTTGTTTACTTTTTGAGTCACACCCAGCATGGCTCAGGGGTTACTCCTGGCTCTACACTCAGGAATTACTCCTGATGGTGCTCAGGGGACCATATAGGATGCTGGGAATCGAACCCAGGTCGGTCGCATGGAAGGCAAATGCCCTACCCGCTGTGCTGTTGCTCCAGCCCCCCCAGTTCACTCTTAATACTTGGGAATTTGGGGGCCTCACTTGTCACATCTTTGGATATACTAGAAGTCACGAAAAATTTTAAATATAAAAAATAGTTATTATTATTATTTTTAGCCACACCTGGCAGTGCTCAGGGCTGACTTCTGCCTCTGTGCTTAGGGATCATGCCTGGTGGGGCCCAGAGAGCCTTTTGGGGTGCTGGGAACCAAACCCAGGTCAGCCACGTGCAATGAGAGAATCCTACCCACTGAGCTATCTTTCCAGCTCCGCATGCTTGTGTGTAATGACGATGGTTCAGATTGGAGTAAGTCACTTGTATTTTTTCTTTTTTTTTTTTAATTTTCTTTTTGGGTCACACCCGGCGATGCACTGGGGTCACTCCTGGCTCATGCACTCAGGAACTTCTCCTGGCGGTGCTCAGGGGACCATATGGGATGCTGGGAATCGAACCCGGGTCAGCCATGTGCAAGGCAAATGCCCTACCCTCTGTGCTATTGCTCCAGCCCTGGAGTAAGTCACTTATGCATGACACAGACAAGCCTGGTTGAACCAAGGGGCTGAGTCTCTGACTACTAGGTTGATAGGAAGGTCTATTCCCTTCCGGTAGGCGAGCTGGGGTCATTGAGGACAGGGGGGAAGCGGCTGCAATGCCATTCTGCAGAGAAAGGGAGAAGGACTGACAGACAGCTCTCGGCGCCATCCCAGGGCCCCCTTGGAGGAAAGGACAGGAGAGTATCTACGATTTGATCCGCTCATTTCTTAGCCACACCGTCACAGAGCAGGTAAAAACTCTCCAGGCTCGGGAGTGTTGGCAGCAAAACTTTTTAGCAAATAATTGCAGCTGTATCAGCATTGCTGCTTCTTCCTCTCTCCTGCCTCCATGCTCTCGAGCACTGTGTAATGAATGAGGCAGGCTGGGATTGAATCCAAGGCCTTTGGCTATTTTCCACATAAGTACAGATGCTCCCAGCTTCAGAGCCACCTAGGGAAGAACAGGGAACTGCAGAAGGGAATGACCTAACTTCCTTGATCGCTTTGGTCTGTGGTAACCCTCGAAGAAACTGTACCATGATTATGAGACATAAGAAATGTGTCATTCCTCACACTGCAAAGCTCTGAGAGCAGCAGAGAATTGGTGATTGGGGTGTCCCAGTCCCCAACATTCAGTGTTCGAGCCCTCTGGAGAAAAGTATTCAGAAGTCACAGGAATGCATGAAGCCGCATTGCATTGTTTCTACATTGCGAATAGTTGGGGAGAAAGGTGGTTTTTCATAATTCAGCTTATGTGTTCCCAGGTACTGACACCATGCTTAGGTTTTCCGGGAAATCGTGTGATGATTCTTCATACTTTAACACCTTGAATGGTGGCAGTTCTTGAAATAGTAGGACATGAGCATTTTGAGGATAAGGACTGGAGTAACTGCAGCGGCCCCAGGAGCCAGGAATGCAAGAAGAGTCTGGGGAGTGGAGGTTGCAGAGCTGGAGGCTGGGGGTGCGGGTGGGGCGGGTACCCTGGGTGTCTGAAAGGGGCCTGGTCTTACTAGAGGCACTTACAAGGTTTTCTAAAGGTAGCTGGATGAGACTGGTGAGACCTTGTAATAAAATAGAAGTAGATAAAAATTCAGAAGTTGTGACATTGTTCTGCTTAACTAATATCAATGCAGACCAATTGTGTCCTCATATGAGTGACCGCTGAGGACACTGGCTCTCTTTCCAATATATGACAGAAGAAACATGGGTGGCATTGCCCCATGTGGTCTAGAAGCTTTGTCATAGAACTGACAATTAAATTTTTGACTTTGAGTTCATTACCTGCTTCACGATATCTTTATTATGTTTTATTCTGTTTGTCTGGGGGCCACACCTTGTGGGACTCTGGGAACTATATGTGGGGCCAGGGATCAAACTGTGGTCGGCTGCAAGCAAGGCAGAACGCCCTACCTCCTGTGCTATCTCTTTGGCTCTGCTTCATCACATCTGGACTCCCTTTCACACCATTAGCAATTTACTTTAGTATTTCAAATATAATGCTACTCAGAAAATGGTGTTAGGACATACATAACTCTAAATCCTTTGAGAGCACTTAAAGATTCATTGGTTGTCTCTGTTCTAATATCTGTTGATATGCAGTTTGAATAATTTAAGAATAATTTAAAGTAGTTTACATAAAATTTAACAGAAAGTAACTAAAAGGAGTGTCAGAAGCTGTTAAACCCAGTTTCTGGAAAAATAGTTACAGAAATCATGGAATTCCATATTAGCATAAATCAGGTAGAATTAGGACATAGAAATTCTCCAAATTGAAGGTGAGCATTTGTGATGATTATGTAAACACAGGTTTATTCCCTGCCATGGGAGTGAACATCAGATTCCCTTTCCTCGGGTACTCCTGCAGCTACACAGCGATACCACCTTCTCTTCAAATTAAAATGCCCGGTTATTTCCTTTCAGGCTGATTCAATCTCTACCTGTCTTTGAACACCTGCTTTGTTGTTGATAATTTATTTGCCACCTACATTCTTTCTTGCCCTATTCTTCCCAGTCAGGCTGATTAAAGGAGGAGGTACCCATAATTCATGTCATGAGGGTCTAAAACTCCATCAGAAACTTACTTTCTATCATAGAGCACTTTGCACAAAGCTAAACATTTAGTAGGTTGCTCAGTTTATTGTTATACTTCATATATTCATGACATTAAAAGGTTTCCATTTTAGAGGAAATGAAATAACAGATCAGTCCATTGAAACGTTATGTATCTATAGCTATATATATATATATATGTAGAGAGAGAGAATAAAAGGAAATAGCTTTTTATGTTTCAGTATGTCAACTAAGAGTATTCCTCCTTTTATGAACCATATTCAGTCTTATTGAACACAGAATGACAAGAAGCATCATTTGTATGCAGCCTCGGTCTGCTTCTAATTACTGAGACCTACCATTATTCAGACTGATGAATTACAAAGCACTGTGTTTCCCATTAAGACATTCTGTGACAGTACAGATGCCTAAATAATTAAGTGCTTGACTCTGGATTAAATATAGATCACCAACATAGGATGTTTTGGTGAAAAAGGCAAACAGCAGCAGGAATGACAGGAAGAATCTGATTCAAAGATTTCTCTCTCTTTCTCTCTCTCTCTCTCTGTAGTCACAAAAGTACATGAATGATTGACATTTAATAGGCACAAAATGTTTGCTGACTCAATTAGTATAAGAATGAATGAAAACTTATTATTTATTTACAAGGCTGCAATAGGGTTAAACTGAAATGACTGTTGCATGTATATTGAAAATGATCTATTACCGAATAGACTTGGGTTCAGATCCTGCCTTTGCCATTTACAAGCTAAATCACTATGAGAAAAACACGTAACCTTTACCCAGGGCCAAGCATTGATGGATTATCAATCCCTCCTTCCCGCAGGAGATAATATATCATGTGAAGCGGTCTTTCTCATATTTGTGTTCTTGTACCTTTTGTGATACGATGCACATTTTGTTGTAAGTCCACATCTTTAAGCAATGAGGAGGTGGTGAATTTTATGCTGTAGCTACTGCCTATCACTCATCTCTAAGGCAAAACACTCCCTCAAATTAAGCTAATAACTAGTATATGCAAACTCCCAATGGTCTGATGTCACAGGCTGGCTCTTTGACTTACTGAATAATTCCTCACGAAGCTCATTATGAGCAGGGCAGTGACAGGCTTCACAGACCAAGTGTTTGCTGCTCTGAGCCTGGTCATTTAGCTCCAGGCCAGCTGCAGAGCTATGCATAGTGCTTTTGGTGTACATGTTCAGTACCCATTTCTGGGGCCTCCTTAGCAGAATGCTCTTCACATGGACTCACTTGTTAAGCAGTTTTTAAGATAGGGATGAGTTTTTTGTTTGTTTTGTTTGTTTGTTTGTTTGTTTTGCGGCGGGGGTGGGGGGAATCACACTTGGCAATGCACAGGGGTTACTCCTGGCTCATGCACTAAGGAATTACTCCTGGTGGTGCTTAGGGGACCATATGGGATGCTGAGAATCGAACTCCAGTCGGCCACATGCAAGGCAAATGTCCTACTCGCTGTGCTATCGCTCCAGCCCTGACAGGAATGAGTTTTGTTCTTGTTTCCTAGACTTATTTATTTCTAAGTACAGAGGCCGTTTGAACGGCCTCTGTAAAATCGGGCAGCCAGTACTTCTGGACATAAACATTTGCTTTTTCTGTGCCTCTCCAGTCCCATGGATTATTCTAGTCTCATTAGGGCTTTCTTTTGACTTAGTTAACACAGCAGTGTTCTAGTTACTTGGAGATGTTTGCAAATAGACTGCATCATAACTATTGGTTCCCGTGTAACTGAAGTGAGTCCCTTTTGGGGACCAATTTGTGTACAGAGCAAATAGAAATCTTGGTGAATGTGGATTTTCCACTGGGAATTCTTCCACATCCTGATCATACATTTTATTGGGCACAGTTGTAGTATTTTCACTTGTTTTACTTGATACTAAAATAAAGACCCCAAACAGTCCAAAGATGATGCTTTTAGGGATTGTGTCACTCTGACTCATCTTTCTGACTGTCAGCCCCTAAGTGGTCACCTTCAGTTTCTAGAAGACCCTTTACCTCTGGTTCTATTTTCCCTTTTGTTTATTCACTGCTTTGTATTTTTCCTTTTTCCTCTCCTCCTTTACTTCCTCAGTTTCTTTCTTCTTGAACAAACTACTGCAAGAAATGGGTTGCTGAGTGCCATACAAGTTATGGGCACTGATGCCTGCGACAGTGTCCCCCACTGCCCCACGTGGCCTTGAGGGAAATAGACTCCCAGTGGAGATTTGGTACTGATGCAGGAGTGGATTCTAGAGGAGTCTAGCAGGAAAGCAGTTCACAATAGATTTGATAATGAAATACTATGAAGTCCTTGGCCATGGACATGTGGTGAGTGGTGAGGCAGCATATGGAGGAGAAGGTACAGGACCGAAGGAGCAGGGAGTTAAGTAAAGAATTAAGAGATGGAGGATGAATGAGCATCACACAGTGTGAATCGATGTGGCTCTGTTCACCTGCCACTGCCACTGCTTTATCGATTTTCTCCTCCTGATTTCCTGATCTGTCTAGATGTTGGTGGCTGCACAATTACTGTGTGCTCTTATACAATTTGTTTGTGTGGAGATAGAATATAGTCCTTACTTTCATTTCCCATCACCTACAAGAAATCAAGAGCCCCAGGGCCAGAGAGGCCTGGGGCGTGGCGGCAGGCCGGCCTGTGACTCTGCACTGCCTATGGTGCACACAATTTCAAGAGTGGTCCCTGAGGGCACAGTGGGGAGTAAGCCCTGGCCCCTGAACACTGCTGGGTATGACCAGAAACAGAGAGAGAGATAGAGAAGAGAGGGGGGAGAGAAAAGAGAGAGGAGATCTGAGAGAGAGAAGAGAGAGAGGAGGGGGGAGAGAGATGGGAGGGAGGGAAAGGAAGAAAGAG
Organism: Sorex araneus; assembly: GCF_027595985.1. NCBI lineage: Eukaryota > Metazoa > Chordata > Mammalia > Eulipotyphla > Soricidae > Sorex > Sorex araneus. The sequence continues at coordinate 176,667,704 of NC_073304.1, read as the reverse complement.
AGGGGAGGGAAGAAAGAGGAGAGGGGGCAGAGAAAGGAGAGAGATAGAGAGGAGAGAGAGAAGGAGAGAGAGGAGAAAGGAGAGAGAAGAGAGAGATGGAGAGAGGAGAGGGGAGAGAGAAAGAGAGGAGAGAAGAGAGAAGAGGGGGAGAGAGGTTGGGGGTGGGGGGAGAATTATGAGCCCCCAAGAAAGTGACCCTGTCCAGGAATGATGTTTTGAAGATAGAAAGTCTTGGGTCTGGTGCTTTTTCTCACTTTGCTGGAACAGATAATAGAGTAATTGGACGTCCTGGTAATGTCCTTGCAAGTCCTAGGAACTATAAATAGTCCAATATAAGTCTCATTTCGGTTCACGTATTTTACATTTCAGATGTGTTCAGATAGGTTATTTTCATCTTACATCTGTGTTTCTAGATAATTTCACATTTTGAAAGTAGAGTCATAACCGGCTTGTCAAGGAAAGCCAGTGTGCAATACCATTTTGATAAGAGAGCATTTAATTGCTGAGTTTCATGCCTGAGCTTTTGTTAATGGGGAGCAGCCCCAAGAAGCTGCTGAGGGCAAATGGCCTACTCGGCTCACCCCGAATGGCCGAGAGGATGAGGGGGACCCTGGTGAGCGTGTGTTTGGCGTGGGCAGTTACCCAGCCGGTCTCACAGACAGGTGGCCGTCTGAGTTCACTTGATCCACCTAGAAATTAACTCCCGCTGCCCCAGGAGTTTGGGGGACCTACACTGGAGTCAACCCTTTAGGGTTCCAAGGAGGATGTAAAGTGACCTCCAACCAAAGTACCTGGATCTCAGTCTTCCTTAAGGCAAGAGTCTGTCTTACATTGCATTACAATTACATTGTACTTGTAATTCAGTTACAATTCAGGGCTGCTGGTGCTCTCAAGGGAGATGCTAAGCCTTTGGAGGAGGAAGATGCATATCTGTAGGTGCTGGGACCAGGAGGGGTGCAGTGCTGATGCTGTGCGCCTAGTCACCTCCTAGTCACAAAAGCCACTAGCATTTAATTGTGCAGCTTCCAGCCATCAATTGGCACATATTTGGGCTTTAGTAAGGCAAAAGGTGGTGGGGTCAGGGTTCCGTCCACTGAGCACTCTCCAAGAACTGGCCAGTCCTGGTTTTCCAAAGTCCTCTTATTAAGGAGCCACGCATCAAGGCTTCTTTCTTTCTTTCATTCTTTCTTTCTTTCTTTTCTTTCTTTCTTTCTTTCTTTCTTTCTTTCTTTCTTTCTTTCTTTCTTTCTTTCTTTCTTTCTTTCTTTCTTTCTTTCTTTCTTTCTTTCTTTCTTTCTTTCTTTCTTTCTCTCCTTCCTTCCTTCCTTCTTTCCTTCCTTCCTTCCTTCCTTCCTTCCTTCCTTCCTTCCTTCCTTCCTTCCTTCCTTCCTTCCTTCCTTCCTTCCTTCCTTCCTTCCTTCCTTTCTTTCTTTCTTCCTTCCTTTTCTTTTCTAAGACAAACTAGATCGTACTTTTTGGTTCCTCTACTCATCTTTATGCCAACCAAGGTTCGATTCCTCCATCCCTTTCAGAGAGCCCGGCAAGCTACCGAGAGTATCCCATCCGCACGGCAGAGCCTGACAAGCTCCCCGTGGCGTATTCAATATGCCAAAAACAGTAACAACAAATTTCACAATGGAGACATTACTGGTGCCCGCTTGAGCAAATCAATGAGCAACGGGACGACAGTGACAGTGACAGTGACAGTCATCTTCACACACTGCCTTTCCTGTAAGTCCTGATGCTGAAAGCTTTTAAAATTGATGTCTTCAGACACCCTGTGATTCTGGAAAGAAGCTCCAGGTTGCTTCTGGTTAGTCTTGGTGCTTATTCCAGTGTCCCCAAGCAGAAGCTGGGCAGACAGGAAAATGAGACTGTTTTTGTATGGTTTATTTGTATGGTTTTCTCTCTTCTCTGCTTTTTGTTTGTTTGTTTTAATCTGTCACTCAGATTCCCCATAGCTAATAGCTTTCCAGTCACTTTCAGTGTGCTAATATTTGAGGCCATATCTTTTTCTTGGCTGCTTTTACTTTCCTCAGGCTTTGGTGTCATGTTATCATCCTCCTTTAACTCTATTGATTTCAGTGGCAAAAAACCTCAGAGAAAAGATGTTGTAAAATTTTTATGGGGGATTATTGATTTGCATTTCTTTTTTTTTTCCTTTTTGGGCCACACCCAGCGATGCTCAGGGGTTACTACTGGCTTTGCACTCAGGAATTACTCCTGGCGGTGCTTGGGGGACCATATGGGATGCCGGGGATTGAACCCGGGTCAGCCGCGTGCAAGGCAAACGCCCTACCCGCTGTGCTATCGCTCCGGCCCCTGATTTGCATTTCTAATGTTATCACATTGTGTTCATGTTGATTTCTTTATAAACATTATGCAGCATGAGAATGTGCATCATGCCCTGTCACTTCTCTGAACGCCTCCCAACCTCTGTGTACACGTGACACTTTATTGAAATTGTATTTAAAGGGGTTGGAGAGTAGTATAGTGGGGAGGGCACTTCTCTTGCATGACCCAGGTTTGATCCCCAGCACTATATGGTCCCCAGAGCACTGCTGGGTATGACCCCAACCCCCCAAAAAACAGTATTTAAATATTATCTTAATTATAGTTTAGGTAGTTATAATAGTATTAAAATTGATGGCATTGATACCCATCTACCACCCAAGTGCCTACAGCCCTCGACCACTGTTCCTTAGTTGCCTCTCATCATCATTAATTGTAGTGAGAAACCACAATGATAGTAGTAACTTAAAAACATGCTTCAGGAAATTGAACTGCTATCTCATGAACGCAGGGCATAAGCAGCACGCCTGAGTTCTATGCCCTGTAACATTACATTTCTGTATATAAAAATATAAACCTGGCAATTAATATATGGGATCATAGTTTTCACAAGAATATCACTGTTGAGGGGCTGAAGTGATAACACAGTGGGTAGGGCATTTGCCTTACACGCAGCTGACCCGGGTTTGATTCCCAGCATCCCACATGGTCCCCTGAGCACTGCCAGGAGTAATTCCTGATTGCAAAGCCAGGAGTAAGCCCTGTGCATAGCAGGGTGTGACCCAAAAAGAAAAAAAAAGGAATATCACTGTTGAAAAGTGTGTACTATTGTTTAAGTGTGAGTTTGGTAAGTAAAAAATAAATAATTTTTAGAGTTGTCTTTTCCTCTTAGTAATCCTTAAATCAGCAGTAGCAAATAGGAGTAATTTAGCATGGATCAAATTTCTCTAGAGGTATTATGTCAGTTTCCTTTTCCCTGTAATTTTGAAAATTGCTGTTATGATTTTTTTCTATACCCACTTTCTTGGACTACATTATATGAATGACAAATCCATTTCATTGTGATGTTTACTTTGTCGAATAAGAATGGCAGCCTTCTCAAAATTCCTTTGAAATCATCTGCAGAAGAAAAAAACAAGTGAATCTTAAAATTATAAATTATTCCTCCTATTGAAAAGTCTAACTTAGTCAAAAGTATAAATATATTCATTTATAATGTTTTAAAATGATTCTAGAAAAGATGTATTCAGATTGATACTTATTAGAAAATATATATTTTGGCCCAAAGAAAAATTAAATTTGTCAGAAGGGGAATATGTTATTATACATAAATAATTAATAAAATGAAATGCCTCCTGCCTCTCTTGATGAGTATGGGACTGTATCTTAAGAGACAGAAAAGTCTAGCAATTCACGTGATCTAATTCTGTTTGACTGGATGTATTAAGATGTCATTGATATTCTTTGCCTTCACTGAAGCCAAAATTGCTTTGAGCTGAAAGATATAGTCTTTTCTCCCATAGTGAAGTTTTCTGCCAATTTTCTTCTTGTTTATGCATCTTTTCCACTTGGAATGCAAAGATGTTCATGGTACAAGAAAAGGAAAGCAAAAAAAAATTCTCTGCTTTGGGGTAGAATATTTGAGGACTCAGTAGTAGTTTGAGTTTTCATGAGACGATGTTGCTTTTACTAAGATGTCTGATCTTGTTCATCTCTTTCAAAAACATAATTCCTTGTCATTTCCTTCTATTATTTTTTTCTACTTAAGGAAAGTGGAAAGAGTTTTCCCTGCTGAAATCAAATCCATGTTTTGTCCTTTAACCAAATCCACTCTCTGTCCTGTGACCATCAGGATGGACTTTGAGTGGGGTCACATCTCATCTTCACAAAAGGATTTCACTAGGAGCAGAGAGTCAGACACAGCTTTATTTTGTACATAGGGGCCTTTGGTATATGTCCCTCTGGGGTGCAAGTTGCAGCTGTGTGGTGCTCTTTCCCTGTACATTTTACTCTTGTGATCATGAGTCAGCTTGCCTCGGTAAAGGCTTCACATACCGCTCTGGCTTCCTAGCACAGGCCCATATGAAACAGAAACTAAATCATGGACAATAGATTATACATAGACTTTATTCATGGAAAAAATGAATAAACACAGCTAGGTTGTCTTTATTTTATTTTATTTTTTAAAATTATAATGTAGGAGCACTGCTATTTATTCAGCCATTGATGAAGCTGACTGAATTGGGCATGAACACATTACTTTTTTAAAATTTTATTTATTTTTAATTTTATAAGTTAGTTCACAATGTTTCATTACATTCAACATTCAAACATCAATCCTACCACCATTACACCTTCCCACCACCAAATTCGGGATAGTTCCATCCCAAACCCCAATCTCTGGGCCAAAACACAACCAAAATAATATATTTCGTGTTGTCTCTATGAAGAACTGCTGAACATGCCTACAAAAAAAGTGTTCATATAGGAAGCAGTGTGAAAATTTTTCTATTTTGTTCTATTTTGGCAGGAGTCATTAAGACATTCTATAGGATACCACTAACATGTTGTTAAAGTTTGGGTGATGTGAGCTTTGGTATATATATCTGAAAATATGTATATATGTATGTATATATATGTATATATATTTCCCTCTATGATTTATTACCTATTATTCGAACCCTATCAAATGTGCACTCTTTGTCCTGTGACTGCCAGGATGGACTTTGAGTGTGGTAATTATGCAGAATGGGTAGGGAGTGTTTTATGATATGTTGCGCGGCTGCTTTTGTGGCCGCATGGTCCAGGAGTATGTTTACTCATATGTGACATTCGGCACAAGCATGTGGGGAGCGGCCTTGAGTGTGGTGGCATGAGGTTGAGCGTGGGTTGTGAGGTTTTTGGCTGTCAGAGCTGGGTCCCATGAGGTGGGGAGTACTCTACCTGCCCCCCTCTGGGGCGCCCCGTGTGAAAAAGCCTGGTGTGGAGTCCAGTGGTATGGTTGTGAGGGCCTCATGTTATGTTCTCTTTCGGGAGAAGCAGTCATGTGATCTGGACAGTGGCCAATGGTGAGATTATCTGGCGCCAGCAGGAGGTGGCATATGGGCATGACCCCTAGGTCTCTGGAGACTGGGGAAAGCGGGCAGAGGATCTCTGCTCCTGGTCCCATTGAGCCCAGAGTTCAAGGACACAAAGTTCCACATTACCTGAGTTCCATAGGACTTCAGTCATGCATGAGACTCGACCCGAGCGCGTGGGGAGAAGTCTTGAGCATGGCGGTTGGGTTGTGGAGGCTTTTGGCTGCTAGAGCTGGGTCCCTTGGGGTGGGGAGGGTCTCACTCACAGCCCTCTGGGGCGCCTCATTGAAGACAGCCTGGCACGGGGTCAGGACATTCTGTGGCGCTTTCTTTCAGGAGATTTAGTGTATAGTCCTTAGGTCTTGGCCATTGATGAGATTACATGGCGGGGGCGGGGGGGGGGCACAGTTTGTGGGTGTGAGTGACAAGCCACTGGAAAACTGGGGACCTGCAGAGAGGAGGCCCAGTCCCAATCCAAGTGGGCCTGGAGCTCTCAGTCCTTCCTACCTCTGTGCTACAGGCCCTAAATGTGTCTTTTGATCCCTTTTGAGATTCATGAGTCTCTAAAATAAGGTCAATAAGTGAGCTTATATAGCTAAGCTGGAGGTGGTTTGTGGGTGTGTCTTCCACATACCTAACTTTTGGCTGTTTAATTTCTTGATAAACTTGGCCCCAAATTGTTGGGGTCTGGTGAAAGTCACAGCAGCAATTTTGGGGTATCTAGCAGTTTGAAGGCACCATCAGGCCACTGATGCACTTGTCCTACAGGTACAGGTTGACTTCTGGCGGCACCATACCCCCGACTAGATTGTCTTTAAAAAGCATTTTTGTATCCTTTCTTTAGTACCAGGCAGGAAAACTGTCACTGTCACTGTCACTGTTATCCCATTGCTCATCGATTTGCTCAAGCGGGCACCAGTAACATCTCCATTTTGAGACTTGTTGTTACTGTTTTTGGCATATCGAATACTCCACGGGTAACTTGCCAGGCCCTGCCATGTGGGCAAGATACTCTTGGTAGCTTGCCAGACTCTCCAAGAGGGGCAGATGAATCAAACCCGGGTTGGCTGTGTGCAAGACATTTGCCTTACCACTGTGCTGTAAAAAATATTCATTTAAGATAATGTAATTACCTACATGTACTTTTAATCTTTTTAAAAATTTATTTATTTATTTTTGGCTTTTTGGGTACCCCATACCCCCACGATGCTCAGGGGTTACTCCTGGCTCTGCACTCAGGAATCACTCAGGTGAGAAACTCAGGCCTGAGAAACGCCAGCACCTCAGTGAACCACAGCATGATATTTGCATCATGCAGTGGGAACCTGTGTACACTGATTGGGTTGACTCAGGTGAGAAATCCTGAGCCTCATCTGGTTCTTACCACCAATATGCAGCAACATAAATCACAGTTTCTCCTTCTCACAGCAAAACTCGAGAGTTAAGACAGTTGAACACAAAGAAAGAACTAAGCTAGATAAATAACAAAATATGCTGTATGTAATAGACACACATAAAATTAACTTTTTAGGTGGGATTTTCCTTAACTTTTAGACAGTTTTAGCAATAAAATCGGTGCATATGTCATAAAGCAAGTGTTTCAAGTAGCTTCCAGGAGGTAAAGGTTAAATACTGCCATTTTCAAGACATAAAAGTAGAGTCAATAATAGACTTTTGACAAATATAAATTTATATTAAAATTTAAGCTTTTCAAAAACCAGCCCACTGAAAAATGCCAGTTATTTTTATAGCTCCCTCTAGTTTCCCTAGTTAAGCTTCTAAACAAAAGCCTTTTTATGGAGGGGGGAAACAAAGGCATCTGAGTAAGATGATTCCAAACAAATCTTGCCCAGAGGTTGGATTATTCTATGAACCTACATTCTCTGGTGCTACCATGTTAACCTTAGTGCTTAAATTTGGTAGAAAATCTAAAACCTATCGTGGGTATCTTTTTTCTTACAGTTCTGGAAGTAAACACATCTGGGAACTTTTTGTTGCTATCTAGCGTTTTCTAGAAGATTCTTTCAGGTAACGTTTCCTTTGCTCCACGGTGTCATTTCTGTTTTAGTACTTATTGAAAAATTGATTTTCTAGTTTCCATGGTAGACTGACTCGTTGAACCTTTGAGAGCGCTATTCAGTCTTGGAAAATGTCAGCACTTTGAGAGACTTAGGTCCTTAGAGATCATCCAATGCCCCGGGATCATTTTGTGCAGCCGTGGAGATCATTTGAGGGGTTAATATCGAGGAGGGTTCAAGTGCCTTCCCCAACTCCCCTGGAAAGCAGCGTGTATGCCAAAGGACACCCCCCCCCCCCATCTCCAAGACCAGGAGGTTTGAGCTAGAAATGACTTTAGAAAGAAGAGTTTCATCAGAACATCTGCTTCTGTTCAGAGAAGGCAGGTAGGTGGCTTGACTCAGGTGCCTCAGTTGGAGTCAGGGGCAGGCCAGAGTTCGAGGCCCTGGGGAGGTGTCTGAGGTGCTGGGACAGAGGTACATGTAGCTTCCTCAGCACTCATCTGAAGGAGTTTCTTTTTTCTGCACTTTTCCCCTTGAGCACTCCACTGTCCAGATAGTTTTGGGGTAATTTCTTTTTTTCTTTCTCTTTTTCTCTTTTTTGCTTTTTGGGTCACACACCATGATGCTCAGGGGCTACTCCTGGCTCTGCACTCAGCCATCATTCCTGGAGGTGCTTGGGGGACCATATGGGATGCCTGGGATCGAACCCAGCTCATTCTCATGCAAGGCAGATGCCCTAACTGTTGTACTACCATTCCAGCCCCAGTTTGGGGGTAATTTATTTTGGTAGCAACTCATGTCTAGTTTAAAATGTCTGTGAGGGGGCCAATGAGGGCCAGAGAGTGAAAATCCCAGCCACAGTCCTCTTGGTACAGTCAATGAAGAGGATGAGGTTTGTCCGGCACAGACCTTGGTCCTCCTGCATGTCCTCTTTTCTGTTCATGCATTTCAAATGGACTAAATCAACATGGACACTTGTTCTCTGCGTGATTATGCTGGTTTACACCCTCACAAGCTCACCGGGGATGTGCTAATGATGTGCCAGACATGATCGTTATTTCAACTTATTCTGTTTTTGCAACTGTCTTACATACAGTTGCTGTTATTATCATCCTCATTTTACAGATAAGAAAGGGTGAGGGGTAGACAGAACAAGAAACTTATTCAGGATCACCCAGCTAGTGTCAGAGGTAAGACTGGAACCCAGGAAGGTGACAGACTTCTGCTTCCCGACCACCAGCTCCGTCTGCCTCCCCGTCACCACCTGCTGTCACCGGCCTTCTCATGTCCAAGACGTTGGTACTGACCGTTCCCATTCTCCCCGCACTGGCGGGCTGGCCTGTGTTTATTTCGTCATGGAGTATAAATCTTGCTCTGAGATTTTGACAGATTTCCTTATGGATTGTATAGAAAATACCTATTTGGCAGGGGTGGGGGGATGCAAAATGTGATGGTTTTCTCACTGTTTTACTAAAATTACTAAAATAAGTAGCCTTAGCAGTGAATTTATGATGATTTGATTATGCAGGACTAGTGGTGGTGGGGGGGGAAGAGGGGGGTTGACCTTCCTGGGTTCGTGTATTTACTCTTCTCTTTGAATTCTGAGCATCTCTGGCGTTGGTGGACTTGGTCCTCCCTCTCTTCAGAAGGGGTGGATTTGCATTTAAAGAGAGAGACAGCTCAAGAGCTGCCAGAGGAGCACAGGCTCTGCCCTTCCTGTCTGTTTCTTTCCGGGGTGACAATGATGCCAGACTTTATTCATTTTTAATTTCTTCTGTGTCATACTTATTATTGCATTATTAATTAATTAATTAATTAATTAATTAATTTAGTTTTTCGGGTCACACCCAGCGCTGCACAGGGGTTACTCCTGGCGGTGCTCAGGGGATCATACGAGATGCTGGGAATCAAACCCAGGTCGACCACGTGCAAGGCAAATGCCCTACCTTCTGTGCTATCGCTCCAGCCCTGTATTTGCATAACCTTATCAGAGGCATAAGAATTAGAGTTCAGGGGCCAAGAAGAAGTACAGATGCTGGTTTGGTTCCTGGGTCGGGAGAATGTAGAGATACTGGTTCAGGTCCCCATACTGCATGATCTCCTGAGCTTGGGTGGGGCCCTGAAGGTGCCGCCAGAGAGCCCAGTGAAGGCGAGGGGGGGAAACTGGAGGTCCCAGTGCTGCCCAGTGGCTTAGGAATCCCCAGCCCCACAGGGCCTGAGCAGCACACATTCTCTGCCTTTCATTGTATCCCTGGCCTAGCTGACTGAGAATCGTTGGTGCAGCTCCCGGACTCGTGAGCACTGCTTGGGTGCATCCTCCCTGCCACCCCAACATTGGAACTAATATTACTGAGAACTGCTATGCACAAGAGACTTTTCAAATTGATGGAGAATCCTAGAAAAAGGATAACCTTAAATCTTTTTGGAGCTTCTGATTGTGTGTCTATGAGAGGGAAATAATAAGTATTTTCTGCTTTATGAAGAAAGTGGTGACTGTTGGAAACCAGTAAATTAATGTACAAGAATGAAGGGAGTTTGGGTAGGGTGGGTAGGCTGCGAAGTCAGATCCGTCAGAGAAGGCCTTTATTGAAACTAGGTGTTGTCGGCAAAGGTGTTCCTGAGAGAATCTGTAACATTCCTGCATGGGAGGGACACTCGTGATGGTCGTCACGGTCACTAAGGTGAGGGATCGGGCAAGTGTGTTCGAGCAGGAGCAGGGAGGCTGTGGATGAGGAGATGGGGCCAAGGGACCAGCAAGACTGAGGACTCTGGCCAGTTTTGTTGATTTCAGGATCACCAGACGCCACACTTCATATATCAAAATACAAAGTCACACTTCATCTTTTAGCTTCATTTTTTGAGCCATCCCTAGCAGTGCTCAAAGTTTACTCCTGACTCTGTGCTCAGGGATGACTCCTAGCAGTGCTCAGGGGACTATATGCAGTGCTGGGGATTAAACCGTGGGAGACAGCCGTGTGCAAGGCAAGAACCTAAACCTCCATATAATCTCTCCAGTCCCAAAGCCATGTGTGAAAGTCGTGTGAGAATTGGCTGTAATTTTAATTTTTAGCAGAGTTCTTCATATTTTTTATGACTGCTACCCTCCCTGAACAGCTATGCTTCTGTCATATATATCAGTTATTGCTGACAGGCAGGTTTTCTGATCTACTCACTCAAAAGTTGACCATACTTCAAAGGTTGAGGAACTCTCGGGCACTTCAGTTCCTTCTTCCTGTCCCACCCAAACCAAGACACACTTTCTTGTTCCCATGTAGCCAGCAGCACCACGATCTCTGGTTCCCAGGGCTGAAAAGTCTCTAGTCTTTCCTTCCTTCCTTCCTTCCTTCCTTCCTTCCTTCCTTCCTTCCTTCCTTCCTTCCTTCCTTCCTTCCTTCCTTCCTTCCTTCCTTCCTTCCTTCCTTCCTTCCTTCCTTCCTTCCCTCTTTCTTTCTCTCTTTTCCTTCCTTCCTTCCTTCCTTCCTTCCTTCCTTCCTTCCTTCCTTCCTTCCTTCCTTCCTTCCTTCCTTTCTTTCTTTCTTTCTTTCTTTCTTTCTTTCTTTCTTTCTTTCTTTCTTTCTTTCTTTCTTTCTTCCTTTCTTTCTTTTTCTCTCTCCACCCCCCTCCACCCCCCTACCCCTAGGATTGAGGATCTTCCTTTCTTGACACCTGAAATGTGAACGAAAATAACTGTTGTGATTTTTTTTTTCTTTTTGGATCACACCTGGCAATGCTCACTCCTGGCTCTGCACTCAGGAATCACTCCTGGCGGTGCTTGGGGGACCATATGTGATGCTGGGAATCGAACCCGGGTCGGCCATGTGCAAGGCAAACGCCCTATCCGCTGTGCTATCGCTCCAGCCCCTGAAGCACATGCTTTAGAGTGACACAGCACATTCTCTGGGTTTGGCTAATCCCAAGTGGAAAAATAAAATGCAAAATGCATGCTAGTTTAGAACTGGTTGCAGATTAACTAGCTGGGAAGGAGAGATTTTGTGCTCAAAGTCTTAGAGTTGCCCTGGGAATGAGAAGGGCTGGAAACACATTCCAGAAGAGGTGAAATATGGACGAGAAGGAGGCAGAAGCAAAGTGTCCTCTTATTGCTGGACTGACAAGATTTTTAGTGGGAAACTTTTTAATTGTAGTAATGTTTCAACACCCAATGTACTTTAAGAGTAGTTTCCTGTGCCTTCAAAGCATCTGTTACTATGTTACATATTCCATTTCCAACACAATCTAATGCCTCTTCGAACTCCAAGTCAAAAAGGCAAAATTTGGAGTAAACCTTTGTGCCTTAGACAGCAAAATCCTCCCAGGGATGGAATTCAGTACATATATATTCAGAGAGTCGAGAGTTTCCCGTAACAACTAACTTGAACCGTTCTTGGAAAAGACGTGCTGATTTTGCTTGCCCATGTTTTAAGCCTCCTCATCTTCTCTGAAAGGACTGCTGATAGAAAAATTCTCTCTAGGGTGACTCAGTAGATTGATTAATCCAGGACTTAGTGGGGAAGTGGGGAGGTCTCAGGACACAGAACTTTCTATTTTAAAATTCAAAACATCCTGGGAAAGTCAGAAAGAATTGGTCACTCCAGCGATTCCACTTGAATATAAGAGCTGTAAAACATAGCTTGTCACAGATCAGGTTGGATATTTGATGAGTGAATAAATAAGTGAATATTTTTGTCATGCAGGGAAAAATGAGAAGACCAAAACAATTTTACCATGGGGTGGGTGGAACAGCCACGTTCTCAGCTCTGGACCCTAGAACAGGGACCCACTAGGTTCTTTGTAAAGGAATTCCACGAAAGACAGTCCTGCAAGAGAGAGAGAAACTTATAATAGAAAACTTAGTCATTGTCCATAGATTCTTCAGATTGTTTGGAGAATGAATGGGGCCTTTTGAAGGCTCTGTGATTAAGACTCCTCCTCCTAGTCCTCGGGTGAACAGGGTGAGGATATGCCTCCACATTTTCTCTTCCAGTTTTTTTTCAATGAGTTCTGTGGCTAATTGAAGTGAATACTATTGTAAATCTTAGTGTTTCCTCGTGTCTTTGCAAGACCCAAGGATTGTCTTGACTATTGTGTGTCTTCTGTTATTCTGCTCTTTCCAGATCACCTACATTTTCTATAGTTCTATATTAAGTATTTCCAGCAAAGTGAGCATATTAGAATAGACTGTAAAGCGCAGAGGGGTATGTGTGTGTGTGTGTGTGTGTGTGTGTGTGTGTGTGTGTGTGTGTGTGTTGGGGGTATGTGAGGGGGTTGCTTTTTTAGAGAAGGAAGTGCTATTTGCAAGGGATGTTCAGAATAGGGTCTTGGGTTTAGTAATAGGGTCTAGTCAGCATGAGAAATATGCTTTTGATCCTATAAAGTATTTCAGACACATTTTGTAGGGGTGCAAGTGTCAGGAGAAATTTGGAAATGGTCTAAAGGATTTAGTTTAGAGTTCTGTTATACTGCTTCATGGTGAAGATTCTTTTTTTCCCAGCCTAGTTGTTTTCTTCTTCGAAAAAATGGTACTCACACTAACAGTATTGTAAACTGGGATGTTTTTCTATGTCTTAACAAACTGAATTGGAATGGTTTCCTTCACTGTGATTTATAAGAATGTATTCTGGAATTGCCCAAACACATGCATGCATATATTTTTAATCATTAAGGGGGAAGTAATATAGTTATTCTAAATTCACATACACTCAAGTCAGGGATTAATCTCAAAACGTTTGTTTGAAAATCAACACATAGGTTTTAGCTTGACTGATGCTAAGAAGAATGAAAGGAGAATTTGTTGGCACAATTTAAAATGTTTTCAAGATATTTATGAGGGCAAATCGCTTTTTCTCATGAATCCCCTGAAAATCAGGTTTCATCATAAAAAAATCAAGATATTCTGTTCTTTCAAAATGTTAGGAATGTATAAAACATGGAAATAAAATGAGTCCTGCAGCATGCCACATTTCAGAAATAATTTTGCATTTTTTTTTGGTACAGTGAAAAATGGATGTGTTGCAAAATCCCTAGTGAGATAGCAAAAGAAAACAGGTCTGGTCAGAACTAAAATGGAAATGGTGTTTAATCAAATACAGATAGTGAAGGGATACATTCAATCTATTAAAGTATGACAGGGAAGCATGGCCGCCTGGCTTTTAATCCTATTACACGGGAAGAAATACATGCTAAGCTGGAAATTACTGCAATTACCGACACTGGTGATTTACAGAATGGGTGAGAAAAAAGTAATGAAACCAATTTCTCTTTCTTGCACTGGAGACTTTTCTGCCGTGAATATGGAGAATGGTAGAAGATTTCAGTAGATGAATCTAAGGCTAAAAAAACACCATGAGGATATCAAGAAATATCATTATATAACCAGAGCAGAGTAGGGAGAGGAGAGGAAAGCTAAGCATTGAGGAAGCCTGTTTACAAGACTCTGCTTGGTAAGGAGTTCTTTCCAGCCACCCCAGGTGCTGTGCAGTTTCTCTGTCTCCCCCGAAACCTTTCACTGAGTGAAAAGACACTGTGATCATGGTGTTCAGACCCACAGTGCCTTCATCTCCTGTGGTGATGCTGTTCACACCCACATCTGCTGTCTCCCTATTCACACCCACCGTCCCTTCTGTCTCCCTGTGGTGGTGCTGGTTATACATGGTTCCTTGTCTCCCTGTGGTGATGCTGTTCACACCCACAGTCTCCTCTGTCTCCCTGTGTGATACTGATCACAGACGGTCCCTTGTCTCCCTGTGGTGATACAGTTCACACCCACAGTTGCCTCTGTCTCCCTGTGGTGATACTGATCACACATGGTCCCTGGTCTCCCTGTGGTGATGCTGTTCACACCCACAGCACCCCTGCCTCCCTGGGATGATGCTATTTGCACCCACAGCCCCCTCTATTTATGTGGTGATGCCCTTCACAGCACAGTTCTTTGTCTCTTCGTGGTGATGCCATAACTCTGAATTGGGAGTTTCACCTTTGTTTGTCTTATTTGTCTGGTCTTCTAATTCATAAAACAGACTTGAATTTGTTGAAATAACATCCTTCTATGGTCTCTTTTATAAGTTTGATATTTTGTATTAAGCATTTAAAGATAATTTTAAATGATTGCTGCCTTGTGGAAATTAAGGTAAATTATGTTTGCAAAATATTTCTCAGTTGGGGGAAAAATATCAACTCTTTGAATAATTCTCCTGTAGGTTCTATTTTAATTATCTCCATCCTCTGGCATCTTTGGATTCTAAATATTATGCCAGAATATTTCTTCAAGCTTTACCTGACCCTCTCACTTAGTTCCTCTGGTCTGGTCCCTCATATATATATATTGCCCTTCCCAAGCTTGAGTTATCTTCCCTTCCTAAGTATGATTTTTTTAAAATCTAATCACTGTGAGACACACAGTTACCAAGTTGTTCATGATTGGATTTTAGTCATACAGTGTTCCAACATCTGTCCTTCCACCAGTGTACATTTCCTACCACCAATGTCTCCAGTTTCTGCCCCCCACCCTCTGGTCTGCCTCTGTGACAAGCACTTTTCTTCTCTCTCTCTCTCTCTCTCTCTCTCTCTCTCTCTCTCTCTTTCTCTCTGTCTCTCTGTCTCTCTCTTTCTTTCTCACTCTTTACACACACACACACACACACACACACACACACACACACACACCCTTTGGGCATTATGGTTTGTAATATAGATACTGAAAGGTTATTATGTTTATACCTTTATCTATTTTCCACACTCAGTTCTTGTCCAGAGTGATTATTTCTAACCATTATTGTCATATTGGTCCCTTATCTAGCCTAACTGCCCTTTGCCTTCCACACACTTGGGGCAAGCTTTCAGTCATTGACCAGTAATCCTCACCCCTGTTTTACCTGGCCTTCAATATAGTCTTTACTCTGGGTAAAGAGTGTGACAATTCCTTGTCTTCTTCTTCTTCTTTTTTTTTTTCTTTTTGGGTCACACCAACAATGTACAGGGGTTACTCCTGACTCTGCACTCAGGAATTACTCCTGGAGGTGCTCTGGGGACCATATAGGATGCTGGGAATCGAACCTGGGTTGGTTGTGTGCAAGGCAAATGCCCTACCTGCTACGTTATCGCTCCAGTCCCAATTCCTTGTTTCTTACCAACTCTAAATTAACAGATCTTCTTGGTCTCCTATTAATGTATATCTCATTTCAATAAATCCTCAAGTGAGCATATGGTTGGCTAGCTGAGAGGAGGACTGGTGGCCTGCCCTGGAATCTTGTGTTTTTAAATTTCACTCCGGTCTAATGAGGGCTAGACAGACTAGACTCCAGGCCATTCCATCCTCGGCTAACTGACTGAGCCCAGAACTTCCCAGTGCCCCATATTGGTTGCAGGAGAGAAGCTCCTGTGAGTTCCTGGCCCTGGAGTCTGGGTGTCCTCTTGCTGGCCTCAATGGACCTTATGCTGCTGTTTGTTTCAGCTTCTGCTCTGAACCTCCTTGGCCAGACCCCCACTGTAAAGTGGCCAGGCAGCACCAGAACCTCAGGGATGGGGTCATTCGGTGACTTTAAGATTTGTTTTGCCATTTTTCTATGTAGAGGCAAAGACTAAAGCTATTTAACCTTTTGATTTTCATTTTGATGGAATATTTCTTTGAATCACACCTGTCTAACCCATCCCGAGAGACTTTATTAGAGCCTGATGTAGCAATAACAGGAATTGGGGAAATTTGAAACTTAAGTGTAATAACTACCTGTCATGACTGGTTAAAAATATGACAGTGCAGAGCTGGTGCGGTGATGCTTCCCGCTAATCAGAACGTCTTCTGCCCTGAAGTCTGTGGTCTAATTAAAACCAGCCCCCACAGGCGTGCTTTCTCTTTATCCTCATCACAGTGGGCCGATTCTTCCGAACTATTGAGACTCCAAAGCAACTTAAACCTTCCGGGAACACCACTGGCGCACTGTCACCTCTCACGGGCTTGTGCAGGTAGAGTAGTTCACACTAAGAAACAAACCTGGTGTTATAGGCTAGGCACGCCCAAAATGCTCAACAAAGTCAGAATTTTGTGTCAGATCAAGGAGCCTTTCTTAGCTGGCCAGCGGCTGCCCATCCTGGGTGAGAGAGACAGACCTGGGGGGTGGTGGTGGGGGAAGGTTTACTGTGGTTCTTGGTGGTGGAATATGTGCACTGGTGAAGGGATGGGTGTTCGAGCATTGTATAACTGAGACTTAAGCCTGAAAGCTTTGTAACTTTCCACATGGTGATTCAATAAAATAAAATTTAAATAAATAAATAAAAGGCAGGGTTCTGGAAAGCACCAGACCACATCTTGGAATTTCACTAAGCAGGCAAGCAAATTCACAGAAGCCAAACAAAGTGGTTAGCTAAACAATACATTGATTAACACAGAAACCAAAATAAAGTAAATGACAGTTAAACAGAAAGTAAAAATAAAGTAGTTAAACAATTAGTAGTCAGGCTATCAGTAGTCAAGCAATCAATTAATTGATACAGGAACTAAAAGTGGTTTTTTACACTCTTGACTGATCCACTTATATCTTGCTCCCTGTTTAAAGAGCCAGATGACAGCTGGAGTGATAGTATGGGGGGTGGGGGGTGAGGGTGTTTGCCTTGCATGCGGGTGACTGTGGTTTGCTCCCTGGTATCCTATATGGTCCCCTGATCCGTGAAGAGTGGTTCCTCAATACAGAACCAGGAGTAACCCCTGAGCATTGCTGGGTGTGACCAAAGAAGAAAAAACGAAAGGATCAAATGAATACACACATTCTGGATGCCAAAGCCAAAAGTAAAACAATTTGTTTCTTTCTCAAGGGGTCAGTCTTGCACACCTGGAGCTAACTAGAAAAGGGCTGATCAAGGGCTAGAGCGATAGCACCGTTGGATGTAGCCACCGCAGAAAAAATCTTCCCTGAAATAGCTTATGATTAGAGAGAGGAAAAATACTATCTCTCTGCATTTTTCTTTCTTTTCAAAACATTTTTATATTTACTGATTGCAGTACTGCGAGTTATAATACTACAGATGATGGTTAGATGATTTAATGTGTATATAATTCCAACACCACACCCATCACGGAGTAACATTTCCTCCCTCCCCCCCCCCCCCCCGCACAAGTCCTGAATGTGCCTCCCTTTAAGCCACCCTCCCCCTGCTGCAAAATCAGCAGTGTGGGTCGCTCACTTGGTACCTTTGGCCCTTTGTTGCTCCCTTGCTGTGTATGTTTAAGTCCCACATATGAGAGATTATTCTGTCTCTTTCCTTCTGAGTGTGAAATTCCATTTTTCAAGGAGGGAAGGAAATAGTTTGTTCAAGATGTTAGTAGTGTTTAAAAATAAGACTTAAGTTCCTGGTGTGTGTGTGTGTGTGTG
Organism: Sorex araneus; assembly: GCF_027595985.1. Lineage (NCBI taxonomy): Eukaryota > Metazoa > Chordata > Mammalia > Eulipotyphla > Soricidae > Sorex > Sorex araneus. Next base: position 176,649,959 of record NC_073304.1, on the reverse strand, counting down.
TGTGTGTGTGTGTGTGTGTGTGTGTGTGTGTGTGTGTGTGTTTCAGGGACAAATGGTTCCCAGATAATCTTATCTGAGAAACAGTCTGGTACAGGTAGGAGAAATGGCTCCCAAATAAGTAGGTTGGGGCTGGAGCAATAGCACAGCAGGTAGGGAGTTTGCCTTACATTCGGCCAACCCAGGTTGATTCCCAGCATCCCATATGGTCCCCTGAGCACTGTCAGGAGTAATTCCTGAGCGCAGAGCCAGGAGTAACCCCTGTGCATTGCCAGATGTGACCCAAAAAGAAAAAAAGAAAAGAAGTAGGTCTTCCGGGTGGCTCACAAATTATGTTGTAGTTTTGTGCTGCCTCATGGTGATATCGGTGGGCCCCACAGGTGGCTCATGTAAAATGGGGAGGAGAAAGATGGTCACTTTCTCTCAATCCGCCTCTGCCACCTGGGACCCAAGGTTGCTGGCTTCTTGTCACGCCTAGAAGAAAGGAATTTCAGGAGTAGACGGGCAGTAAAATTAGTTTTTATTTGGAGGTTTTGAAGAGAAGAAGGGAGAGAGAGTGGACAGTAGCATGCTCAAGAGAGAACCTGGGTTTCTCCAAGGGCAGAGAGAGCCCCTACACACATCCCAGCATTAGACAGGAAAGCATGAAAGTACACATCTCAAGAGGGGAGATGCAGGCGACACACGTGCTCTGCTACATGGGAGGAAGCAACACACTGCTCAGGCACCATATATGCTCCTTCCTTTGTTCAAGGTGGCCTTTATAGGGTTTCTCCAACCTGCCCCCACCTGGGGCTTCTACCTAGGTCAAAATCTGTTGCTAAGGAGGTTACGAGGGGGTTGGGAGTGCTGATGGCCTTCTTTGAAATTCCTTTCCTGGCCTTTAGTTTTTGCAGGAGCTTTTCTGGGTCTTGCTGTAGATAGGTGAGAGTCTCATCAGGCCTTAGTTCCTGTTTTTTTCCTGTTTTCTGCAAGGTCAGCTTTCACCATTGCCTTGGGAGGGGGCCTTCCCTATCCTGTCTATTTCAAAAGTGTAGGCTGTGTGGGTGATGTGGCAAGTAAGGGGGCAATCCTGAGGAGAAGAGAGCTCATCATAGGGAAGATGTCTGAGAGGGTCGGGCCGGTAAGGTCAGCCTCAAGACCACATAGTGCCCACACCTGACTTTCCAGGGATGCCAGGCTGGAGTGAAGAATCGTTCTTTGTAGGAGAAAGAAGAAAAAGTCAGCCCTCTGCCAGGTTTCCAGGATTGGCACCCTCTTTTGTGGAAAATAATTTCCAAGGATGAGTCACTGTATCACTGTCATCCCGTTGCTCATCGATTTGCTTGAGTGGGCACCAGTAATGTCTCCATTGTGAAACTTGTTGTTACTGTTTTTAGCATATCGAATGCTAAAATGGGTAGCTTGCCAGGCTCTGCTGTGCAGGCAAGATACTCTTGGTGGTTTGCCAGGCTCTCCGAGGGGGATGGAGGAATCGAACCTGGGTCAGCGGTGTGCAAGGCAAACACCCTACCCTAGTAAAGTAAAATAGCTTTATCTAAGGGCTGGAGCAATAGTCCAGTGGGGAGGATGCTTGCCTTGCACACGACCAATCTGGGTTTCAGGCCCAGCATCCCATAAGGGCCCCCAAGCACCGCCAGGAGAGATTCCTGAGCATAGCCCAGAAGTTACCCTTAAGCCTCTCTGGGTTTGGCTCCCAAACAAACAAAAGTTTTATTTAGAGAAACACAAAGGTGAGGGGCTGAGGGTGTGGGGAAGGGGAGGTGAGAGAGGAGAGCAGAGAAAGAAAAAAGATAGAGAAGGAGCCCCTGCAGAGGCAGGGAGAGCTAAGAGTCCCTGCTCAGGTTGAAATGGCACGGGGATGGAGAATCACAGTGTGAAGAGACCAGAAGCCCGCGTTCCCAGGGGAGAGGCCAGTGAGCCCGCATGGAGCGCCCTGCCCACCCTTAGCAGGCCCGGTCCTACGCTGGCTCCCCCTCTGCCCAGCCTGGGCACCTCTGTGTCCATAAAAGTCACAGATCCAAGCACAGACTGGAAACAGGAGATCTCAGCTGCAGCCCCTGGAATTGGGGATATGCCTGTCACTCCGCCGGGTGGGGCTGGGTTGGGCTGTGGTGGGGACGAAGTCTGAGGACACTGGTGGAGGGTGAAGGCCCTCCCCACCTGAGAAGTCAGTTCCAGTGGAATCCCGGGGCACAGCGGAGGGAGAGAGGGGGGCTCTGATACCTACCAGTGTCCAGCCTCCGAGTCTGCTCCTGGGAGCACTGTAGCTGAGAGCCTAAAGTGAGTGTTCAGGGGAAGCAAACACTAGAGAAGAGTCAGTTGAACAAAGCAATGGCTGCAGGTGTGCGGAGGGAGAAGCCAGGAGCCGAGGACAGTGGCCCAGCTGGAGAGTTCTCACCAGGTTGGAGAGGAAGTCTTCCCGTTTGAGACGGGGGGTCTATGGCCATCTGGTGCTGAGGGATCCCCTCAGAATTTCCGCTGTGCTGTGCTGGAGGGTGGGGCCAAGAGGTCCAGGCCACAGTACTGCAGGGGTGACCAGGCATGCTGGGAGCTGACCCACAGTCATACCCTCAGTCAGCTCCAGGGGAAAATGCAAAGGGGCAGAGTTTCTGGCAGAGCTCCCAGCCTGCCTCCGTTTTTTTTTAAATTTTTATTTATTTGTTTTTTATTAGTGAATCACCGTGAGACAAAGTTACAGACTTACAGGTTTTCATGCTTACGTTTCAGTCATACAATGATCAAGTACCCATCCCTCCACCAGTGCCCATTTTCCACCACCAATGGTCCCAGCATCCCTCCCACCACCCCACCCAGTCCCCTTCACCCCACCCTGCCTCTGTGGCAGGGTATTCCCATTTGCTTTCTCTGTCTTTTTGGGTGTTGTGGTTTGCTACAGAGGTATTAAGTAGGCATCATGTTCAGTCTATAGTCTATTTTCAGCCCTCATCTCCCATCCCTAGTGGACCCACCTAGCACTCTTTGCTTGGTGATCCCTTCTCTATCAGAGCTGCTTCTTCACCTAGCATGTGAGGTCAGCTTCCAAGCTGTGGAGTATTCCTCTTGGTGCTTATCTCTACTATTCTTGGGTGTTATTCTCCCATTCTGTTACTTTATAGTCCACAAATGAATGCAATGTTTCTATGTCTGTCCCTCTCTTTCTGACTCATTTCAATTAACATGATACTTTCCATGTTGATCCACCTATATGCAAATTTTATTACTTCATCTTTTCTAACAGCTGCATAGTATTCCATTGTGTAGATGTACCAAAGTTTCTTTAACCAGTCGTCTGTTCTCGGGCACTGGGGTTTTTTTCCAGATTCTGGCTATTGTGAACAGTGCTGCTGGAGATGCAAAAAAATATAGTAAAAGTGACATCTGCACCTATATGTTCATTCCAGCCTGCCTCTTTATCCCCAACAGCCTCAGTGGGCAGGTCTCCAGGCAAGTTTTCATGTTTTATTTAAGTTCTAAAAAGGAGGTTCCAGGAACCCTGGGGATTCACGAATCCTTTCAAGCCAAAACTGCTACCTAATTATACAGGAAAGGAGTAAAAGAATATTTTTTTGAAATATATTTTTAAAATTTTTTTCCTTGGAGGCGATAGCAATAGCACAGTGGGTAGGGTGTTTGCCTTGCAGGCGGCTGACCTGGGTTTGATTCCAGCCTCCCATATGGTCCCCCGAGCACCACCAGGAGTAATTCCTGACTGCATGATCCAGGAGTAACCCCTGAGCAACACTAGGTGTGGCTCAAAATGCAAAAAAAAAAAATTCCATTCTGATATAATTTGGTAATAGTAAACCCAGTACAGAAACAGAAGATTTTGCTTTCTTCTAGCCATTTATTATTTGAAAAAAAAAAAGATAAACCGGTATTTCTTATTTTACTATATATATGGACTTGGAGCGATAGCACAGCAAGTAGGGTGTTTGCCTTGCATGCTGCCGACCAGGTTCGATTCCTCCATCCCCCTGGGAGAGCCCAGCAAGCTACCGAGAGTATCCCGCCCGCATAGCAGAGCCTGGCAAGCTACCCATGGCATATTCGATATGCCAAACACAATAACAAGTCTCATAATGGAGACGTTACTGGTGCCCGCTCAAGTAAATCGATGAACAACAGGACGACAGTGCTATGGTGCTTGCTACATCACATAATATATTCTGCATTAGCATTCATTTTAAGTTTTAAAAAATGCTTCTCGATTTCAATTTCTAACATGATTTAGCACTTACATAAAAGCTCTGGGGCTTGGGAGTCTCTTTCCTGTCCTTCAAGAAGCTTTGGGAGAAGCAGGTGAGGAGCACAGTTTTAGGGCTGTCGACAGCTGACACCATCTTCACCCTCAGGGCTTCACTCAAGTTTCCTTTGAAATCTCTCCCTTCTGCTGCCACCAGAGGCTGATGCCTGATTTACCAGGTTTGCTTTAATGAGAATGATGTCTGCATTCTGTAGCTGTGAAGAGGCCAGCAAACTTCAGAGGCCCTAGGGCTGATGACTGTGAACTCTAAGGGTGGCTCATGTGGAGCAGGGAGGAGAAAGAAAGACAGTCACTTTCTCCTGATCCGCCTCTGACAGTGTTAGAAGGACTCAGTGTTACTCGGTTCTTGCCTCGCCTCGCAGAAAAGGAATCTCAGGAGTAGACAAGCAGTGAAATGACACAGTTTTTATTTGGAGGATTTGAAGGGAAGAGGGGAGAGGAAGTGGGAGAGAGCGGAGAGTAACCTGCTCAAGAGAGAGCCCGGGCTTCTCCAAGGGCGGAGAGAGCCCCGACACACATCCCAACATTAGGCATGAAAGCATGAAAGTACACAGCTCAAGAGGGGAGATGCAGGTGACGCATGTGGTCAGGCACTACATGTGCTCAGCCATATGAGCACAGGCAGCACATGGGCTCAGGCAGTATATGTGCGTGCTTCCTTTGTTAAAGGTGGCCTTTATAGGGTTCTCCAACCTGCCCTCACCTGGGCAGGTTGCTAGGGAGGTTACCAAGGGGGTTGGGAGTGGTGCTAGGGAGGTTACCAAGGGGGTTGGGAGTAATGATGGTCTTCTTTGAAATTCCTTTCCTGACTTTTGTTTCTGCAGGAGCTTCTGTTGGAGGGGGTTGGTCCAGCTCCTCAGGATCTGTTACAGACTGGCACCAGTTCTCCATGCAGTCAGGGCGGTCAGGGCTATTACTTCCCAGGAGATTTACTGCCATTGCCTTGGGAGGGGCCTTCCCTATCTGCTTGTCTACATCAGAGCCAATGCAGATAGTTCCCTGGACAGGGCTCATCCTTTCTCTTTGCTACCAACATTGGAAGATATGATGCAGAAATCTGAAAACGTTTGTTTGCTTTATTTCTTGGTCACATGGGCAGTGTGTGGCGACTAGTCCTGGCTCCGTGCTCTTGAACATGGACCTGCCGTGTGCCAAGTACACACTCAGGCTTTAGCTCAGTCTCTTCAGTCCTTCGGGTTATTCTTCAGTGGACATTGCGAAGACCAAACTTTATGTCTCATAGATAATGGCATGTCTGTCTTCTGAGCCACATGATCATGCCAAGTGTATTGTGTGTGATGCTCTTTAAGCAAGGCAAATGCCCCACCTGCTATACTATCTCTCATTCCCTCTCGATGCATTTAGGGGGAGATACATTCACTGTGTTATTTGGGGGGACATAAAATGCAGAGACATGAGCACGCCCAAACTCACACACTTGGGTTTGGCATGTGGGCAAGTTTGGATTCAAGGATGGTTGTGTCTGTCTCCAAAGCATCTTTCCTTTCCTTCTCCTCCTATTCTGAGCATCAGGGAAAGACCAACAGAAGTAACTTAATTTTTAAGTTACTTAATATTAAAATACTTAATATTTTTCATCTATGTCAGATCTAGGGAACAGTTATTTCCTTCCATCGGCCATTTGGGGTACATTATTTGTGGGCCATACACTATTATTATTTGTTTGTGGGTCATTATTCTATTACATTATTTGTAGGCCATACAGGACAGGCAGATGGGGCGCAGAAGCTGCTGGGAACATATGTACCCCTGGCATCATGCATCAGGACCCCCTGTGATTTATATGGTCTGTGGGTCAGATGTTCCCCACCTCTAGTGCTTGCCCACAGCCTGGCTCCAGGAGATCAAATCAGTGAAAACTGATTTTCTTCTGTTGTGTGACTTCCCTTTCCATGGCCCAACTCAGGGAAGAGCAAAGAATTGAGTCGTCTAGAAGAAGCATTATCTTAGTTATTTATTTTTATTTTATTTGCTTTTTATATCACACCTGGTCATGCACAGGGGGTTATTCCTGGAACATGCACTCAGGAATTACTCCTAGCAGTGCTCAGGGAACCATATGGGATGCTGGGAATTGAACCCTAGTCGGCCGCATGCAAGGCAAACACCCTACCCACTGTCCTATCACTCCATCCCCAGAAGAATTATTTTAAAAGCTGGTGCTGACGTTATGCTTTCCTGTTTCTTTTCATTCCATCATCCATCATCTTTATTTCCTGTTGTTGTTTTTTTTTCTGAGATATCAGCCCCAGTATCTATAGTCCGTTTGATAGTATTTGAGCCAGCATTTCAAGTTGGTTGTTAGCGGTCATGTTTGGTGTTCTGGAACATACTTCCTTATCACTACTATGATGTCCTTCAGTTTCTGTCTAAGGAGTGCTTTTCTTCATAGAGAAATGACAGTGTATAAGCCTTTGTCACTGGGAGTCAAATAGAGTCTCTTGTGTCACAGTAAGAGCAAAATCCATTTTTGGATTTTCCTTTCATCACAGGAACTTGGGAGAGATCAAGGCAGTTGCTTCTCCCTTGTAAACTTCCTCTTCTTCCCTCTTTTATTTAAATAAGAGACTAGAGTCAGCGGTCTGACCTCTGGCTTGGCCCATGCCCATATGAGACCATACCCTCATCACACTCTCCTCCATTTCTGCGGCTATAATCTGCACACTCAGCAATCCCTGGCACAGTTGTCACCATGAAGTGAATGGGTGTGCAAAAGTGAATGGTTTGTCTTCAGTCCTCATGGCAGGTGCTAGGGCTTGCGGTGTTCACTCTGTTTGTTGTGGTACTCTGTGCCCACAGCATTGCTTTGTGTTTCTGGAAAAAGATTACAGAGCAATGTTTTAACGGACAATACTGACATGGTAGCAGTTAGTTCAGAAGACCCAAAGTGGCATTTAGACATTAGCAACTCTGCAGCATTCCAGTAGGACAGCTGGTATCCTATTCTCATGACACTCCAAATCCGTGATTGGCAGAGACGCTGAATGAACATTTAGGATCACAGACTGAGCCTTAAAACACTGGCATTTAAATTGTTCACCGTGGTTTCTACAAACTGGGGCTCCCTGGTTGTAGCCACAGAATACGTTATGTAGGTTCCACTCCCCAGCATGGGCCCTTGGTTACTTGGCCAAGTTCTTAATATCTTTGAACCAATCCCCTCATAGAGAAAGTAAGGAAAATGATACCAGCTTCACTGGATTTTTTTTTCTAAGGCTAAAAGTGAACAGATATGTAAAACATTTAACACCTGGTGGTTCTCAGGAAGATTTGGAGTAATCCCAGTGCCTCGATACCAACTTTTCTGCGATATGGACAGTTTTCCTTCTGTCTGCCAAGGAATTGGCTTGTGTGGTTCTGAAAGCTAAGATGTTCAGGACCTGCCTCTGGAAGGCTGGAACCTCAGAGGGGAGATAGGATAGTTTCAGTCTCAGAATAGAAGCAGGAGAACCAGGGGGACGTTGGTGCATGTTCTAAGGAAGGTCTCAATCTGAAGGCAGGAGCAGGCTGATGTCTTGCTCAGACATGACCAGGGAGAGAGGGAGGAAGATTTTGAAAACCTCCATCATCCTTTAATTTCCTTTTTGGATTGCAGCTAGAAATTTCCAGCATTGTTTTATTTTTTCTGAGTGGAACACAGCCTCATCAATGTTATAGTTACTCATCTTTTGTAAAAAACTAAAGCATGCTGAGGGGCGTGTGCACTCGTGGGCTCTCCAGGTGGTTCTGTCTCACCGCCCGAGTTTGGTACTCTGGAACTGCTGTGTGTGGACTGGATCGGGAGAGCTGTTGGCCAAGGACAGACGAAGGAAGAACGAGGACCAAGCTGGTTCCTGATTAGTTACCGTTTATTCAATCTTCCATCTTTCTCATCTCCCGCACTCCTAGCTCCTCCTCGTCCTCTCTCTGGATCTACCACAGTATCTCCCCTTCTTTACTAGTCTCTCCCCCTACTTGTCTCTCCCACCTTGCCCTCTAGGCTATACACAGCCAGGTAGCAAAATCAACATAAGAAAGCCCTTCCTGAGGGCTGGATATTCCAAAGCCCTTCCTGACTGCTAAGGTGTTTTTCTCCTTTCCTTAGTCCAAACACTCATTAACATCTTAATACTAGTTATTTTTGTATGGACTTAGCAAGAGATACATTGAGGCTTGCAAGGCAGCTCTTCTGGCAACATCTTGCCACAGACTCAGACTACAGCACTCAGGCCAGATTAATCATTCCTAATCCTAGCAGGGTCCGAATCTAGTTATCACTGTTTGGATCATAACAACATTTGTCCATGACCAAGCTCTTAACTTATAGTTAAGCATTAGGTGAGATTGGCCAGGCCCATCTCAATGCCAGGGTAGCACACAACTCACCGCTTTCCCTGGGTCCGTCTCGTCCCTCATCCAGACCCTGATTTTGGGGGTTCTAGGAAGTAAGGGCAGCTGAGGCTTAGGTCGAGAGAACAGATGCCCAGGAGGAAAATATGTAGAGTCAAATGACTCTCAGGTTACAAAAGCATAGCATCTGCTAAGTCTTCCTGTGTCCATACAAAAAGGACATTGCTCTGAATAAACTATGCAAAGGACTCAAGGAGAAGAGAAAAACAATATTTACAAATCAACAGAACACTAAGAAAGAAGCTACAAGTAAACACAGAGGAATGGGAGCACTGTGATGGGAGTAACCCAATAACCTAAATTACCTGAGGCTATGTAATCCTACAATCTTTGTCAAAAACCAGTACCAGACACATAATTTCTGTGCTATGAAAAGATCCTGAACATTGGCAAGAAGAGGGGCATGGTGAAATGGGCGAGATGCTTAAAACACCAGAGAAAGTTTTCCTATAGTTTTCTGCTTTGGGATCCTTCCAAATTACCTTTGGGCCCTAGGGCCATTTATTGTAGGAGATGCAGACCCTGGTGGATATAATGGGCTCTTCATTACACTCCAGTCTTCCCTGAGACTGACTGGTTTGTGAAGCCTTGTCTGCTTGTTAGCAGGAGTGATGTCAGTCAGATGCCACCAGGTCAGGGGCTCTGCTCCCTGGTGGCTGATACCGAGTCAGCATGTACAGCACATGATTGTGGTTGCAAGAGAGCAGGTGAGGAGCGCCTGTACCCCTCAATCTCCAAGGAGGAAAATTCTGGAAAAATCAATAAGGCACCACCCAAATTATGATATGTTCTAGCTATGTTGTAAAGAAATATGCACCTAATAGAATAATGCACACTTCCATATCACTTAATGCACACTTCAATATCACTTTATTCATAATATTTTAAATTATAAAATATAATGTGGTAAAAACAGCGAAATTATTTTTCAATCTTATGTCTATAGAGTTACAAGTTTTCCTGAGTTGCAACTCTATAGACGTACAGGGGTTGGGCATTCACCTTTCACGCGGCTGACCCGAGTTCGATTCCTCCGCCCCTCTCAGAGAGCCCGGCAAGCTACTGAGAGTATTGAGCTCGCGTGGCAGAGCCTGGCAAGCTACCCGTGCGTACTGGATATGCCAAAAACAGTAACAATAAGTCTCTCAATGAGAGACGTTACTGGTGCCCGCTCGAACAAATCGATGAGCAACGGGATGACAGTGACGTCTGTAGAGAGAACCTGGTACTTGGCTTTTTGGGTCACATCCAGCGATGCTCAGGGGTTATTCCTGGCTCTGCACTCAGGAATAACTTCTGGAGGTGTGCAGGGGACCGTATGGGAAGCTGGGGATTGAACCCGGAATACCCTACCTGCTGTACTATTGCTCCAGCCCCCATTCATCTAAAATTTAATTATTAAACACAGGATGTTAACTTAATGCACTTCATGGAAATTTCTGGTGAATCATTTTGTTTTTAACTATATTCTGATTGTCTTTGTCCAGAATTATGAAATATTCATCTCTGTTGAGAAGGGACCTTGTAATCAATATTTTATCACTATAGTTCTGTTTTCATCTGTTTTTTCCTCAGACTCAGGAGTCTGTCTTTTTTCCTTTAGAAAATCCAAATGCAACCATTAACTCTGGTTATATCTGAGGTTCTTGTTGCCCGCTCTTTACCCTGAATCCTAGAAACAGGTGCCCTTTGTCTATTCACATTTAATTTAGATAATTATTTTGATAGACTACTGTAATTCCTGGAAAGGTGGAAAATTGCCTCTTGACCTTTTTCTTACAGTTAGCTTAGAGAAAAGCCTTCGGGGAATAGGAATCTGATTAATATTGGGACAGGATAAAAATTCTTATTCATTTGTAGAAAGAAAACAGTTAGGAGTTCTGGAGGGCCCAATGCCAGCCCAGAGAGGAAGCACACAGGCCCTCTACCTGGGCAGCAGTCTGGGGAGAGACTTGCCATACTGTCTCTCTCCCCTGTTGCCCGAGAAAACATAGTCCCTGCTATTGCCGGGTCACTGGGAACAGCAGCTCCGGCCACTCTGGGAAATGCTGGGCTGGAATTTGATCAGTAGTGGGTAATGATGCCAGGGTGCCACACATTTTAAGAATACTGTGAGTGGTTTTTTGTTTGTTTGTTTGTTTGTTTGCTTTTTGCTTTTTTTCCATCACACCCAGCAGTGCTCAGGGGTTAATCCTGGCTGTGAACTCAGGAATTACTTCTGGCAATCAAACCCAGGTAGGCTGCATGCAAGGCAAATGTCCTACCCACTGTACTATTGCTCTGGTCCCAATCCTCTGAGTTTTTAACACTTCCCTGTGCCCCAAATGTGCCAACCTGCTTCTTTGCTCACTTCCAGTTGACTAGCTTCCTTTATCCCAATACTCATGTATTTAATAAATTATGTCTGTCTAGACTCATATTTATGTTTTTTCCTTTGTGTTTGTGTTTGTTCCAGATTGCTGCTCTAACAAATTACCACAGACTTGTAGCTTAAAACGACACGTTGATTTTCTATATTCCACAGATGAGTGCAATCTTTCTATGCCTGTCTCTCTCTTTCTGACTCATTTCACTTAGCATGATACTTTCCATGTTGATCCATTTATATGCAAAGTTCATGACTTCATTTTTTCTAACAGCTGTATAGTATTCCATTGTATAGATGTACCAGAGTTTCTTTAACCAGTCATCTGTTCTCAGGCACTCGTTTTTTTTTCCAGATTCTGGCTATTGTAAACAGTGCTGTGATGAACATATAAGTGCAGATGTCATTTCGACTATACTTTTTTGCTTCTCTGGGCTATATTCCCAGTAGTGGTATTGCTGGGTCAAATGGGAGCTCAATTTCTAATTTTTTGAGAAGCGTCCATATTGTTTTCCAGAAGGGCTGAACCAGTTGGCATTCCCAACAGCAGTGTAGATGTGGAATATAAAATAACAGAGTAGGAGACTAATATTCAAGAATAGTAGAAATAAGTACCAGTAGGTTGGCTCCATGGCTTGGAAGCTGGTCTCACATGCTGGGGAAAAAGGCAGCTCAGATAGAGAAGGGAAGACCAAGTAAAATGTGATTGGAGATCTCACGCGGGAAGGGAGATTCATGCTGAAAGTAGACTAGAGACTGAACACAATGGCCACTCAATACCCCTATTGCAAGCCACAACACCCAATTGGAGATAGAGAGATAAAAAGGGAATACCCTGCCACAGAGGCAGGGTGAGGTTGGGGGGAGATGGGATTGGGGGGTGGGAGGGATACTGGGTCTATTGGTGATGGAGAGTGGGCACTGGTGGAGAGATGTGTTTGCGAACATTGTATGAGGGAAAAACAAGCTCGAAAATGTGTGAATCTGTATCTGTACCCTCATGCTGATTCACTAATTAAAGAATAAAATAAATTAAAAAAAATAAAAACAAGAAGAAGCTGCTAAACATTAAAAAAACACGTTGATTTTCTTACTGTCAGATGTCTAAAATGGGTGACATTGGCCAGTCTCATAGATCAGGGTTCGAGGTGGCCTATAATCTTATTGTTGTGCAGTAAATTCTCTACCTTACTTGGCTTTGAGCTAATTAGAATTTGGTGGACACATCCATTCAAGTGATCTAGTGACCACTAAGGCATGGGGAATGGGGATAGATAGAGTAAATCATACATGTTAGACAGTCTAATCCATATGTATTCAGTACAAATGAGAAATATTCTTTTAATAGCCAGTTTTCTTCTTTCCTTCCTTAATCCTTGTTATTTCTACTGAAGTCTGTAGCCCTTTTTTTTAAACCTCATTTGTAGGAAAGAGATTTTGTTGGTAGCTACTTTTTATACTTTATATATATCAGCAGTGGGTAGTGATATAAATATTATAAATATTGAACAAACTGCCCCCAGCACTGTGTAATCCCACCAACAGCCAACATCCAGAGACTATAAGACCAAGCTCCCAGAAGCTAATAGCCTTGTTCTACCTCTTGGAGAACCTGACAAGCTACCAAGAGTCTATTGCCCACACGGGAGAGACTTGCAAGCTCCCCATGGCGTATTCGTATCTCAAATACAGTAAAAGATATATGCATACCTCTCGGCACGGCAGAGCCTGGCAAGCTACCCGTGGCATATTCGATATGCCAAAAACAGTAACAATAGGTCTTATTCCCCCTGACCCTGAAAGAGCCTCCAATCGTTGGGAAAGAGGAGTAAGGTGAGGCTGCTAAAAATCTCAGGGCTGAGCATAATAGAGTGTAATATTGGGGCCCACTTGAGTAAATTGATGAGCAACAGGATGACAGTGATACAGTGATTGAATTAAACACTGCAAGTAAATCATGATTCTTTTGATGTAGTGTCTTGTTTTGTTTTTTTTTTTTTTGGGGGGGGGATACACTACCGTGCTCAGGGCTTACTTCAGGCTCTGTGCTCAGGGATCAATCCTGGCCATGCTCGAGAACCGCATGCGGGGCTAAGGACCCAGCCCTGGTAGGCCATATGCAAGGCAAGCCTTTTACGCACTGTTATTCTTAGCTATTTGTATTTTGCTAAATACTAATAGAGATGATAGAAAAGTATGAAAGATGAAAGTCACAGTCCAGCAGGAGAGCTGGACTCTAAACGGCTTGCCCGAGTCTGGTTTGGATTTATTACTGTGCGACCTTTGTGCTGCTTACACAGCCAGCAGAAGTCACTCTCTCCTGAGCTCTGTGGACAAAAAACAAGTCTTCAGAAGTTTAAAATGCACATACAGACAGACACTGGCTTTTGGGATGCCTTCTTGTTGCCTGAATCATGCTCTTTGCTTTGAGGCTCCTCCCTTAGTTGACAAATAACCTGGGTCACCTGAGATCAGTGTGATGTCTATTCACAGGAAGGGATAAGCCCAGGAATGATTTTCATCGATATTGCTATTTTGTATTTTGATTAAACATGAAAGAAGAAGCATGACTGCAATGTGAATAATACCTTCAGTTCACAACAAGGTTAGGTTCTTTTCCTTGGTTAAACAAGGGGAGGGAAATTACTTGAATACTAATGTGAACAGTTTGTTACTCATGTTATTGGAAGAAATAACAGGAAGTGTAACACAGCAGGCACCTGAGATTATTATGTAAATTTTAGTGTTTCATATTGCCATATCATATTAAAATCATTATATGAAATTAATGTATAAACCAGGAATTACAGAGTATATTGTTCTACAGAAGTAATATCACAAATAGTCTCTTTCTTCCCTTTAGGATGTAGCACTGTAGCACTGTCATCCCATTGTTCATCGATTTGCTTGAAAGGGCACCAGCAACATCTCCATTGTGAGACTTGTTGTTACTGTTTTTGGCATATCAAATATGCCACGGGGAGCTTGCCAGGCTTTGCCGTGCAAGCAGGATACTCTCAGTAGCTTGCTGGGCTCTCCGAGAGGGACGGAGGAATTGAACCCAGGTTGGCCACGCGCAAGGCAAATGCCCTATCTGCTGTGCTATCGCTCAGAGAAATCCATCAGTCTCCCTCATACTATAACATAACTTACTACACTAGAACCCACATATACAGGAGTCAGAAACAAATAGCTACTGTTTATGGTCCCTATGTCTGTGTCTCAAATGCAGGTTAGCTTGTTTCAATTTACAAATGAAACATTTGAGTTTACTCAATTAAAGAATTTCAGATCATTATCTGACTTCAAAACATGCAGTTTCCATATGATCTGGTTCTTTGGTTAGCGTCTTTTTAAAATTTTCTAAGCAGAGTTCATTAGGATATAACTTAAACCATCCTGAATTTATGGGTTCCTGATTTTTCCACTGGTAACAGCATTCAGAGAAATAGAAAAATAGTAGGTGAGAGAGAGAATGAGAGACTGCATTTTCCTGTCCCCTAGTGCTTCAGCTCAGCAAATATCCCTCACACTGTAATGAAAGACTGGACTTTTGAATCAGCTACCAAACCAGAGATGAGAATCTGAAATTCCCTGTGCAGACTCCAAAGACAATGAAAGATCCCAGTCTATAGCAAATCAGTCTTTGAAGGGGGGGGGAACGTTATATTTCCACAAGAAGAAAGCATAACTGAGTCCCATAATCTTTCTGTAGATTAAGAGCTCTAAGTCCCAAATCAAGTGTAGTTCAGACACAAGATGAACAATAACGACTGTCAGCAAAAACAAACAGTATGGAGCTCTGCAAATGAGACAACCTAAAATAATTCACTATAATATACACGAAGAAATAAAAGACTATTTTGTATGAGCAGGGAGTAAATGTCTTTATTAGTAAATGTCCTTAAGTTTTAACATTTCAGTCACCAGTTCAGTGTAGTTGTGGTTGTTTTGTTAATATTTTTTATAATTTTGTATAAATAAAAATAAGCCCCTCCTCTATGCTTTCTGTAGAAGTTTAAGGATATTTTGTACCATTACTTGCAATTGCTGTCATTATGAAAACAAGGAATATGGTTTCCCCCAGAAGAAAATTAAATCTGCAGAATTGTAAGCATGTGGTACAAAGGTCTCAAAAATACAAAAACATGATGTAATTGAGTATTGATTTTTAAGTATGTAAGTATCAGGGAACTGTTGAATGATTAAGGGAACTGAGAATCTCATCTATACTGCTTCACAGTGAAATTTTTTCTTGATATTAATAGAATAAGTTAAGGAAATTATTTTCAGAATATTTTGAGGAAGGAAATTATTCCTAAATCGGATTATAAAATCTAAAGTTTCAGTTTTGAAGAAATGCTGGCTCAGTTTATTTAATTTCAGGAAAGGATTTCTATTTAGGAGAGAGATTTCATGACAAAAGTTAAGTAGTATTAATCATTGCTGAAACTTAGAATTCCTGTGGTTGTTTATGAAAATTATGTATTTAGAGATGGTGACTGAAGTGCTTCCAAATTTCTTGTGCAACTTGAAAGCAATTTCAGTAAGAGTGCTTTTGTTGGTCATTTCTGAAGACTCCGTTTGAGAGCTATGAAGATAAGATGAAAATACAAGTCAGGCAGAAGGGTATGTGGAATTCAGACAAGATAAGGAACTTGTTCTGGGAAAATCCATCAACTTTTAATTCCACTGAGTTTCAGTTCTCAGAAAATGATAGAAGTTTACGTCTTTAGAGCCTAGCTGAATGGATTTTAATTTTTTTTCTTGAAATATGGAAAACAAAGACCCTAGAGACTTATTCAAATTTGAGGCATGTAGAAGAAATACTGTTTGATGAGTCAAATGACATAGCTATTTCTTTTTATTGTTTTTTAGATTTAAGTTAAATTTATTTTCAAAATTATGGAGAAAAAAATTTTGGGGGGTCAAAAAGGAACTTGATTTTTATTTCATTTTGTTTTTATTTTTATTTTATTTTATTTTTAAAATTTATTTATTTTTTAATTAGTGAATCACCGTGAGGGTACAGTTACAGATTTACACATTTTTGTGCTTGTGTTTCCCTCATACAATGTTCGAGAACCCATCCCTCCACCAGTGACCATTCTCCACCACCAATGAACCCAGTATCCCTCCCACTCCCCAATCCCATCCCCTCTACCCCACCCTGCCTCTGTGGCAGGGCATTCCCTTTTGTTCTCTCTCTCCTTTTAGGTGTTGTGGTTTGCAATAGGGGTATTGAGTGGCCATCGTGTTCAGTCTCTGGTCTACTTTCAGCACGTATCTCCCTTCCTGCATGGGATCTCCAATCACATTTTACTTGGTGTACCCTCCTCTATCTGAGCTGCCTTTTCCCCTAGCATGTAAGGCCAGCTTTCAAGTTATGGAGCCAATCTCCTGGTACTTATTTCTACTATTATTGGGTGTTAGTCTCCTACTCTGTTATTTTATATTCCACAGATGAGTGCAATCCTTCTATGTCTGTCTCTCTTTCTGACTCATTTCACTTAGCCTGATGCTTTCCATGTTGATCCACTTATATGCAAAGTTCATGACTTCATCTTTTCTAACAGCTATATAGTATTCCATTGTATATATGTACCAAAGTTTTTTAAACCAGTCATCTGTTCTCATGCACTCGGGTTTTTTTTCCAGATTCTGGCTATTGTAAACAGTGCTGTGATGAACATATAAGTGCAGATGTCATTTCAACTATACTTTTTTGCTTCTCCAGAATATATTCCCAGTAGTGGTATTGCTGGGTCAAATGGGAGCTCAATATCTAATTTTTTGAGAATTGTCCATATTGTTTTCCAAAAGGGCTGAACCAGTTGGCATTCCCAGCATTCTACAGCAGTGTAGAAGGGTCCTATCTCCCCATATCCTCACCAACAGTGGTTGCTTTTGTTCTTTTGAATGTGTGCCAGTCTCTGTGGTATGAGGTGGTATCTCATGGTTGTTTTGATCTGTATATCCCTGATAATTAGTGATGCAATGCATTTTTGTATGTGCCTTTTGGCCATTTGTATCTCTTCCTTGGGAAAGTTTCTGTTCATTTCTTCGCCCCATTTTCTGATGGGGTTGGATGTTTTCTTCTTGTAGAGTTCAACCGGTGCCTTATATACCCTTGATATCAACCCCTTATCGGATGGGTATTGGGTAAATATCCCTTTCCATTCTGTAGATTGTCTTTGTATTCTGGTCACTGTGTCTTGTACGGTGCAGAAGCTTCTTAGTTTAATGTAGTCCCATTTGCTTCCATTTGGTTGATCAGTTGCGTGTCACAGCTATTTAAGTTACATTATGTTCTGCTCGAGAATTTCAGGTCTTGAGCTACTTTTCTAATAAGTAAAATATATTTCTCTTTTTGTAAATGATCTCTTTTCCCTGAGACTTTACGGCTAGTGGTTAGAGACAAGTGAATAAATCAGGGAGCAAAGCCCATATTAAACGGCCCAGCCCGCTGTCTCCTGCCACCAAGTTCCCCACTGAGATTCCCATTACCCAAAATGTATATAGAAAAGAGTTTGAGCTTTTCAGAGATTAGGTGGTCTATGAATAATGCTAGAGCAGGAAATTGGAGGAAGTGCTGTTGACTTGATCGATGAACACATTTCAGAATAATAAATATCCCCAAGATGTTTAACAGCTTTATGCAGATTGCTCAGAGAGGAAAGAAATCATTCAGAGCCATCGAGGAGAAAGTTGATATGAAGTTAGTACACAGAACTTTGAAATTAGAAATGCGAATTTCTCACAGGACAGTGAGGTGAAGACTGGACCAGTCTTTTCGGTGGCCTCGAGGTTATGCTCATAGACACCCATGTGGGAAATCATGTGAATTATCAGCGGTAGATTAGGTGAGTCTGACACCTGACACAGCTGGCATAAAAGGTCGGGAATATTGCCTTAGATTATTCCATAGCATTTGTAAAACTGATTTTACTTCATCTCCCTATTTCTACCAACTCTTCAATTCTGATGCAAAGCAGAGATAAAGGGAAATGTATGGCTTATAAAAGTGACTAGGAATAGGCCCTTTACACAAGTGAAAATGAGTAAATATCAAAGAAATGCCTTCAGATATTTTTTGTTGCTGTTTCATTTTTGTTTTAGAATCACATCAGTCCATGTTTGGGGCTTATTCCTGTCTCTATATTCAAAGATCAGTCCTGGCAGGGCTCAAGGACCACATGGGATGCCAGGAATTGAACCCAGGTCAGCCACGTGCAAGGCAAGTGCCCTTCCCTCTGTACTATCTCTCCAGCTCTGCCTTCAGATAGTAGGGAATAGAATCCTTCTCCATGAGTATGTGTGGCTATACCAAAAAGCTTCCTTTTAAACACACACAGATTTATAATTGCTGTCATAATCTTTTGTCTGATCCACTGACAGCTTATGTCAGTTTTCATAAGAGCATTAAATATTTTTAATAAAGTAAAGATTTACATGTCTGTTCCTCGGTTATGTGATTTTTAAATTTTTACGAGTTTTTTCTTACAGCCAAGTTTTGTTATTGTTCTACTTCAATGGTACTAAACATGAATATCTAACAGTATGTTATATCTAACAGTACATGTTAAGCAGGTGTAATTCAGTCAGAAAATGTCTATTTTTTCAGGCCACACAAGGTCAAATCAACTAAGTCAGTAGAATCAGAAAATAGCAATTAGCCGGAACAAAATGTTTTCTTGCATATAGAATTTACTGCCTCATGTTTCTTTCACACTTTCACAAGTTTTATTCTAGGTCCTTTATATATTTTTTGTTTGTTTTGGAAAACTATTGGCTATAAAATTTTTTTGACTATAAATTTTTTCAATGAAATAAATATTCATACACTCCCCCCTCCTACTTTTGTTAACATTTGCCATGTTTTCTCATGTAATTTTAATTATTTTTATAAATTTTTCTTAATTAAAACTTTTTGAAGGTATAGTGGTGTACTGGGGGTCACCCATGTTCTGCACAAACACAACTCATAAATCCAACTTTTTTTTTTTTTCGCTTTTTGGGTCACTCCAGGCGATGCACAGGGGTTACTCCTGGCTCTACACTCAGGAATTATTCCTGGCAGTGCTCAGGGGACCATATGGGATGCTGGGAATCGAACCCGGGTCAGCTGCATCAAGGCAAACATCCTACCTTTTGTGCTGTGCTATTGCTCCAGCCCAAATCCAACTTCTTTTCTTGTACTCTAGGTGTCTGTGTTTGTGAGGCTGTTCCTTTCTCCATATTATTTCTCCAGTTCTTCTTATTCCTCACCCTTTTCTTCCCCACACATCTGGGTCATCCTTTTGTCCAGATCCGGCAGTCCACAGAGTCTGGAGGACGTGTCAGCTTTTGTGATGATTCCTCAAAGAGGTTGTGACCTTGTTATGGTGTGGACAATGACTGATACGTTGAAAAACAATGAAAACAGATTCCAATATGATGAAATTCCTGATATATGAGTTCAAGGTCAGGTGCTGTGATGGGAAGGCTTGGGGATTGGTTTTCCTATTAACGAGTTCAGTGGGGTACATGAAAATGAAAAATATATTTCCAGGTGAACATGCCCCCTTTGGGGGGCATCTTCCAAGCTGTGAGTGTTTATAAAGCAGGAATTAAGATTTTAACTTTTGCCCAGAATATTGGGCGGTCAGGGCCAAGACAAACTAGACCCAACTGAAAGGTATTAATTTATCATTTACTTTCAAAAGTTTTATCTTTCCCTCTAGGCCAGTGACATCACATTTTATTTGCTTTGCTTTCAACTTGTAATTTTTTTTTTTGTAGTTTAGGCCACATCCCTACAATAGTGCTATTTTTCACTGTGTAACAGTAGCACTGATGGACAAACCACCACCACCGTGCCCCAGGCCCTCTCCTCTGTCCACACCTCACCCCTGCCTTCCTCTGTCTTCCTTCCTGTTAATCTCAGTCTTACTCTCAGAGGACTGGGTTTGTCCTCCTTTCTTATTGCCTATTTCCTGTTTTCTTTCTCTGTATGTCACAGATCGATGAGTTTGCCCAGTACTGGTGCATTTCTTTTAGGGTGTTTCAGGAGGAGTTAGCACCATATCTGGCTGTGACCAAGGCTTACTCTTGGATCACTTGGGTAGTACCCTGTCAGGAGACCACATATAGTGCCAGGGATCAAACCCAGGTTGACAAACGCGCACCTCTGTGCCATCTGCTGTCCTATCTCTCTGACTCTTACACCACAATTTCTTTATCTGATCACTTGTCTTTAGGTATTTGGGTTGTTTCCAGATCCAGGCTATTGGACTAAGTGCTCCAGTGAGCACTGCTCTGCGTACTATCCTTCAGTCACTGTGTTTATTTTCTTGAGATAGTTGCCAAGAAGCAGGTTCAGTAGGCCATCTGGAAGGTCTGTTCTTTTTCAAGAACTCTCCAGGAGGCAGAGAGAGAGAGAGAGAGAGAGAGAGAGAGAGAGAGAGAGAGAGAGAGAGAGAGAGAGAGAGAGAGAGAGAAAGAGAGAGAGAGAGAGAAAGAGAGAGAGAGAAGAGAACAGGAGGTGAGGCATTGCCTCAAATGTCGCTGTGATACTGGCACCACATGTAGTCCCCTGGGCACAGAACCAAGAACAGCCCCTGGCACTGCCTTGGTGTGGCTCAACGCTCCCTCCTCTAACTTACAAACAAAACCCTGTCCCCATACTGCTTCCTCTAGAGCCAAACCAAATTGCATTCTCCCAATAGAATGAGACCAGCACTAATTGTTTCCAGTCTTTTAGCAATATACCATTATTGCTAGTGTGGATAGTCTCTTATTTTTGAGTTATTATTCATGAATCGCGAATCACAAAATCCCGTTAATCATCGATTTCTCGAGTGGGCTCAGTAACCTCTCCATTCGTCCTTTCCCTGAGATCTTAGAAGTCCACCTCGACTTGGCCCTTCTAATGATGTTGCACTGGGGGCTCTTCAGGGTCAGGGGAATGAGATCCAGCTTGTTACTGGATTTTGCATATGAATACACCATGGGAAGCTTGCAAGGCTGTCCCATGTGGGCAGGAAACTCTCAGAAGCTTGCCAGTTTCTCCCAAAGGGAGAAGTAGGCTACAAGATAGCGCGTGGCCGCAAAGCTTCTGGGAGCTCACTTTTAAGTTTCTGGATGTTGGCCGTTGATGGGATTACACACACCTGGGTTCCTCTGCCGGTACCTTCATGCATGAGCTCTGTCCGAACGTGTGGAGAGGGGCCTCGAGCATGACTGTAGCTAGGTTCTGGTGGTCTTTGGCTGCCGGAAGCTCTGCTTGGGGTGGGGAGGGAAGCTGGAGCCCATCCCCTCTGAGGGGCCCCGAGGAAGACAGCCAGGCGTGCGGGCAAGAGACTCTCTTAATAAGAGAGTTATTATTAATAAGTGATAATTAAGCGCATTGTATACCTGTGAATCGACTATATGTCTTCTTGGAGAAACTGTCTGTTCATCCCTTTCCCACATTTCTTGGTGAGGTCATTGGACTCTTTGTCGTTTATGAGTGCTTTAGAAATTTTGAATATTAATCCTTTGTCTGAAGTATGGCGTGCAAATATTTTTGCCATTCAGTAGAGTGTCTTTTTTTTTTTTGCTTTTTGGGTCACACCTGGCGATGCACAGGGGTTACTCCTGGCACTGCACTCAGGAATTACCCCTGGCGGTGCTCAGGGGACCATATGGGATGCTGGGATTCGAACCCGGGTCGGCCGCGTGCAAGGCAAACGCCCTACCCGCTGTGCTATTGCTCCAGCCCCCAGTAGAGTGTCTTTTAATTTTAGCTTGAATATATGTTGCCAGGCAAAAACTTTAATGTTGTCCCACTCTTTGATTATTGTTATTTTCCTTGCTAATGATGGAGCCGAATCACTGAAGACACCTCTGAGATCTATATCCTGGAGAACTCTGCTTTTGTTTTTAAATGCAATAGTATACTATGGATTCTCAGTCAGTAGCATCTTTTGATTCCCTTTGTTTCTTCTTTCCTTCCTTCCTGTCTATCCAGTTTGCCCGGCACTATTTGAAGAGAAGATTTCCTTGCTCCAGACGTCCAACTCTGTTGTCATAGATATACTGATACTGTCTCTAAGGATTCACCTCTGCTTTCTATTCCTTTAATCTGAGAGCCCATTACACACAGTTCCACAGTTTTGATTACTATAGTTTTGTTTGTTTGTTTTTGTTTTTTTAAATTTATTTTATTCTTTAATTAGTGAATCACCAGATTACTATAGTTTTTATAGCACACTTTTAAAATCATGAAATGTGAACCACCCCTTTTATTTCTTTTCTCAGAATTGCTGAAATTCATGGAATTTTATTATCCCCCATCGATATTAGTGACATACAGGAGAGAAGGGTGCATACAGAATAGCAAATGTTAAGTTAGTTGGGGTTAGCACTAACTTGCACCAAGCGTTAGGAGAGACACGGCAGCCATGGGATGCTGAGGGAAGGCAGTGATGCGGCTACTGGATGCCTGGAGAACCTCACGAGACCCCACAGGCATCGCTGATGTTCAGAGTGCAGCTTCGATGGAATGCTGAGAATGACAGCCACTCCACAGAGGAGTGTGAAGTTGGAGAATGTAAGCAAAGGCAAGCATCTGTATCAAACGGCTGCAGAATCGAGGAAGGCTATAGGACCGGCACAGCCAAAGGTGTGGTGATGGCCAGTGCTCAGACCTCTGAGCCTATTGCGTAGTCTGAGAAGCAGCAGTGAGATAACAATAAAAGGGAAAAAAAATAGTGGCAGAGCTGGCACTCAGAGCCGGCAGGACCTGTGTTATTCTGAAATGGCCTTGAAGAAAGGGAACAAGCGCCAGAGGATAGGTTGATTGGAATCTAGGTTCTGGGAAGTGGAGGGATTGAGTCCCGACTTTCTCTCACTTCTTCACTGGATAATAAAGTCACTTGCTGGCAGGGAAAGGCCCACAGCCTTTACGGTGCTGAGGAGAGCGTGTGCCCCTTCCCGGCCTCTTGCCCCTGTGTGCCTCAGGAGGGGAGACCCCAGGCTTGGGAAATAAGTTTACCTTGAGAGAATACGAATTAAATAGCACAAGGAGTGGCTAGACAGGCCTTTCTGTGGGTTTTCTTCTTTTCTTTTCTTGTTGGTGCTGCAGCTTTGCTAAGTCTGGGCTTAGACTGCTTATGAAGTGAGCCAGAAATAAAGGAGCCGAGGAAATCCATAACGGCCACGACCGCTGCATGATGGAGTCGCAAATGCGAGAGGCCCACAGAGGCATGGCAGAAGGTGCTGTGTGCCTCAGTGTGAGTCCCACCCTCGTGGCTCTGGGACCTCCCTCCAGTTCCTGTTGGTGACTCTCCCACCTCCACCCTACCCCACCCACACACCCACATCACAGTATAGGGAAAAGTGAGGAGGACCTTTTCTCCCCCTTCGCCTTATAGATTCTTCTCCAGCTAGTTAAGAACTTAAAATAGGGGCCAGAGTGGTAGTGCATCCAGTAGGGCTCATGCCTTACTTGGGGCCAACCCAGGTTCGATCTCTGGCACCGAATATGGTCCACAAGCACCAACAGGAGTGATCCCTGAGTGCCACCAGGTGTGGCCCAAAGAACAACAAAAAAGCAAGCTTAATTTAAAAAATAAAACAATTCATAATAGCAGGAGGGACCCAACTTAAAATCTATATAGAGAATGAAGGTTTCGTTTCCCGTGACGAGAATATGTGTCCTGCAGAAGAAATAACGACATGGGGGCCTGACGCATCCCAAGAGAGAGCGGGGTCTCCCGTGAGGAGAGGCTGATTCTGAGAGCAGCTTTCCAATACCCAGGTGTTTGTCCTGCTACGTAGACAGGTTTCTCAATGAACCCATTGATGTTTCTGATAGAAATCCCACCCTGAGTATTTTCGTCAGTCTTTCCTAGGCAAGGCAAGAAAAGAGTGACAAAAGTCTCTGAGCCAGGGCTGGAGTGATAGCATAGCGGGTAGGGCGTCTGCCTTTATGCGGCTGACCCGGGTTCAATTCCCAGCATCCCATATGGTCACCCAAGTACTGGAAGGAGTAATTCCTGAGTGCAGAGACAGGAGACCCCTGAGCATCGCTGGGTGTGACTCAAAAAGCAAATAAATAAATAAATAAATAAATAAAAAGTCTCTAAGCCTCCAGGGCATAGTCAATTCCCATCTGAAACACTCCTTACGTCAGAGTGTCTTGTCCTGAAGCCCTTTCCTCCCATCTGTGGTGGGCAGGGGTGATGGGGGCTCTGTCTTTCCCGGAACAGTCCGCTCATTCTGGCCCAAGCATACTGCTTGCAAGCCCCTTTATCTTCATTCTTCAGTAGGGATGTAGATGCTCACGCTAATGAATGAAATTTAATGAAGGATTACTGTCAACTTGCTTTACAAGAATACAAGAATAACTTCGTAGTATGTACAATGACCTCATGACACAGGCACTGTGTTAGGAAAAAGAAGCAGACAAATAACATTTTTTTGTTGTTTTCCCAAGGGATAAGCTGTCAGTTGGTGAATCGGGATTGAAACCCTGATATTCTCCTTTTTCTTTTCTGTATTTATGCTTTTGTCTTTAGGTGACACCTGGCAGAACTCAGGTGTGAATACTTTCTATAGAAAAATCAATGTGTAGAAAAAGTCTGAGTGTAGATTTCTATAGAAAAATCTATGTGTAGCGGAAAGAATGAAGAGAGAGGACCCGGTAGGGTGGCAAGTTCCCAGCTTTGACACTGTCCTTAACTCTTCATCTACTTCATGGCAAAGGGCAATATTCAGCCCTGTAATGTCCCTTTCTCCCCATAAAAAAGCCAATAGAATTTTAAGTGTTTAATAACTTTAAGTGAGTGTTCTGTGACATTTTCCCGGGGTTGAATAATTCAGAACGACTTGAGTGATTTGCTGAGAACAGAGTTTGCAGAGTGGAAGGGCAAGAGCAGAAATTTGGCTCTACCCCTCAGGCTGGTCAATCAACATAGCATCAGATGGTGATGCAGGAGATTTCCATGATGTCTGAATTGAAAATCTCCGAGTATATGATCCTGATTCCAGTGAGGGAAATGCAGGTTGATCGCTTGAGCCTTGGGATGTGGTCGGAGGTTGGGGTTTCAAGAGGGAGGAGGGATGCTCACCTCACCAAACACCAAATCCTGTAACTTGGGGTTTGCCCTGCAGAGAAGAAGTCCTTCTGCTGCCTTGGTTCTTTCTGGAAATAATTCTTGTTCTGGGTCACTGTCACTGTCATCCCATTGCTCATTGATTTGCTCGAGCGGCCACCATAATGTCTCCATTGTGAAACATGTTGTTACTGTGGCATATCGAATACACCAGGGGTAGCTTGCCAGGCTCTCCTGTGTGGGCGAGATACTCTCGGTAGGTTGCCAGATTCTCTGAGAGGGGTGGAGGAATCGAACTCAGGTCGGCAGCATGCAAGGCAAGTGCCCTACCCGCTGTACTATCTCTCCAGCCCTTGTTCTGGGTAGTTCACCAATTTATCTTCTCAGTATTTAAAGGAGCAGTAACAGTTTGTTGTGAGCCCCTGGGCCTCGGTTGTCCTCTGTGTCAGTCTGCTTAGCCAAGTGGCACAAAGTGGGGGTTGCCTACAGAGTCCCTCGGAAGAGCTGAGAGCACCGTCAGGAGGAAATTCAACTGCTTCTAAAGTACTCACCTCAAAAGCATTTTCTGTAGCAAGTTACACTGATTCGCCCACACAGGTACTCATTATTCACTTGCTTACGTTGAAAAGATTGGAAAGAAGAAAGAAGGCCATCTTGGGAGAAAAGAAGCAAATGAAAATGAAGCCTCACTTGGCAACTCCTTCCTGGGAGGCAGGAGAGGGCTGTTTCCTCCCTCTGCCTCCTTTCCTCCCCGGGGTTCCAGGAAGCTAATCTTCCTCTATCCTTCGAGGTCCCCACGGCTGCAAAATAATTAACTGACACAAGAGAAATTAGGAAGAGAACCGGCAACCTTTAATTACCTGCACACAGAGGACACGCACAGGATAACGGAACCTGTTGTCTGGCAACGCCGGTGAGGAAGAAGGGAATCGTGCAGGCTTTTTCTACAAATGAAGGAAGGGCCGTGCGAGCCTGAGGGTGGATGATGCAGCTGTGCCTCACCTCCTGCCCACCACAAACACTTATTTCCCACATTGGTAGGGGTCTCGGGGAATGTAGAAGAAAAATGGATTATCATCACTGTCACTGTCATCCCGTTGTTGATTTGCTCAAGCGGGCACCAGTAATGTCTCCACTGTGAGACTTGTTGTTACTGCTTTTGGCATATTGAATATGCCACGGGTAGCTTGCCAGGTTCTGCTCTGCAGGCGGGATACTCTCAGTAGCTTGCCGGGCTCTCTGAAAGAGATGGAGGAATCGAACCCAGATTG
Source organism: Sorex araneus (assembly GCF_027595985.1). Classification (NCBI taxonomy): domain Eukaryota; kingdom Metazoa; phylum Chordata; class Mammalia; order Eulipotyphla; family Soricidae; genus Sorex; species Sorex araneus. The sequence continues at coordinate 176,623,571 of NC_073304.1, read as the reverse complement.
GCTCTGTGCAAGGCAAACGCCCTACCCGCTGTGCTACTGCTCCAGTCCGGAAGAAAAATGGATAGTTAGGAAAAAATATTCTCCTTCACTCTTCTGCTTCTTGCTGTCTTTAAATTCAGAACACTCAGCCTGGCACGAGACAGATCCTGGGGCACCCAGTGTTCATCCCCATCTCCAGTTTGGCCCTCCTACACCCCCCCGTTTTCCTGACTGCTCAGGCCTGTCCATGCAGACCCCTGTGAAATAACCCTTTCACGGCAGTTCTCAGTGGAATCTCCTCCCCTTGCTCACCTGCTGAAAGCTTATGTTGGATTCGTGTTCACTCTGATGGGAAACCCTACCTCTTCAGCGAGAAGAGCTTTCTGGGCCTCTCTGCCCCATGGCGTCTCCTTTAGACCATTTGTGTGGGTAGCACAGCCCATCTCTTGGTTTTATATTGATTGCACAGCTGTCCGGAGTGGAGCATGGGAGGACCGGAGCCTGGGTGGGAGCTGCCAGCCAAGGTATGCTGCCCCCCGCCCCCCATTTCCCACGGTGCACTCTCTGTCCATTCACACCACCCATCCCATCTCAGACCCATTGGAGCTCTCTCCAAGATCAAGGAACATGGAGTGTTGAAAGGACCACATCTCTGCTGCTGCCCTGACCCTGTGTGCTGGGACTGTAAGCTGAGGGATCTGGTGGTAGAGCACCTGCCTTGCTCTTGCCACATCCCAGGTTCATGTCCAGTCTGGAGTCAGTTCCCTTGTGTTTCCCACATCCCTGTGCTGTCCACAGGACACTGTCTCCTTCTTTCTGTGTCTTTCTCTCCATGCCAAGGGCATCAACTCCCAAGATGCCTTCAGGTTTGATTTCCTGCTTGAGGCCTGAGTAACTCATGACTTGCCCTTTCTCGGTTCTTTCCCCAATACACACAGAGTCCTGCACGTGCACAGCCTTTGATGGTGCCAGGGATCGTGTGAGCTCCTCAAAGTCCTCTTCCTCCCGATGCTCTGCTGAGCTCTGAGTCAAACCACATCATCGTCATATCTGAGAACGCCCATGTTCCCATGATACATTGGGGCAAATGCTTGGCTTTGCTCAAGAAGGCTTTTCATAAAGCTCAGAAAGCAATCAAGTCTTCTGTTGTCTGCAATTAGTCTGGCTTTGGAGTTTTGAGTTCTTAGACGTTGGAGTCCAGGGAGACCCAGATAAACCCAGGTAGCACACTAGAACCTGAGCTGTGTTGCAGAGGTTCGGTGGTCCTGTTGGACAGATGCTTCATTTTGTTTTGTGACTGTGATTAGCCTTTTCCTTAAAATTTAATGAGATTTGGGGCTGGAGTGATAGTACAGCAGGTAGGGCATTTGCCTTGCTCGCAGCCAACCCGGGTTCGATTCCCAGCATCCCATATGGTCCCCCAGCACCGCCAGGAGTAATTCCTGAGTGCAGAGCCAGGAGTAACCCCTGAGCATCACCGGGTGTGACCCAAAAAGAAAATAAAAATTAATGAGATTTATTTTTATTTATTTATTTTTTTGTCCATTTTTCCTTTGTTTTAGAGGGAGGTAAGTTTACTGAAGTCACACTACTCTGAATTTGATTGCTATTTTCTGTTTCTTACTCATGGATTTTCCTCCAGGAACTGCCAAACTCCTTTTCTATCTAATGTGTTCCAAGATAATTATCACATCAAAGGCTTAGAATCTTTTGTGTTTGTCTTATGTTGTATTGTCTAGAGTAGCTGTTCAATAAATAATTGAATGTATTGACAAAAGAGACAGAGATCAAAATCACATCTGATTGAAAATGATGGCTTTAACATTATTTTTCTTGATCCTTGCCAGAGCTCTATTGGATGGGCATTGTCCATTCTACAGTGGCTGAGAGAGCTACACACTTACCTTGGCTATCACAAAGCTAGCTAACAGGACAAAGTTGACTCTGACCCCAAGGACAATCTCAATTATAACTTAAGCATCAAGAGAAATTGTTTAAATTTTTCTCTATTATGATGCATCTCAGATTTCATCTGTTCCCAGACATGATATTTTCTTTGTTGCCATGTTAATGATGTCAAGTTTGTAGTCTTCACTAAATAGTTGACTGAGCATTTGTGATGTTTTTTCTCCCACTCTTTTTCTTGCTTTAATCATAAGTCTCAGATTAGTCTTACTTTGAATTGTACTGGCTTACCACATCCTGTTTATCTTGTCAGTCAAACACAGAAGGGGGTGTAGGAGCCCCCAGGTGGGTCCTCTCCCTGTTACTAAGGCTATAGCTCCATAATTCTCCTTGTTTCGAGGTTCCTGATGGAGAAGGCTGCACCCATATACTTCACACGGCCACCCGGGCCTCACAGTTTGGGGGAGCTAAGAAGTCTTACCAGGTATTTATCAGGATTCCTTATAAGTGACATTGTACTCAGACTACTGCACATATATGCTCTTTTTAAAACTTCAGTTGAAGAAAAACTGCCTAACTAAATGCATGTCCAAATGTTCCTTGGAGTCCAGGGACATCTACTGAAATCTTGATTTTTTGCCACAGATATATACACTCTTAAATTAGTCTAAGTCCATTTTGCCCTTCTAAGGGAAACAGATTTTTTAACAGCAATTACCTCATTGAGTCAGACTAAAGATAAAAGAGTAAGCATCCATGAAATCAGTTTATAATATTATTCAAATGCTAATCGTAATTGTTGAAAACCGTGTTTCAGTTTTGATACTGCTTTATTCCCGTGTGGAGAGAGTAATCAGAGACAAAGGAGAAGGGATGTTGAGCTGTTTGGGTCAGGATTGACATTTACCGGAAGTGTGAAGATGCTCCCTGAACAATTCCTCTGTAGAGCTGTGGATCCTACAGCCATCAGCATTGTAGCTTGAAGAACAGGCTAGCAGAACCCACATACAGGGTATATTCTTCTTGTCATTGGCTTTTCTCAGTTCTCCCTCGTTTTTAGTGAAAGTTTTTGTAGCTGTGAATGTAAATAAGTATTTATGATAGGTTTGCCATTTATTAAAATGTTTGTGTGTATTTAAAGTCCTATCAATATGGTTTACATTAATATTTTATTCAGCTGGATTAGGGATAAGTGTTATTTTATAAATAATCTTTGACAAACAGACACGCAGCTGTGTTTACCCTACATTACACATTGTGAATGAAGTAAACACGAATAAAGGCTTTAGTTTTCTGAAGCAAAAGGAATTCCATCATTTTCCTGATAAACCAGTTCAATCTAACAAGATCTGATCCAGTTGCTTAATTTGGGATCAGGATGAGTAATTTTAAGTTTCCGCTACATATAAACTTCTACTACTTTTTTAAAAAATTTATTTATTGAATCACGGTGAGAGCAGTTCAAAGCTTTTGAGTATAAGTGTCGGTTATACAATGATGTGGCAGATGATTTCCACATTACTTTTTCTCTATTTGATTACTTTCAATATTTCGACACCGACCCACCATTGTTATTTGAGATTTTACCCCAACACTTAGATCTGCTGAAAAGGCAACATTAGACACTGTTTTCTATTGCTGATTATGAATAGCATATGATTTTGGAATTTTGGAATTTTAATAATTAAATCTGAAGGGATTTTTGCCCAAAGCCGTTGGGTCCTGAGATTTGTTTCTGAGTCTTTGGGATCATGGCTATTAAGCAACTTGATCAGGAGCCAGAGAGGCCGTTCATGGGCGGCAACTTGGGGTCTCATTGGGGTGGGAGAGGAAAGGGCTGGCTCCACCCCATCCCATGAGGCCCCTCGTGCCTCCTCACTGAGGACCCAAACCTGTCTGTCCATTGGCCTCTGAAAGATGGCGGCCGCTGAGCAGCCAGGTAGAAAAGGCGGTAGATAGGCACCTTTTCCCACCTGGGGAGATCTGCGGCTGAAAATCTAATGCAGAGTCCGGATGCATTTCTTTTTTTTTTTTTTTGCTTTTTAGGTCACACCTGGCAATGCACAGGGGTTACTCCTGGCTCTGCACTCAGGAATCACCCCTGGCGGTGCTCAGGGGACCATATGCGATGCTGGGAATCGAACCCGGGTCGCCTGCTTGCAAGGCAAACGCCCTACCCCTACCCGCTGTGCTATTGCTCCAGCCCCCTGGATGCATTTCTGCCCAAAGCCACTGGGTTCTGAGATTTGTTTCTGAGTCTCCGGGATCATGGCCGTTAAGCAACTTGATCAGGAAACAGAGAGGCTGTGCATGGGCAGCAACTTCTACTACTTTTTAAGGGATTTTTCACATATTCTCAGAAGGTTTTTGGAGAGAACATTTTTTTGACCTTAATTATTCACTTTAATGATACTACAAAATGACATATAAGAGTCAAAACATTTTTTAAAAATTTCATAGCTTCAAAGGTCTCAAACAATAGCCATAGCATGACTCCTGTTAAGTCATGACTCGAGAGTGAATTACATTTTACCCAGAAAGAAAGTAAATACTCGCTGTATTATTTTATAAACTCAAAGAGGATAGAGCTCAATTAGAATTCACCCAACATAATGTCAAACAAATCATCAGGAACAAATGACTATATATTCAATGATTTTTATTATCAATTATGTCAGCATACCTCTACTTACCAAGTGAACAGGGTTTTCATTACTTGTATTAAAATTTGGTGCCCAGTAAGATGGTAAATGTTTACTGAATACAATGGTAATGCATGAATTATAAAGCATTTTCAGTGTGAAAATATTGAATCATCACATAAACAGCAACAAAGAATCATCATCTGCTCTTGCAGTTGCCAACATGTATCAGCAACCAAAGGTCATTTCCAACCCCTAAAGAAGTGAAGATTCTTGCAATGACTGCTCACTGCATAGATGTAGATCACGGAAAGAGATTTTATCTAAGGTACTACCTATAATGTACTACCTTTGTCTATTAATACTGTGATATAGGGAAATATTTAATCATTTGTATATGTAAAGTATCTGATCTAAATATTGTCTCTCAAAATCTTCACAGCAGAGCCTACTAATATTTGCCTATTGTAATATGTGAAAAGAATCATAGCATTTCTTGTCAGAGAACTAGCAGTTTCTCATCAATTACAGTTAATCAGAATGCTCCCAGAGACGGGAATGTTTTTGCATTATTAAATATTTCAACAGCAAATTGGAACATTCCCTTCATATCTTCAGAAGGATTTAGCATTCTTATTTTTTAATAGATTCCAATCTATGTTCATCTCTCTAAACTGAATGTCCCCTGGTAGAGAAAAAAACAAACACAAACCATTTCCTTGTGACCTTGCCAACCAGGCAGTTCTAGAATCACAGTAGCATCTGGAGTGAGTCCACTTACACCCACTCACAGAAAACAAAACATGTGGCTACAAAGATTTTCTTTGATTAAATGATAAAAATCACTTAAGAAATCACTTTCTCATGATATCATATTTCTGTTAAGTCCAGTTAATTAATATCCATTGAGCAATCAATGTTTTGTACACAGCAGTATTTTGCACGGAGCACAGAAACCGTTGAAGGGCCTTTCAGAAGCTTATGTTTGAAGCGTTTGGTACATATGCATTAACATCTAGTAGGCAGTAGAAAGATAGTTCAATTGTGAATTTAGCTTGAAATAAATTTACTCTTCTTGTCATGTATATACATAGAGAACGATATTTTTTTTCTTTTTGGATCACACCCGGCGATGCACAGGGGTCACTCCTGGCTCTGCACTCAGGAATTACCCCTGGCGGTGCTCAGGGGACCATATGGGATACTGGGAATCGAACCCGGCAAATGCCCTACCCGCTGTACTATCACTCCAGCCCCCAGAACAATTTCTTATCCGATAGCTCTGCTTCTCTTAACCTAGTTAAAGATGGAAAGTAGCGTGTTTGAGGCCTGGGAACACAGCTCCAAGACCCTGGACCCTTTGAGCTCATGATGCAGGCTCCATCACTGCCTGCATCAAGCAGCATCACATCATCAGACCAGAGCCCAATGGTCCTGTGGCCCCAGGCTTACAAGCATTGCCTGGGATCCCCCACTTCCCCAAATAAAGCAGCATGTTGGGAAGACACTAAATGAGAACAGAGGACTTTTACGAATGGAGGATGCAAGATTATCCATACTAAGTAAATGAAATGAATAGTTTAGAATCTAAATTGAAAACAACCTATACATTAAGAGCTTTATACATTAAGCTCATTCTCTTGAAGAAACCTACAGGATAACCAGGGAGAGTGCTCCCCAGTTAACAAGGCCAGGAGACTTGCTCTAGAACTTGATGATATAAATACAGAAAGTAAGAGGTAGGATCCACATCTGGGAAAACTTCTAAAATCTCTAAAGTGTGAGTTTATCTCTTGCATTGTTGGTCCTATGTTGTTCCAATCAAATTCCTTCCCAATACGTGATCAGTGAGTATTCCTTACACGCTGGGGCCTGAACCAATCAGATATTGAAATTATATTGGAATAAAGAGAATAGATTGCTTGAAAACTGGAACTTGGAGGAAGAAGGATTCGGGTGCAGGTAAAAGATCTAGGTCTGAGTACAGAAGAAAATTAAATGCTGACTTCAAAATCTCCTTCAGTACTTCTCTGAAGATTACTGGAAGTGGAGCTCCAGAGGAAAGCTGAGCAGTAGAATTCTTGTTTCTGATGAACATGATCACAGTCAACCACTAGCTGTATTGCTCTATAATCACTATATACATGAAACACTATATACATGAAAATAATTCACTCTAGAACTGAATTTTTAATTGTCTTTGCTATTTCATTAGTTTGAACTTGAATAGTCAAATGTGGCCAGTGGATATTTTATTGGACAGCACAGATCTGGATTTCTGTCACCTACTGTTATATATTTATTGCTGACATAGAGGTCAGGAGGCCAAGGCATCAGAGGTATTTTCTGGTAATTGATACTAATTGGTGCCAGGGTGAGAGAGGGCGGATGCTGGCAATCTGCAGTTTAGAGATCTTAAACGCATGATTTTTTTTGAGTAGGGAAGTTGTGTTTTCTTTCACAGAAGGAGAGCAAAATCAGCCTTTCCCTACCACACAGCAGCAGATCATTATAAAGTGTCTAAAGAAAGACACCATAAATCAGAGGTTCCCAGAAATACATTTAGTAAGATAAAAAACAAGAGAACTTGTGATGTTTCATGTGAACAGGGAATGAATGTTTGATATCCAGTGTCAAAAATAGCACTTGGATTTGCAGCCTTACCTCTGACCTTCAGATCTGATAAGCAAGATAAAGGGAGTTTATTGCCAAACCTCTCAGCTGTCAAGTCAGGGTCAGATGAAGTATTGCATTCCTCTCTGATAAAGAATAAAGTGTCTGCAAAGAAAAAGGCCAGTTCCATTAGGCCACACACAGAGAATTAGGTGGGAATAATTTCAAGCAGCAGTCTGTGAGGAGATAAGACAGAAGAAAAATCCAAAGAAAATGAGTAAGAGTTCATGGTCGTGCATGAGAAATAAGAAAAAAATATTGTGGTTTTATATAGAATACGTTCCAGGAAATGTGGATTCTCATTGACTGTTTTAAAATGAAATAAGCATCCTCTCATTCTTCTTTCCAGGGAAATTTGGTGGTGATTACTTAAGAATTAGTCAATGTGTGTACTTTTGACCTAGTAATTTCATTTTTAGGAAGGCATCATAAGATATAATCCTAACTGTGCAATGATGCAGCTAAAGGCAGTTTGCTGAAGCAGTTATTATTGGAGCATTAATTAAATCACTTGTATCACTTGTAGTCCCGTTGATCTTCGATTTGCTCGAGCGGGCGCCAATAACGTCTCCATTTGTCCCTGTCTCGTGCTAGTGCAGCCCAATGATATCTGCTTGCTCCAGGAACAGGAAGAGCCTCAAATCGTTCATTCAGGGATTTGATGAAGAAATCTGACCATCTCATAGGTAGGTGGCCACGAGGTCTTCTGACGTCCCATGGTATCCAGTCAGTAACAGTTCTAGTCCAGCAGTTGTCTCTGAATCGTATTACATGACCGGCCCATCTGATTTTTGATGCCTTGGCAAACAAGACAGCATACCTGATTTTTGACCGTAGACAGAGGTCAGAACTCTAGATTCCTTCTCTCACTTGAGTGAGACATGATGTTCTCAGCATAGCTCTTTCAATTCCACTTTGGGATACCCTAATAGCATTCTCATCCTGTTTGCATAGGGCCCAGGTCTCTGAGGCATATGTTAGTGCAGGAAGAACTGTGGAATTGAAAAGATGTCCCCAGAGTCAGAGGTTCTTTATTCTCTTAACCACCTCTTCGACGCTCTTGAATGCATTTCACGATGCTCTCTTCCTCCTGCCTAGTTCTGGCACCAAGTCGTTCCTCATGTTGATTTCTTGACCCAGGTACACATAGCTGCTGCATTCGGAGAGGTTCGTTCCATTGAGAGCAAATGGAGTTTCAGGGACCAGTTCATTTTTCATGAACATCGTCTTGTTGAGATTCAGCTGCAATCCGACCACAATCGTGGTCGAAGTCGGCCAGCATTTGTGCTGCTTGGCTAATGTTTGGTGTTATGAGAACGATGTCATCAGTGAAGCAGAGGTGGTGTAATTGCTGACTGTCTATCTTCACTCCCATTCCAGTCATCGCATGATGTTCTCGAGAGCAACACTGAAAAGTGTTGAGATTCTGGTGGTGAATCCTCAATACAGCTCAAGGAGGATTTTGATATACTGAGTTTGAACGCCCTGTTTAGCCAGGGCTTCAATGACCGCCTCATTCTCAACAGAATCAAAGGCTTCCTTTAAATCGATGAATATTAGACAGAGCGGCATCTTGAACTCTTGCGAAACTTCAATGAGTTTGGTCGCTATTGTGCTGAATCCCTTTCGGAACCCAGCTTGCTCGAATGGTTATCCTTCATCTAGTGTTCTGCCTATTCTATTCAGGATGACATGAGTGAACAACTTGTAGACGACAGACAGCAGGCAGATTGGGCGATAGTTGCCAATGTCGTGGATGTCTCCCTTCTTGTACAACTGAACGGTCCTACTGGTTTTCCACTGAGACGGAACCTTGCATTCAGACAGGTAGCGTGTGAAGAGTCAGGCCAGTGTATTGATGAGTACTGAATTATAATTATTAATTATAATGGAGAAAAATTATATATCTGTTAATAAAAGCCTAGTTGATTAAATTATGTTAAAAGAACATTTTGTCATTATAAAAACACATTGAGAGATATTTATAATTTCATAAGTTTATGCATATGTTTCTTATTGAATAAAGATATTTTAAAATGTTCTTTTAAAATGTTCTTTAATGCATTTGTGTGTGTGTGTGTGCACGCACGCGTGCATTCCTGGTGCCAGGGACTGAACCTCATCCATGCCAGGCACACACTCTGCTGAGCTTCTTCCCTGGTCTGATTTTCAATTTTTTAAAAATATATTTTTACAAAATACTGCAAACTATAGTAGTTTTATAATAAGAAAGGATCCTCCCCCATAAATATTTATGCTTTTATTTTAGCATCCTGGCTTTTAGCTACTCTAGGAACACTTTCCCTTTTCCATTGTCAGAAAGACCACAACCTTTGCAAACAGGTGGGGATGGTGGTGTGCAAAAATCACCCTCTTCTTCTTTATTTCTTTATTATTTTATTATTATTTGCTTTCTGTGTCACACCCAGCAATGCACAAAGGTTACTTTTGGCTCATGCACTCAGGAATTACTCCTGGCAGTGCTCAGGGGACCATATGGGATGTTGGGGATTGAACCCTGGTCGACTGTGTGCAAGGCAAACATCCTACACGCTGTGCTATTGCTCCAGCCCTCCCTCTTCTCCTTTCGGATACTCTGCAAACCTGAGAGAAGCCGGGCCTGTGTGTGCAGTCCAAAAACACTGACTGGCTCAGAACTAGTCTGCGTGGAAGCCACTTTTCACTTAGGATTTCCACTTGGCTTAGGAGATTCTCACTCATGTTCACGCTCCACCTTTAAGAAGCAGCTGGTTCAGAGTGACTGTCCAACAGCTACCGTGCAGATTGTCTCTATTTCCACTAAGAGACAGTTGGGTCCTTCACTGGATGACAGAGGAAACTCACCCCAGAGTCCAGGCATCACAGAGCCACTGCCCTGTGTCTGAGCCCCCAGTTCTTTCCAAGGATATTAAAGCAACAACCAAAAAAGGAGAGAAAGAGAGACAGAAGTAAAGTCAGAAGAAATGAGAAGGAAGCCCGTCTGTGCTGGTGTGAGGGTGGAGGGGAGGATGGGAACAGAAGCTTGTATTTATCAGCATTTAATTGCTCCTGGTGAAAACTGGAGCCAGTTTCCCAATCTACCACCTCCTGGCTGGACTCAACTGGTGAGCACAGGATTCCTCTGAGCACAAAACCAAAATTAGAATAACAGGAATGGGTCCAGAAAGAACGTTCTCAGTAACAGAAGGCCATGTCAGGTCTTTCTGGTTTCTTCTTTGGGAGCCAAATCTTGTAAAACAACAGCACATGTACTCCCAGGAGTGGGAGGACCTGCTTTTCCGTCTGACTGGTGCCACTTGAGGCACATGCACACAAACCAGTTGTGGGAATATCCAGGAAGACGAATCTGCTGCAGAGATCTGATAACTAGGCTTCAACTAATGCAAGCATTTTCTTCACAGGGAAAAAAAACGGGAGCTTTGTTCCTTGATTCTGTGGGCTAACTACGGGTACCTCCAGGCAGTGTCTCCAATGTCACAGTCAGGACAGGCTCTCAGAACACATCATATGGCATATCATGCGTCATATCTGAACGCTCTTGTTCTGTCTCTCTGTCCCATTGCTTTAAGACTCACTCACTCGGACAATGCCTGTTCTGCTCTCAGTTGTCACCCTTGGGTCCATTTATGTGCCTTGCACAGAACTGAAACTCAAAATCGATTTATTGAATGAACAAATGAGGTATGTTTGAGAAACCCTCGTGGAATGATCCCCCTGAAATAGGATCAGGACCTGCACGTCTAGTATGAAGGACGTTGAATCTACATGTCAAAGTTTGTTACTTCACAGTCATCTTCATTTAATGAGTTTGCTGTGTAATCCAAGTCTTTTCCATGACATATGCTATTGTATCCTTAGGATGCAGCGTAGTCTTTATTTTTCATCTTGTGCATTAAAAAAGTGAAGTGCTGAGTATTTATTAACCCCGATCACAGGTAGAGTGTGCGTGATGCCTGTGACTCCCCCAAACTGAATGAAGTGGAAGAACTAGAATGAGTCAGTTCTTCAATGCTGGAGGCCTATGTGCTTTGGTGCATGTTCTCCTCTCTCCAGTAGGGAAACATGTGTGGGGTACATGGGACACAGAGTGGGGCCTCTGACTGTGAACCTAGGTTCTGAAGTGAAGGCTGAAGCTGAGGGACACTGGGAAAGGTCAGTTCTCCGGCGTTGTGAGGGACGATGTGGACTGAGTCTCCTGAGTTTGAACCTTGGTGATCAGTCTTTTCCCTCTTCAGGAGCTAAATGTGAGGTGATTCTTTGCTAAGGTCTTCAGTACCTTTCTGGCAGGACGAGGGGCGGCAAACAGGGAGCACGGTGGTTGAGCGCAGGGACCTCTAAAGGAACAGCAAGAATGAGATAGACGGCCAGAGCCAGACTTGGCAGACTAGTGTTGACTCTGCAGAAGAGAAGGACAGAGGGGGACAGCAGCCTGGCTGAGGCAGAGCTGATGCTCCAAGGCAAACCCACAGAGCTAAGGGACAAATCTTTTCTAGCTATGCGTGATTAGCTCGAATCGTCACATTCTGCTTACTGGGGGCTTCTCCTGGAGGGTGAAATCCCGACAAGCTTCCTAGATGGCCTCTGACACCTGCTTCTCAGGTCCTGGGGGTCTTCAGAGAGAGCTGACCTTGAAGGGACAGTGGTCTGAGACAGAGATGCAGCATCAGGGCAAAATGAATTTCATTTCTCTTTTGTTTTCTCCATGATTGGCCCCGAGTCACTCGCCATGGCTGAGCTTGCCTTCTCTCCTGCCAAGAGACAAAGGCAGGCCTGGGTCTGCACCAGACAGAACTGCTGGGAGACAGAGCAGGCACTAACAGCAAGCCTGAGTTGGGAGCAGAATCGTGTTCCCCTTATTTCATCACTGTCATTGCCACTGTCATCCTGTTGCTCATCGATTTACTTGAATGGGCACCAGTAACGTCTCCATTGTGAGACTTGTTGTTACTGTTTTTGGCATATTGAATACGTCACGGGTAGCTTGCCATGCTATGCCGTGCGGGAGAGATACTCTCGGTAGCTTGCTGGGCTCTCCGAGAGGGGTGGAGGAATTGAACCCGGGTCAGCCACATGCAAGGCTAACGCCCTACCCGCTGTGCTATCTCTCCAGCCCATGTGCAAGATTATATCAAAGAATGTTGCTGTTTTTTAATGCCCAGTTATTTCATATGTTGACTTTTCAGTGTATGTTCTGGTGATGTGAGCTCTCCTATCTTGGCCTTTGAATCCTCAGCATCTCAGAATCTATCTCTATTCTTCTGATCTTTTGAGAGGTAAGATGTAAAGAGATAAGAGGTAAGGTCTTTACAGAGATTATTTGGTTGAAGTCAGTTTGAAAGTACAGAGGAGAGAGAACCACTGAGAGAAATGGAAGATCCACAGTGGCAAGTCAACCAGAGCGGCCTTGGGAGCTGACCTTACCAGACCAAACTCAACTGCACCCCGGGTTTCTGGAGTCTAGGGCTGAGAAAAGAAAATTTTGTTGAAATCATCCAGTTTGAGTTTCCTTGATACAGCAAACCCAGCGGGTTGGTTTCATGGCCCAAACCTGTGAGCTGCCATATGGTGGTTGGGAGCAGATGAGCCAGAGGTGAGGAGTAGTTGGCTGACTTCCATGGTCCCAGGCTCTACCTTCCTGCTGAAATCCAGCCGCCAGGCTTCGGAGTATGGAAACAGAATGTACAGCTATTCACACACAATACTCAGGAGAAGCGGCCGAGGCTGTTTTGGGACGTGAGTGGCATTTGGCTTGGACTTAACCAAGAAACCTCATTTAATCCCAACAGTAGTGCTGCAAGGGGCGTGGTCTGCATAGAACTGTTTTATTTAGGAAACACAGAGGGTTAAAGAATTTTTCTCAGGGTCACCAAGCAAGAGACTGGGCCCAGCCAACTGAGTGTAGACGTTAACTTTATAGGGTTTGTGTCCTTCGCAGTCAAAACTGCAAAAAAGTGGGAGAGCCGGGACTTCTGATCCGCTCCTGTGCATTCAGATGCTATCTTGCCATGTTCCTCTCAATGGCAGTGAGTCAGTCAGACAAATGCGTTCTTACTTCCTCGGTATAGTTTGCTCTTTTGAAAAGGAACAGGCTGTTACAAACAGGAAAAGTGAAGACACCCTGCTGTTCAGTGAAATACAGCCTCCCTCAACTTTATTTTTGCTCAAGCTTTTCTTCCTTGCTTCTGAAACTTCTTCCGAGCAAACCTTCAGGTTTCTGCTTCTCATTTATTTATTTATTTATTTATTTATTTATTTATTTATTTATTTATTTATTTATTTATTTATTTTGCTGTTTGGGTCACACCTGGCTATGCACAGGGGTTACTCCTGGCTCTACACTCAGGAATTACTCCTGGCGGTGCTCAGGGGACCATATGGGATGCTGGGAATTGAACTCGGGCCGGCCGCGTGCAAAGCAAACGCCCTACCCACTGTGCTATTGCTCCAGCCCTCATATATTTATTTTTATTAAATCACCAAGAGATGCATAGTTACAAGGTTGTTTATGATTGGGTTTTGGTCATACAGTGTTCCAACTCTCGTCCCTTCACCAGTGTAATTTTCCTACCACCAATGTCCCCACTTTCCCTCCCCGAACCCCCAGTCTGTCTCTATGGAAGGAATTTCTCTCTCTCTCTGTCTCTCTCTGTGTCTCTCTCTCTTTCTCCCTCTCCCACTCTCTCTCTTTCCTTCCTCCCTCTATCCTTTTGGGCACCATGATTTTAGCATTTATACATGGATAGATGGATTGATCTTCCCCTGAAATTATGTCATGATATAAGACTTCAGTAATCCTTAACTGCTGACTCACAGACAGCTGGTGCTTCATTTGTATTGCAGTCAGCAATGTGGAAACTCATTTTTTATTTTCCAGGCTGAGTAAACATGTGAATCCAGGACCAATACAGATAAGAGTCTATTTGCAATTAACAAAGCATGGATTCTCTGGTGTTATAGAGGGGGTAAGGGAAAAGAAAAGAGCCCTTATATGAAATTCATTTGGGTGCTGTATTATTGAAATGTCTGAATCAATTACTCCAGAATTGGAACATTGTGTACAGAAACATCCTCTGGATGGATTTGCATGAAAATGGACACATACACATGCATACATTTTAAAATAAATATTTGTTCTGATGAAAGTTAGCATGTTTAAAGTTAATACAATTTTAAAAATGCATTACAAATAAAATGGAAGATGATGGTTTTTTGTGCATATCGCTGCCACTAGCCAGGTGACAGGGCCTCTGTAAAGCACTCTGCTGGTCCTGTGAAAGTCTTTGGGACTTGCACTGATTTTCAGACCATGTATTTATTCAGTTATGGCAGAGCCTGGCAAGCTACCTGTGGCATATTTGATATGCCAAAAACAGTAACAATAATGGGCCTTATTTCCCTGGCCCTAAACAGGGACAAATGGAGATGTTACTGGCACCCACTTGAGCAAATCGATGAGCAATGGGATGATAGTGATACAGTGGTATTTATTCAGTTATCATCTCCCTTTATCCACTCAGGATACGTGTGTAGCTGTTCTCCCCCTGCTCAGATAGAGATACGACAGTAAATATGACAAAATTTCATTCTCTCCCAAAGATCCTGGAGTCTGGAGAGGCAGGCTGGTCTCATCACATAATCATGGGAATGTGATACTAGGGAATGTGTAAAATATACTTAAATGATTCTTTTATGTACAACACAGCTGGGCCAGTTCTCTAAATGTAGAGTTATTTCCCAGAAGTGTTTGAACTCAGGAATGAGGAATGAAGGTTAAAAGAAAGAAAAAAGAATCATGTACTATATGCTAGCATACTACATGCCAGAAATATCTGTACTTTTATTTCATTTCATTTTGGGTTCAGTGCATTGATAGAATTTATTTTGGAGTTAACTAGAAAAATAAAACATGGCAGCTCAGTGGCCTTACAAATTGGTTGCTATTGTTCAAATCCTAAGCCCATGATCAGTGGAAATACACACAGATTGTTTGGTTAGAATTTACTGGGAGGCGGAGTACTGTGTCCTCTTGAGAAACAAGGTAATGAAAAGTTCTAAGAAATTAAGAAAAATCATAGAACAAGAAAAGTAAAAACATCTTTCATGAGTCATTTTAGAAAAGCTTTTACAATACATGAAAATGTCTCATTAAGAAGCTCAGTGGGCCAGCGCTAGGCAGGCCACTCTCTGTGGAACAACCACTCTCTGTGGAACACTCTCTGTGGAACGGCCACACTATGTGGACTGGCAACTCTCTGTGGAACAGCCACTCTCCATGGAATGGAATGGCCACACTCTGTGGAATGGCCACTCTCTGTGGAATGGCTACTCTGTGGAATGGCCACTCTCTGTGGAACACTCTCTGTGGAACAGCCATTATCTATGGAATGGCTACTCTCTGTGGAAGAGCCACTCTCTGTGGGACAGCTACTCTCTGTGGAACGGCCATGGTCAGCTCCTGCTAGCTGAGCCTAGACATGTGCCTGCAAGCTTATTTCTCTATGGTCCCTTAAGAGTGATCATCTTCCCATATGGTGGGAATTGTAAAGCAAAGATTCTATATTATGTATGATATACATATACATATATATATATATATTAACAGATGCTCCATCGCCATTTGCCACATAGAATAAAGTAGCTGTTTCTCCATCATTGTTGGAGATAATTGAGAGGACATGAACACTGCAGAGAGAAACCTGCCATGAGCTATGAATGCTGTGGGGTACAAAGTGACTTCACATTGTCCATTAAATTGGTCCAGCCCTTTGGGCAGGAATTGGTTTTTATGAATCAGGGATTATAGAAATGCTTATATCCATCAGTGTAGTCATCTGGCAGACTAGAGCGATAGCACAGTGGGCAGGGCGTTTGCCTTGCACACAGCTGACCTGGGTTTGATTCCTCCACCCCTCTCGGAGAGCTCGGCAAGCTACCAAGAGTATCTCGCCCACGTGGCAGAACCTGGCAAGCTACCCATGGCATAGTTGATATGGCAGAAACAGTAACAAGTCTCACAATGGAGATGTTATTGGTGCCTGCTCGAGCAAATCAATGAACAACGGGATGACAGTGCGACCATGCTACAGTGCTACAGTAGTCATCTGGCATATGGGGGTATGGGTCAGGAAAGAGACTCCTGGTCAGTGTTCTAGAGGCCCTGTACTGTTCTGAGCCACTTCCATCTGAGAAGGCTGGTAGTTTTAGTGACAAGGCCCAAGGATGCACAGCTGCTTGGGTCCAGGGACCTCCAGGGCCACCCCAGTTCTCAGTGGGGCCTCCAGAGCTGCACCACAGATGCTTGACAGGAGACTATGCGGTGTCAAGCTCAAATCCAGGCCAGGTGCATGCAAGTCATGTGCCCTAAGTCCTGGCCCTAAGCTCTCAAGCTCCATTTATTTTATTCTTAGTTTAGGGGCCAGAGAGATAGTGTAGTGGATATGGTTATTGCATTGCATGTGAGTGACCTGGGTTCTATCTCTGGCACTGCATATGTTGTTCTGGGCACCTCCAAGAGTGGTCCCTGAGCACAGAGCCAGGAGTATGTCCTAAACACTGCTGGGTGTGGCCCAGAAACAAAAATAAATAATTCAAAGGAAAGTTGAAGTCATATACAGAGGGTGCTAAATTATATATTAACTACAAATTTTGTTTTAGTTATAAAGTAAAAATAAATGAGATGTATAGGAACAGCAATACTCCCATTAGAAAGAATATCAAGTAGTCATTTAAGTATATTATTATAAGGTCATATGACTACATTGATTACAACATTTAGTAGGAAGAAAACAAAGAAAATTATATATACAGGGGCTGGGAATATAGTTATAGAGTATAAGGTGCTTGGCTTGCACAACTCAACTGGATCCAATTTTTGGCACCACTTTGACCCCTGAGCACTCTGGGTATAACCCTGAGTACCACCAGGAGTGGCCAAAGTAGTGCCCAGCACCACAGCCTTGGGTGGATCCATTGGCTGAGAATCACCATGAGTAGCCCCCCTGTACACCCCTGAGCACCATTTGAGAGACCCAAGAAATTATACATAGCCAGGGTAATTGAAAATATATAAAAGTAGATCACTGTATCACTGTCATCCCTTTGTTTGTCGATTTACTCTAGCAGGCACCAGTAATGTCTCTATTTCTCCAATCCCTGAGACTTTAGCAGTGTCTCCTTACTCATCTTTCTCAGCGATTAGAGGCTCTTTCTGGGTCAGGGAAATGAGACATATCGTTACTGTTTTTGGCATATTGAATACACCATGGGTAGCTTGCCAGGCTCTGCCTGTGTGGGAAGGATACTCTCAGTAACTTTCCGGGCTCTCCAAGAGGATATTACTCTCTATGATTTGTATATATATACATATATATGTATACATATATACATATGTGTATATATACATATATACATATGTATGTATATATATATTACTCTATGATTTGTTGCCTACTGACTGAACTCTATCAAATATGGTGCAGTAATTATGGAAAATGGGTAGGAAGTGTCTTATAATGTCTTATAATGTGTCGCCATCCGGAAAGTGACCTAGAGCATGGCGGTGGTTGGGTAGTGCATGTCGGCAGCCAAGACTGGGTTCCTTGGAGCGGGGAGGGTTCTCACCCACCCCCCTCTGGGGCGCTAGAGTGAAACTAACCTGGCACAGAGTCAGGGAAAATGCACAGGGAAAATGGTAGAAAAACACAAGAAGATACATACCAAGTGTTGACTTGTCTCAGGCCATATTGTAGGAAATGAAAGATGAGGAAAAAAGGCGAGGACATGGATGACATTGACATTTAAAGTCAGGACATCATTATGAAGAGGAAATCCTTATGAGTAGACCAACTAATTCTGAGTGCTATTGAAGAAAATCATTCTGTGCCTGTGTCTGGGGAGTGGATGGGAGATGTTTCAGAGTGAAGAGTAGGGCTGGTGGTCCACGCCACCTCCCCATCTTTCAGGTTCACCTTGTTCAAAATGGGAATCACAGTCTTACCTCCCTGGAATAGGTTCCTGGGAGGGTTTTGTTGTTGGTGCCAGGACTGTGGTTCAACCCCATGGGAACAGCGAGTAGATCCTGCCGGCCTGTTTACTACAAGCTCTAGCTTCCTGGGCTGTGTTCCTGGGCAATGGTTGTCTGGTCAACCAGTCAGTGTTCAGAGGTTTGTTCCGAAGAGCTGCTGAGGTGAGTGTCCACCCAATTAATATCAGAACCAAATCCCCAACTAAAGGGAGAAAACTCAACCAAGGAGTGATTCGGAATAACTTTCTGGGCCTGAAGTTCTGTCATGAGAGAACTGACGAAATAGCAGCTCTGTGGACAGAACTGTGAGCTGACTGGTTTGGAAATAACTGTCTTGCAAGATTACCTCTCATTTGTCTGAGGACTCACTGTATAGAAGAACATCTAAGTTGTGCTGGAGAAAGGATGCAGCACTTCTGGCAAAGCTCAAAGTGTTAAATAATGTTTTTCTCTATGACCTCCCTAATCACACATATACTCATGAACTGTGGCCAAACTACCACCTACGTATATGGGTCAGTTGGAGAGATATTCAGCTCTCAACTTGCAATAAGAGCTCCTCATGAGGGTGGAATTTGGTGATGCTCCGGGCTGGAGATGGCAAATGCACCTCCACAGGTGCTCTGGAGCTATCCTTTCAGTGTGGGAGTTTGCTTTGGATAAATAACTGGCCTTCTCCCACTCCATCTCTGTCCCTTGTGTGGGATGTCTGACTAAATATGTTGGCGAAAAAATATTTCGCACTTAAAATCGCAAAACTAGTTAGGCTCTCCTCCCACAAAACCAGTCATTGCTCTCTAATTCTCCTTGAATTTTAACAAAACAATACTAATTCTAACAATAGAATCTAAAAATAGTTTTTATTTTGAGCTGTTCATTTGAAGCAATTGATAATAAAGAAGTGAATAAACCTACAAACTAAGGTCTGGATTGCAAGAGGAACAACAGGTTTATTTTAGGAAAGAATTTTAGGTAATTTGTCCTCTTAGAATTTTAAACTTCCCAGTATGTTATATATTTTTTATGATTTCATTTTAATTTTGAAATATGTTTTCTGTATAAAGTCAGCATGGGTTTAAAAATGTTTAAGAGGATATGCCACAAGAGGTTAACAACATATATTCCTAAGTATGTTGTATTTTGATATTAAACATGTGACACGTATTTTGAAATGTAAATTCCCTTATTACACTCTCTACCATGTGCAGCATCTGGCTGTAAAATATGATTTGAGACTGACTTGCTCAAGAGAATCCAGCCTGTGTCATTTTTCTTTATTTCCTTTCCCTTTCCCCCTGTCTTTTTCTTGCCCCATATATGACTGCTCAGAGACAACTCCTGCCTTAGATCTGCTTGGTATTCCAGCTCTGTCCCATATTTTCAGAATGCCAACAGCAAGCTCACTGAAGCTCTGGTCTGACTGTTAGGTGACTACATGTAGGAAATCAGTAGAAGCATGCACAATGATGGATGCTCTATTGCATCATCCAGGGTTTTTCTCCTACACAATGTATTCTTTGGGCCCTACTGATTTTCTAAGTATTATTTTACTTCAAATACAAAGTATTCTTATAACCCATGATTCACTTTCAATTGCTTGATGGTCTATGTATTTAAAACAGTATTTCGAAGAGACCCAAGTTAATGCATATTTTGTCATCTGGTCTACCATCTGTCACCGATATGTTTCTTGATTATCATAGGGAATTGATCTAGATTTATTTATAGGGTTTTATAAGAATAACCATAGACTATAGAACCTTGAAAGATAGACTATAGAATCTTGAAACTGGTTTTCTCCACAATAATGCAGATACATAGATATGCTGTATTTTGTATATCGAGAACATTGACTTGGACAGATAGCACTTTTGTTTGTTTGGGGATTACCCACTGTACTCAGGGGTTACTCCTGGCTCTGTGCTCAAGGATCTCTGCTGTTGGGTTTGGGGGAACATATGGAGTGCCAGGAATTGAACTTGATTTGACCATGTGCAAGGCAAGTTACCTAACCATTATAGTGTCACTCTGGACTCCTCACTTTAATGGATTGAGTCTGTATATGGCTGTCATTGTATTAGCATATGATAGTAGAGATGAATATTATCTCACTGAGGTTGTCCAATCTGAATAAATCTTTCACTCATATTCAAAATCTGAACCTGCTCTTTCCAGGTACTTTTACTTTCAATATATTTATTTGTAACGTGTCCCCTAGTGATATTTGGGGGCATTCTAAAATGGGAATATCGTTGGTTTCTCTACTTTCCAAATTTGTGTTTTCTATTCATTCTTCCTTGCTTGTTTTATCTTGTACTTTACAGACTTACCACGTTTAAATGATGAAAGCATTGATTTAGATCAGGAAACAGTATCCTATTTTTCTCATTGTTTTCCCAGATGACTTTTCTAGAAGTGTATAAATGGATACTTTGCCTAATGTGATAAATTCTAGCACCACAATAAACTGAATAGTCCCACGGCAAATAGTCCTGAAGCAAATATGATTAAAGTCAGTAGGTGGGTGATGAACTTACTCTCCTAAAAATGTGGGTAAACAATCATTAGAATAGCCTTCTTTGACAGGTAAGGCTGATATGTTATAAATGTCTCAGATGAGTAAATAGGCTGCTTGTTATCTGTCTCAGAAAGCTGAGCCTTTAAATGTTCAATTTTATTTTATAACTAATCACAACACTCAGATCATAGTTTCTTGTTTCCTCGTTTAAATTAAGTCAATTTGCTTAAATATTTTATTGGTTTTGTGAATCATTGGGAAAAAAATGTACTTTGAGATCTTACTCTTGTTTTCACATAGGATGAAAGAAATCTAAGCTGCTGATTGTCTATTTGTGCCTGTGGGATTATGTTTGTGAGTGTCTTTGTCCCAGAATGATGTGTGTCCCAAAATCTGATTCTTATGTATCACTATCATCCCATTGTTCATCGATTTGCTCGAGCAGGTGCCAGTAACATCTTCATTTGTCCCTGTCGCATGCTAGCATAACCCAACGTCGTCTGCTCACTCCAGGAACACGAAGAGCACATTGTTCTTACTGTTTTTGGCATACTAATTACATCACGGGTAGCTTGCCAGACTCCACTGTGTGGGAAATATATTATATACATATATATATATATATGTCCAGAAAAATTGCATTGCTCTCTTCTGGGAACTTCATTTTATAGTCTCTGGATCTTGCCGTTGATGAGATTATGTGGCGTGGCGGGGGGTTGGGAGGAGGGTTTGTGGGTGTGACTGCCAAGCTACTAGAAAACTGGGGATCTGGGTAGAGGAGGCCCAGTCCTGATTTGAGCAGGCTTGGAAATCTCAGCCACGGGTCCCGCATACCTGGGTTCCTCTGTCAGTTCCTTCATGGGTGAGGCTCATCTGAGCATGTGGAGAGTGGACTTGAGCATGACTGTGGCTGGGTTCTGGAGGTTGAGTTTCCCTCCCTGCCCCAAGCAGAGCCCTGGCAGCCAAAAACCTCCAGAACCCAGCCACAGCCATGCTCCAAAATAAATTAATTTAAAATAAAATGTCAGCATAGAAAAGTGGATGCAATTTGACCATCAACCCAAGTCCTCCAGTCTGCTGGGCAAAAAAAAAAAAAAGAGCTCAATGCACTAACCATCCCCCAAAAGGTGGATACCTGCATCCCCCAATGCTTCTGCATTATGAAGAAGGAACCACATACCCCGTTATCACTGCACCCCTGTTCTCTAGCTCACAACAGTTTCTTTATCTTGCCCAAGGTTCTGCTTTGAACCTGACCTCGCCATCTTTCTGCTGGTCTCCCCTGTCCTACCCGCCCAAGTTGTCTAGGTCTACTCCTACAGGCTGCCCCAACTACAAATTCCTTTTTATTAAGTTTCAGGCATACAATATGCCAACACCAATCCCTTTACCAGCACCCACTTCCCTCCACCCATGTCACCAATTTCCCTCCCAACCCCCCCTCATTATCATACTGTTCTCATCTCTGACTTATCCTCCCCACTCCCATTCTGGGAGCAAGCTTCTCTGAAGACCAGTTCTCCTGCTCTTTGTGTCTAGTGCCTTTGGGGCTTTGTTATTCCCTTAAGAAGTTTCTTTACATCACACTTACGAGAGAGCATTCCTCTTCTTCCTCTGGCAGTTCTACTCTCTCTTCATCTCATACCTGCCTTACCCTATTCATTCTTCATCCCTCCCGAGAATCACAGGCTTTCCACACAATATAAAGAACTGTGCTGTGATTGCTGTCGCTTTCCTGGAAATAAAACTGTCATTTTTTTCCCCAGCAGAGCATCTCCCACTCCAGAGAAAATCCTTTCCTTGCCACCAAAACCCATCTCTCTGTGCTTCAGCCTAGGCTGTTTCCTCTGCCTAAAACACCTCAAGCATTCTCTCCAGACCACCTCATGGCCCACATGTCCTTCATTCAGGCATTAGCATCCTCATTTAGGCATTAGCATCCTGAGCCCCTGGTACATGTTAGTCCAATGAAGAAACAGAGCAATAGATCTTCTCCCTTTTCAAATAGAAGCAGCACTAATTTCTAGAAAAGATGTTTAGGAAAAATTTAGCAAAACCAACTTGGACTTACCTCAAATGATATACTCCCATTGGCAACAGAAACAAAAATATACAAATGGAACTACTGTAGCACTGCACTGTAGCACTGTTGTCCCGTTGTTCATCAATTTGCTCCAGCAGGCACCAGTATGTCTCCATTGTGAGACTTGTTGTTACTGTTTTTGGCATATCAAATACACCACAGGTAGCTTTCCAGCTTTGTCCTGTGGGCAGGATACTTTCGGTAGCTTGCTAGCTCTCCTAGAGGGACGGAGGAATCAAACCCGGGTCGGCCGTGTACAAGGCAAATGCCTTACCCACTGTGCTATCGTTCCAGCAAATTAAAATGTTTCTACACAAGCTAAAACTAAAAGACACCCAACTGAATGGGATAAAACATTTTCATTCAATACATCAGATAAAAAATATCTTAATATCCAAGTACTCACAAAGATCAACAACAAAAATCCAAACACTATCAAAAAATCAAGAAAGGAAATGAACAGACACTTCTCGAAAGAAGACAGATGGACGGCCAACAGGCACATTGAAAAGTGTTCATCATGACTTAGTACCAGGGAAATCCAAATCAAGATAACAATGAGACATCATGTCACACCAGTGAGAATGGCATATATCAAAAAAACCGGGAATAATCTGTGTTGGCAGCGTGTGAAAAGGGAACTCTTACCCACTGCTGGTGGAAATGCTGTCTGTTTCAACCCCTATGAAGAATAGTATAGTGATTTCTCAGAAAAGTAAGAACAGAGCTGCTATACAACCCAGCAATTTCACTTCTTGGTATCTACTCTAGGATACAAAAGCTTTCATTCATCTGGACATATGCACACCATTATTCATTGTAGCACTTAGCACAATAGGTAGGATACAGAATCAACCTAGGTGCCCAATAACAGATGAGTGGAAATGGAAGTGTGTTATATGTGGTGCTGAAGATAGCACAGTGGGCAGGTCACACTTATGTAAGAAAAACTATTTCCTGGGATGTTCTGAATTGAATATCATTCAAGCTCAGAGGGTGAGTGCTATTAAAGAATTTTGCTGCTCTTAAAAATAAAAGTATATAGAGGTTTAATGAAACAGGCAGCAGGTACTTGTTTTCATATAGAAAAATTATTTGATTTTTAAAAATTCTTATAAATGACCATCTTTATTGAAGGTTTTTAACTAAATTCAACTTGCAGACTTACAGGCAGCACACAAATATTTCAGTCAAATTGATATAAACTGTAGGTAGCTATAGATTGACTGTGATCCTATTTGGAAGAGAGGATGGTTTCTGGTACCTTTTGAAAAGAACATAACGTGTAGGCCATTGGAAGATGAGGCAGTGAGAATTCATGGGACTATGTCACTGGGACCCCCATTCTGCTCCAACACCTCAGAAATGAGCTGCTTCCTGGTAGAAAGAAGGAATGATCTCTCTCCAGCTCCCCAGCACCTGAGCCAACACAGCAATGCTCAAGAAGCCATGGTACTGTCCCCTGTCTCTGCTCTCTTTTCTTGCTCTTCCATCTACCTGTAATGTCTTTCCTTTCATCTTTTTAAACTCGGCTTCTTTTCCTCTATTAGTGTACAGCCAAAATGTCACTCCCTCTTTAGTTGAAGAATGTCCTGACCCTGTTCTGTGTCCTATAGTCCTTGTATAGTGTGTATGTCTGTGTGTAAGCATATGTTTGTGTGTGTGATTGCATGTACTTGTGTGTGTCTGTATGCAAGTGTGTTTTTGTGTGAGTGCATGTGTGTGAGTGTGTGTCTGTGAGTGTATGTGTCAATGTGTGTGTGTGTTTGTGTCGATAGCTGTTATTTATCTTGAGCTGTCAGTTCTCCTTCACTCCGGGATGTCTCCTGTACTAGTGTGTGCCTCTTTAAAGGCAGGCATGACCTGTTTCTGTTTGTCCCCAATTCAGATGTTGGATGTCTAATCAAAGCAATCAGTTATTCCCACTGCAACGTGGGGTTCACAGGGGCTCCCTCAGGTCAGGCTCCCCTGCTTGGGTCTTGCCCGCTCTACACACTGACCAGCTTGAGAGTCCAGAGACCGGCTCCTTCAGTCACTGTGTGCAACACGTCTCACACAGATCAACTTTGCTGTGTGTTCTTTGAATACTCATTTTACGATCAGTCATGATTGAGATGAAAGAAGAGTTGCAGTGGGGCAGGAACCCGAATTCCTCCAAACAAACAGTTATCATCGGCAAGAGGAATTCCACACATTTCAGTGAGAAAAAAATAAATGTTTCCCCAAACAGAAGGTTAAGTTTCAGGCTGTGCTGTACAGCTTGGGTTTGCCTGCTAGGTCACATGACCTCTCACTTTCCTCATGTTTTGCAGAATAAGAGCAACTATCCCTACTTGCCCTCAGAGTTTCTGTGAGAAATGTGTGACATGGAAAGCACTTAGAGAATTGTACAGCTCTGTGTCCATAAAAGGGATTGTTTTAAAAATAGAATTCAGATATTAGGCACCAAAGTACATAAACTTCATCTCATTCTTTGAGGACACAGTAACACACATGAATCTCAGGCTTCTGTGTGTTCTGGCCTCTGAGAAAGTCAGTGTCGTATGCTCATTCAACAGGAGGGTCTTACAGATTCCTAGGTTTCAGGCTCTGTTTCAGGCAGAGAAGAGAAAAGCAAACATTTCGGTAGTTTAACGTCCAGAGGGAACAGAAATGCGACCCACAGTGGATGCTGTATCTAGGCTAAAGCATTAAAATATGCTGAGTATCCCAGGAAGGGTGTGAAAATAGCATCTTCCTGGAGGAAATATGTATAGCCCGAGATCTGAAATAAAGATAAGCACTTAGGTTAATGGACAGGGAAATCTCTGTTTCAAGAGGAGTTGGCATATTTGAAGACCAAAGTGAACAATGGATTTTGGAGGTTTGTTTTTGGACTGGAGTGATAGCACAGCAGGTAGGGTGTTTGCCTTGCATGTGGCCAACCTGGGTTTGGGATTCCTCCATCCCTCTCGGAGAGCCTGGCAAGTTACCGAGAGTATCCCACCCTCACAGCAGAGCCAGGCAAGCTACCTGTGGCATATCTGATATGCTCAAAACAGTAACAAGTCTCACAATGGAGACATTATTGGTGCCTGCTCAAACAAATCGATGAACAACGGGAGGACAGTGCTACAGTGCTACAGCTTTTGGGCCACCCCGGCGGTTCTCCAGGATTTTCTCCTGGCTCTGTCCAAGAAACATTGATGTTTAAGGAGTATCGAGAGATAATAAACTCTGTTCAGACTTTGGAACATTCCTTTTATTTGCATGA
This sequence comes from Sorex araneus, assembly GCF_027595985.1. NCBI lineage: Eukaryota > Metazoa > Chordata > Mammalia > Eulipotyphla > Soricidae > Sorex > Sorex araneus. The sequence continues at coordinate 176,597,495 of NC_073304.1, read as the reverse complement.
ACTTTACGGCCCACTGTGTTGTTCATGCTGGTCAACTTTTGAGCTATTTCTGTTCACTCACAGCCGGCTATGTTGTAGGGGTCCAGTTTCACACCCCTTCAGCATGTTACCTCAGTGCTTGCCCCTCCAGAGTCCCAGAATTCCCTCACCACAGCGCTCTTCCCACTGGGCTTCCTCTCCTGCCCCCAAAGGTAACCTCAGTTACTTGTTCTTTGCTCCTCAGTTTCCTAGGGGAGCCCACCCAGACTGGTCGAGAAAGGCCCAGGATGGATGTTTGCATGTGAGACCCCCACCGACTTCAGAGCTGCTTAGATGGAGAATCCTTCAGTTACAGGCATAGCTGGTGGGTGCCGGAACCTGGTCCCTGGTCTCCATGGTTGGAAGGGATGTGTGCGTGACCCCAGGGCAGAGAAAACTGTCAGTTCACCCCCAGGAGTAGAAAGGAGCCTCCCATTTATTTATTTATTTAAAAACAATTTTTAATTAAACCTCAGTGAGATATACAATTACAAGGCTGTTCGTGATTGGGTTTCAGTTATATAATGTTCCAGCTCCCATCCCTTCACCACTGTACATTTCCCAGCATCAATGACTCTCTCTCTCTCTCTCTCTCTCTCTCTCTGCCTCCCTCCCTCCATTTAAATGAAAAGAATGGCCTCTGTGTTTCCTTTTAGTTTACATTTTCAAAGCTTTTGTTGTTATTGTTTACCCTTTTTTCTTTTTAAATGGGAGGCAAATTTTATTTTATTTTTTTGCTTTTTGGGTCACACCCAACAATGCTCAGGGGTTACTCCTGGCCCTGCACTCAGGAATTACTCCTGGCGGTGCTTGGGGGACCATATGGGATGCTGGGGATCCAACACGGGTTGGCCACATACAAGGCAAATGCCCTACCCACTGTGCTATCGCTCCGGCCCGAGACAAATATTTTTAAGTCTTTTCAATTTAACACAGCCACTAGTGTGCTTCTAACAGACAGGACATGGGAATAGCTGTGTCAGATATTGTCCATGGCCCTCCCATGACAGGAAGGACTCATCTGCCCAGATGGGAAGATGACCCATCACCTACCCACCCTGAGGGTCCACAAGTCACCGGGCCATTTTATTCCCCTTGGAAAGCGAATGTGAAAAAGTATAATGGAATAAATATTGTGTGTGTGGGGGGGGGGCGGAATCAACAGCCAGGGGAGGCAAGAGTGAAAGTATGTAAAAATGGAGAGAGCAGAGAGTCTGGATTCCCTGAAGCCAGCCAGCCACAGAGCAGAATGTCCATCTGGGAGATTCACTGACAGCGAAGGGAATTCGTGGAGGAAACCAGTTCAGGAGTGGCTTAGCTCAACAGCCACATTTCTCTCTAAAATTGTTATTTTAGTAAGGGCCCGAAGCTGTGTAGTCTCCAAAGAAGCAAGGCCTATTAACTATATCTGTCGACATAGTTAATATCCCAGTGTAAGACCGTAGTTCTTTATATCTTACAAACAGGTGATTCGTGAGAAAATTTCCAACCATGTTAAGACATTCGTATCTCTAAGGATTGATGGGTCTACTGGGAGAAAACACAGAACTAGACTTTATTAGCTTCGGCGAGGGGAAGCTGGTGCTGATGTCTGAATAGCCTTGCCATCTCAGAGCAGCTTTTATTATTTAAAAAAAAAATTTATTGAATCACCATGAGACAGAACATTGTAAAATTGTTCATGATTGCACTTCAGTCATACAGTGTTCCAACACCCATCCCTCCACTAGTGTAATTTCCCAGCACCAGTATCCCTGGTTTCCCTTCCACCCCTTCAAGCCATCCCCCCATCCCACATTACCTCTATGGCAGGCACCTTATCCCTCTCTTTCTCTCTCTCTCTCTCTCTCTCTCTCTCTTTCCCTCCCTCTCTCTCCCCCTCTGTCCCCCTGCCCTCTCTCTTTCAGAAGAGTCTTAAATATGGTGGTAAAAACTTACCTTGGTGAGCAGAGGCAGTGGGATATGTGAACACACCCGGTACAGCCAATATAAATATTATTGAGGTTAACAATATTGAATCCCCGCTTCAGTGCCTGGCTGCTCCAAGTATGTGGGAGCAGGGAGACGGGCTTTAACTGGTGAAACGATCATGTCTGGGTTTTAGTGGTGTTCTGTAGGACTCCATTCTGTGTCTGAATGATGGATCTGATTGACACACACTGGTATGGAGTGACTTCTTTGTGCAGCCTTTGGTATTTTTGCAGCATGGCAATTGATAATGGATGCGTATCTGCCCAGAAGCTCTGCTCAAATGAGTACAGGCTGGATGACCTCAGGAAGTTTTCTTGGTGTCTCTAAACTTCAGGGTTTTTTCATATGTAACACACATGTAACAGTAATAATGGTCCTTACTCTATTAGGTTATCATGAAGATTCCGTGTGTTTACAACAGACAGTAAATAGTGTGTGGATCATAGTACACACTACTAAGTATCATCACCCCCATTATCTATACCAGCTCTTTACCTATAAAATACTGTTTATGTTTAAAAGCATAGCTTTTCCTGCTCCTCCTTTCTGAAAGCCCCATAATCTTTGCAGTGAGAATTTATACCTCCCTCCTCAACAGTCTTCCACATTTTGTTTAAGTCTGTATTACTCTAAAGCTAAATTACAGTCTGGCTGGTAGCTGAGAATTTATTTCCCGCTATGCTGAGAGTCCTTAAGAAGTTTCTGAATCTTACTTATTTTCACTTCCCAGGACATACTAAAATGACTAGTGTTCAGGACACGTTGAACTGAATGCTTCCAGGTGGTGCACTGATCGTTTTTATAGACTGGCCTTATCCCTCTACTATTTTGTGTTACTGTGATAAAGAAACCCAGAGTTGATGAGGATAAAGAAGGAAGGAAAATAAGGGCTCTTTGGAGGAGTGAGTAATGACTAGAATATTCTTGTATTTTCATAGCATTTTACTAACTGTAAAAATAATTTCTAAGTCCAGAAAATGTCAAGAGGGAAAAATTATCAGTTATCCCTCTCATACGAGTAGTTCTATGTTTATTTGACGTATATATTTTAGTGCTGTAATATTTTAAACAGAGGCAAGAATACACTTGTGTATATACATAAATACATAAGAAAATGTTATATTTTCATTGAACCTAGTGTTTCTTTATTTATTATTTATTTTTTTGCTTTTTTTGGGTCACACCCAGCAATGCACAGGGGTCACTCCTGGCTCATGCACTCAGGAATCACCCCTGGCAGTGCTCAGGGGACCATATGGGATGCTGGGATTTGAACCCGGGTCGGCCGTGTGCAAGGCAAACGCCCTACCCTCTGTGCTATCACTCCAGCCCCCCCTAGTGTTTCTTTAATAAACTTTTAATAAAGTTAAGATCTCCTTGATAATATTTTTAATGTCTCAATAGACATGATATCTTGTGACTCCCTCAGCCTGCATGCAGTTCTATGCTATAGTTCTTCTTTTTCTTTTCTTTCTTTTTCTTTTTTTTTTGGTTTTTGGGTCACACCCGGAAGATGCACAGGGGTTACTCCTGGCTCATGCACCCAGGAATTACTCCTGCTTGGGGGACCATATGAGATGCTGGGGATCGAACCCGGGTCAGCTGCATGCAAGGCAAACACCCTACCTGCTGTGTTATTGCTCCAGCCCCTCTATGCTATAGTTCTTGACCAATCATAACCTCTTCAAGGAACAGACACAGAATGACTGCAGTCATTTGTGGAATATAAAGTAACATAATTGGAGACTGACACCAAAGGACAGTAGAGATAAGGGCCAGGAGGATCACTCCATAGCTTGGAAGTTGGCCTCATTTGGTGGGGGAAAAGGCAGCTGGGATAGAGAAGGGACCACTAAGTAAATGATGGTTGGAGGGATCACTCAGGATGGCAGATGTGTGCTGAGAGTAGACTAAGGACTTATTAGTACTTGTATTACAAACCCCATAATGCCCGAAAGTAGAGAGAGAGGAAGAAGGAAGGTGCCTGCCACAGAGGCAGGGGGTGGGATGAGGTGGTGGTGGCGGGCGGGATACTGGGAATATTGGTGGTAGAAAATGTGCACTGCTGGAGGGATGGGTACTCATTGTATGACTGAAACATAATCATGAAAGTTTGTAACTGTATTTCATGGTGATTCAATAAAAAAATCATAACTATGGTGATGTCCCAAGATATAACAGGGCATGTTATTGGATATTCCACCCTCTGGAAAGTCATCAAAGGATATCCTTTATGCAAGCATTTCATCTTTTATTTACTTCTATCCTTTATATTTGGGTAGCTTTCCTTCAGTTATTAGTTCTCTTATTAAAAAAAAATCTGTCTCATTTTTAGTCTATCACCTCAGAGGCTTCTTTGAAACTAAAATTAATCGAATTTCCTAAGTGTTGCGCCTGTGAGGAGAGGCTGAGAATTATCAAGTATAAACTCAATTTTAAGTTTGGAAATAATTTTTAGTTGTTTCTGTTATTTATACAATGCTGTGGGCTTAGAATGAAAATGATGAAATATCAATTTTAATACTTTAAATTCCCCTGAAAATTGAGGAATTTATGACATTTTGAAGATATTCTTGACAATCTCTTCCTAATTCCTTAATTGCTTAGGTTATTGGCAGTTTCACTGTTCTTGAAACCTATTTTGTTGTTGTTGTTGTGCTGCAGTTCATTCTGGAAGAATCCTGTGACAGTATGTCAGTAATAAAAGCTTTCATGTTAGCTTGAACATATGCCTTCTCTTCATACCCAGGTATCAGACAGTTCTTCCTGATGGGATACATCCTAAGAAAGACATCATGAAGACATTCTTAATTTTGGAAGTTTAATTACATAAACCTAGAAACCCGTCAGCTGCAACACAGGGTGTATGGTTCCACTGAGGGGCTACACTCATTCAAGTGAGTATCTACTAGGTTAGTTGAGGATAGAATAAGAATTTCTAAGAGTATTTTGGGGATCTTATTGCATCATTTGCTGTCTTTTTAGTTTGGATAAATAATATGTCACCTACTACTCATTACTTTGTTTTGTCTAGCAATATTCAAAGAACTAGTTTTGGTGGGGTGGGGTTTGGGTTACACCCAGTGGTTCCAGGGACCTACCAGCAGCTCTGTGCTTGGCATTGCTCCTGGCTGTGCTGAGGAGGCCATGCAGTGCCTCCTCTAACCAGAGGAACTGCAGGCAAGGCACGTGCCTTCATCCCTATTCTATCTCTCCAGTTTTGTTTTTAAGTCAGAAAATCATTCCATGCAATGCCTTTGGTTAATTGATTGCTGGCAATGGATTGTTTTTTCTAATGATCAAATTAACTTTAGCAATTTGGGGCACTAGAATTCACGTATTATTATGTTGCATTGATTAGTAAGTTAGCTTAAAACAATTGATATTTTTGTGGTCTGTTCATTTCTTGCTCAATAATAATTAAGGTGAGGGATCATCCGGGCAAATGCTGGGTGAATCTCTGGTGACATGAACTGGGCATAACCCTGTAAATAATAGGTTAAAATAATGTTAATGATCATCATTAAGATGAAACTAATCATTTCTAATTTTTTCCAGTGGACTCCTATCTTTTCACAGGTTGATGACTTTTTATAATTTTTAATTTCTTTCCTCATTCTAAACACCGTGGTTTACAAGGTTGTTCATAACAATTCATTACAGGCATTCAGTGTTCCAACCCCAATCCCACCACCACTATCACTGTCTCATTTCCCAACTAGCCTTCAAGCCTGCCCCCATAGCAGGCCCACAACAATTTATTTTATATTCCTTGTTTCCACTAAGTGGCTAAATGGAATGATCAAAAAAACACTTCAGCAGAAGAAAATTTGTGAAAATTGTGCATCTCACCGTGAGGACATGAAGTCCTTGTCTGAGGGCTCACTAAGCTGATGTTGGAAGTTAAGCCTTCTGTGTTCATGTGTTTGTTTGTTGAGATTAGTTGATTTCTACAAAACATGCCCATCCAATTTTGTGTGGTCCTACTGGGATGTTAGTATTGTAGAGCTTGGAGTTGCTCCAAAATGTCCAAAATATTTAACTGGGCAGTTGGGCCAGAGACAGGGTGGCAGCTGCTGGGGCTTTGGTGGGGTGAGAACTTGGCCCGCCTCATTCCTGAGATCACCCTGGAGGTCCCAGCTGGGACTGGGTAGCTGAGAAATTTTTGTGGCTAGCTGATATCTTTCTAGATTTATTTATGAATCTCTGGAACAAGGCCGATAGATGAGCTTACATGATGGCAATGGTGGGGACGTCCAGATCGACTCTTTAATCCATTTCTACAGAAGTATTTTTGGTAGGAAAAACAAAAAGTTGCCATGAAATATTTTAGAACTCGTAAGTAATAAATATGTAAATGCAGTGCTTTTTCTTACATGCTCGCCAAAGTAACTTCACAAACAAATATACTGTGATTAGCTTTGTCGTGCATGAGAGGAGTTAAAGTTGAGAAGACCGTATGTGATATTCAAGTTTATCTAGCAAATCAGCAGCCAAGAGAGAAAATGAGCCCGTCTTGGACCTCATCCTGTGCTCTCACTGAATGTGGCATATCATCAGCATAAATCTACACATAGCATTCGGGGCATGTATTAACTAGGTCATGTGGATGTGCCGAGAATGTACAGTGGCATCACCAGGCACTGTGCAGTCACTTAGCACTGGGTTCATTACACCATGACATTTCAAATCTCCAAGCTAATAAATACATATTTCAAAGAAGGAAGGAGATAAAGTACAGGGGTGCATTTCCTCACTTTGCAAAATCCTAAAGTTTATATGCCCTTAATTTGATTAGCTATATTTTAAATCTCATTTTTATTATAACGGAGAAAAATATTAACATCACATTGAGTAAAGATATCGGTAAGTATTGGGTGTGTATATTTGGTGTTGTTGTTACTCTGTTCCAACAGTGGGGACAGGAAGGTTTTTTGTTTGCTTATTTTTTAAGTAACACCTTTGTTCGTAGGTAGGCTGTATCCTTTTAACCAATAAAAGTGAGAGGCAGAAACTTAGAAATAAGTTTCTGGTGTTGGCCTGTAAACCAGTACAGACCTGTTCCGGTATGTCATCACTGGAGAGAAAATGGGGCCTATGTTCATGGGCCACATTTGCACCTCTGTAGGCTCCAAGAAGTTTTGGCTTGTGGTGCAAATTTGTGTTTTAGAAATATAAAACACCTCATCGAACATACTGAAGCTTTTGTGCTAGGAATACCCCTGTCTTCTAGCATAAATAACGTGTATAGCACCAGCGTGTCTACTGAGAGAATCAGAGTTTACTGTTGAGGGAAAGAAGATTGACTTTCAGCGGATTGGCACTGGATTCACTTCCTACTGTCAGATTTTCCATGTACAAATGAAATCTTCCTGAATCATTCTATTTCTTTTTATTACAGGTGTGTGTGTGTTTTGTAAGACTAATTCTGTAATGAAGGTGAAATGAAGAACTATCTTTCACCTTCTCTGAATTAAAAATAAAATGTATTATTGGAAATGGCTCCGTACAATCGAATAATTCATTGTATGTATGAGCTACAACTTTTGTGTTAAGAGATGGACATTTTTATTTAGTGATAGTCTGGGAGGGACCACAAAATAAGCTTTTTTGCAGCTTTTCATCATTCCAGTATAAAAGCAAGCTCATAAAGCTTCGTGTCTGGAAGTTAAAGTCTTCTTATCCATGTAATTCTTCAACTCCTTGGCAGAAACTCAACACATAAAGCAATTGAAAGCTATTTTCTCCTGACTGATGTGGAATTGGGAGAAGTGCTTGGAAAAGGCATTCCGTCCCTTGCACAGTGATTAACCCTGATAGTGGCCTCTGAAAGAACTCGATCAAACTGCCAAGGAGCATCTAGCACAAACCCAGGGCTACAGAAACAGAGATGAAAGGAGCTTTTCAGAACTATAACTAGCTTCTTCACACATTTCCAGTCCTCCCTACAGCAGCCTATGTCTGTGGCTAACTGTCTATTTGAATCTAGCCGAGAACTATAAAGGTCTTCACCCAGCATTTAACTTGTGTGTTCATAAAATCTCTTCATCTATTTTTGCTTATTCAGAGCAGAAGCCATTCGATTCATCTTATGACCAAATCCATCCTTTCTTGATACAAACCTTTCTCCAACCACCCCTTTCAAAACCAAATATTGGATTCAGTAATTCCACCATGATATTTAGTTTCATGAAGTATTTTCCTTTAAGTTTAAGGTTTCCCCCCCAGACTTGCTTCTGTTACCATGCTCTTGTTAAAAATAGACTTCCTAGAAGATCACATTCTAGGTGTGTTCTGGTGAGTTCATGGCATGGATGTTCTGGATACATCCTGTCCATGGTTGTTTTATTACTTTAGTAAAAATACAGGAAATGTTACTCAGGGACAAATGCCTGAGGAGTCATTCTAGAGGATCACTGTTGAAATGAACATTCTTTGTCTTCAGTCACTTCCCAGATATTTTATTTTTTAATTATAATTTTCTTTTATTCATTTTGATGTATTTAGATGTTTTTATTCTGATTCTTCCATTAGTTCTTTTTTTTTGGATTTTTTTGGTTGCAATTTTCCACCTACAGGGAGGATAAAATATCCCCTATGCCATTGAGTACCTTATTTATTTTTATTTTTAATTTTTTATTGAATCACCATGTGAAAAGTTACAAAGATTTCAGGGTTAAGTCTCAGTTATACAATGCTCAAACACCCATCCCTTCACCAGTGCCCATGTTCCACCACCAAGAACCCCAGTACACCTCCCACCCCCATCCCCCGCCTGTGTAAATGATAAATTTCACTTTTCTTTCTCTTTGCTTCGATTACATTCAATATTTCAACATAAAACTCCCTATTATTATTTGGAATTTCCCCCCCAAAATCGAACCTGCTGAAAAGGCAGCATTTGATAATTTGTTTTCCCTCGCTGAGAATGAAGAGATATGAGGTAGTACGGCCACAATAGCGACTGCGCAGTTTTAAATTTCTGTATTTTAGTAGCTAAGTCCAGGGAAATTTCTGCCCAAAATTGCATCATTGCAAGCTCGTACCTCTGCTTAGTGGGCCTTACAAGATGGTGGTCGCCATGCCGCCCCCCAGAAAGAAAAAGCCAAGAGAGAAAAACCTTTTCTCTCCTGGAGCGGCATGGGGCCGTGGCTTAGTTCACAGTCTGGAGGCATTTATTCAAGAAGCTGCTGACGCCAAAGGTAGTTAGATGGCCTCAGGGATCACGGGCATTCAGCAACTGGGATCACATCTCCGAGTACCTTATTTGATTAAAATAATAAAGAGGACTTTTGCTTCTTGTCAACATGGAGTAAAGGGGAACAGGTTTACCCTCTAGTGTGATACCTTTCAAGAAACAGACAAAATATATGAAATGAGGGAATTCAGGGCACTGTATATCAGGTCACAGCGGGTAATGAAGTCTGCAACAGGGAAACCGGGAAGGGGAGCTCTGCAATGATCTAAGTTTACTTGATGAAAGTTTCTCGGCCCCGGAGCAGGATGGCTCAGAGAAGAGAGCTAGAACACTTGCTGTGATTGGAGGCTCTGTGTGCCCAGGAAAGCCAGGGCATCCAGACTCCACACTGGCAAGTTTCAGAGCAAAGATGGTGATTCAGAAAGGGACTCTGGAGAGCTGCAGACGGTCCCATGGATCAGGAACATGAGCCAGTGCATACATCAGAGAAATCATTCATGGAATCACTCCCCAGGAATGGCGAGAAGTCTCTGCTGCCGCAGAGGGCCTGGGACAGTATTTGAGAAACCCAGGGCAGCAAGCGTCACAATTTCACTGTGAAGAATAAGGAAGAATTATGTTATTGTGAAGAACTAACCTTGCTCAATCTGGGGCTGGAGCGATAGCACAGCGTGGGTAGGGCATTTGCCTTGCATGTGGCCGACCTGGGTTCGATTCCCAACATCCCACATGATCCCCCGAGCACTGCCAGGAGTAATTCCTAAGTCCAGAGTCAGGAGTTAAGCCCTGAGCATTGCCGGGTATAACCCAAAAAGCAAAAACAAAACAAATAAACAACAAATAAAATTGCTCAATCAATGATCTCATTCCAATGAAGCAGGGTCCAGAACAAGACCTTAAGGCTTCAAACTGTTTCCAAATTACTTAACTGAGATCAGATCAAAGATCAAGAATATTTATAGAAGTATATTTGAAGTCCCTGGTCAAGGTTCAGTGAACAATATCTCACAATCAAAAGGTAATAGACATTCAAAGAAGCAGAAAATACAACCTTTGTTAAAAAAATGTATGAATTGGAGCTGACACAAAAATGATTTCTATGAGGGTAGGCAGGGACATTAAAGTTTTTATGACTGTATGCCATATGCTTGAGAAGCTAGAAGAGTGAGTATGATAACATTGGCATGGAAGATGTAAATATGATCCATCTCAGTTACCTAGAAATGGATATTATAGTATTACATATTACATCAGATGAAAAATATAGGGGGTGAAATTAATATCATACTCAACATTACAGAAGAACATATTGCAATAGAAGTTGCTCAAACTGAGACACAGATAAACTATTTAAGGAGGAATTGCCAGCAAATGATTTTTTTAAGATAATACTGGAAATATCCAGATTTATTTATTTATTTTATTAGTGAATCACCATGAGACAAAGTTACAGACTTACAGGTTTTCATGCTTACATTTCAGTCATACAATGATCGAATAGCCATCCCTCCACCAGTGCCCATTTTCCACCACCAATTGTCCCAGCATCCCTCCCACCATCCCCACCCTGTCCCCTTCACCCCACCCTGCCTCTGTGGCAGGGCATTTCCATTTGCTCACTCTCTTTTTTTGGGCATTGTGGTTTGCTACAGAGGTATTAAGTAGGCATCATGTTCGGTCTATATTTTTAGTCCGTATCTCCCACTAGGGAGTGGGCCCACCTAGCACCTTTGCTTGGTGATCCCTTCTCTATCAGACCTGCTTCTTCACCTAGCATGTGAGGTCAACTTCCAAGCTGTGGAGTACTCCTCTTGGTACTTATCCAGATTTCTTTTTAAAAAGTAAACCTAGATCAAAGAAGTACAACAACATACTAGGACAAGAAGTCAGAATAAAAAGATAATAAGTTACAGCACAATTAAAATAACTAAAATCAGTGATAAAACTGTAAACATAGCAAGAGTGAAAAGGACATAATATATAGGTAAGAACCAAGATAAGGATAAATGAAAGCTTTATTTTTTGAAAACTAAGGCATTATGAAGGAGAGTGAAACAGTATCATAAGAGTACTGAAATGGAGAAAGCCATCAAGCTAGAATTTTTTTTAGCAGTCCTCTCCCTGCTCTTCCAAAAGACGCTGTTAAAAGGAGTAAAACCACATTGACAGAAAATATTTTAAAATTGTGTAATAGATAAATGACTTGTAGCTTTTTGTTTGGATCTACCTCTTGTTACCATAATAAATTTGGGAGATAATAAGGTTAGTGTTAATGAGTTACATTTAGTGAATGAATCTTTGAGTCTATTATCTTGGCTCATTACTCTTAGGACCAATTAGATGCTGATGAGCATCAGAGGCACGGGTGGGGAGCAGCTCTCCACAGAGTCCAGCTCCCGTGTTGTTCTAGGGTCTCTCCCAGACACTGACAACATGGTTCTGCAATCCCAGATGCAGACGTTTTAACAAAGGGTCATAGGAAGATATGAGGAGAGCCTCAGGCACGGGCATGGAGAATTTCCTCATCACTCAGCATCACTTTCCTTATTTGTTAGGACCAGATAACCTCTAGATTCCTTTCTAATTGAGGTTCCTCTTCTTTCTTAGGCTTAAAAATGTTTATTGTGATAAAATTTTTAAAAATCTTGTTCACAGACATTATTGAATGTGTGTTGAAAGCCCCTGTAGGCAAGGTCATGGGGGCAACAGTGGGTGATATCAGCTCCAAGCATCTATTTCTCTAATGAAACAATTTTGCTCTGTTCCCTTTGTGACCTGTGATCATTCCTACAAGCCACCCTAGACTGCTGCAGTTTTTAAATCCATTTACTATCTCCTCTCTTTTTTTATTCTTATAGCTTCCTTGACTTATCTTTACTTTGATAATATCAGCCTCTTACTCCATTTACACCGTTAGGACCAAAAGTTATTTTTCCAAAGCATTTATGGATGTACATTAAGCCTGACAGTATTTATTTGCAAAAAAGAGCAGTAGATCACTGCTCAGATTTATATGTGTGAGCACATCTGTTATACCCAGACCCTTTTGATTGCACTGCATGAAGCTTACCTTTTCCTGTATTTTATCACAAGCTCCTTATGGATCAGAAACCTGGAAATTTGTTTATCTTAATATGACCACCTTGAATACAAATTTCAGTCAGTATTTTCTGCCCCTTAGCTGATAATGAAAACAGAAAAATTCAAGCTACACTCAGTTCATGCCTTAGCCATTGCTTTTAATTTGCCAACACATGAACCTCTGTGAGGACCGAATTGGTGTCCTCTCTTTGATAGAAATTTTAATGAGGTGGGTAATGATCCAGAGGGTAGAGAGAATCAGGCAGAAAGAAAAACTAGATGCTTAAATCACCTGGAAAATATACTATCCACCAGAATGATGTCTTTTACATTATTTCTTTTCAAACATTCAAGAGGGAAAATCTGCTGCCTGATTTCTTTGGATGTTTAATGACTCTAGCACAGAGCATGTGTCTTCGACCTGTCGGAACAGTTTCAAATATTTGAGATTATAATTTTGGGGGCAGGGAGGGGATTTGACGGCCTTCTGCATAAGTAACCCAACATTTACTGTTCCTGATGCCTGAATGTCCACCCGCTTTTTAGCTTTCTACCCGGCTCCACTGTGTGAGCTGCACCCAGCCATCCCCAGCTTTCCTCAAACCCAGAGCCCCGCTAGGATTCTTCGCCACGCTGATCTGTCTGAGTCTTGCTATTATCATTCATAAGCTTGTGTCACACATGCCTAGGAATACCTCGAGGACAGGAACTCTATATGAGGAAATCTTCTATTCCGAATGCCAAGGATAGCATCTGTGCCACTTCCTAGAGTTATCATAAATATTTTTAAGTGGCTGCAGAATATCTGGTGAGTAGATGAGAGAAGAAAGCGAATGTGCAAAATTCGACCAGACTTAGGATGGGCAACTGGATGTCAGGGTTGATGAAGTCAGTCTTCTTTTTCCGTTATTGTATGACTTGTACTGATGGTTATATCCATGTTGCTGAGAACACGGTTAGATTGAATATAGAGCAGTGAAGACTGAATACAGAACAATGGGGACCAAGTTTACTTGCTGCTGTCCCTTCCCTTCCTTTTGTTCTTGCAATGATTAGTGTCACAGACACTTGATGGCACTGTCACAGCTGTGCTCTCGGGGGGTGTCACTCCTTGGCGTGGCGCTGGCAGTGCTATTAGGTTGCACCCTTTATTCTGATGCAGGAAAGCACAGGGACTCATTGACCACAGACTGCGGGAGGGGGGCATGCTCTCTGCATGGGGTCTGCGGTGTTTGCTTGCCAGACACATACTCTGTCTTGGGCTTTGCTCTGGGCTTCCTGGGTCTGAGTTTAAGAGGACTTCACTGCCCCAAGGAGAGCCGAGGACCCAGAGTCTGATGATCAAGTGGCAAATACCAGCCTGTGGTTTAACTCTCTAGTCCAAGGCATCTCCTGCTTCTTAGCATATTTCCCCACAAAACTAGATAGAACCATAAAATCCTAATGACTTCAAAGCTTAGGGTCATCTTAATTGAAGATTTATTAAGGAAGATATTATTTTCTTGATTTTCTGAAGGCTAGAAAGCACTAATTTCTTTTTATTTATTTATTGAATCGCCATGAGATACAGTTACAGAGATTTCATGTTTGAGTTTCGGTCACACAACGATCGAACAACCATCCCTCCACCAGAGCACATTTTCCACCACCAATGTCCCCAGTATCTACACCCCACCACTTCCCACCTCCCCCTGCCTCTATGGCAGACAATTTCCCCCATTCTCAATACTTTGGGGCATTATTGTTTGCATCTATCCCTTTTGGTCCTTTAGCTTCTTTCAGCACACATCTCCCATCTCGAACGATCCCTCCAACCATCATTGACTTAGTGATCCCTTCTCTATTCCAGCTGCCTTCTCCCCCAGCTCATGAGGCAGACTGCCAACCATGGAGCAATATTCCTGGCCCTGTCTCTACTGACCTTGGGTGTCAGTCTCACATTATGTTATTTTATATTCCACAAATGAGTGCAGTCATTCTATGTCTGTCCCTTTCTTTCTGACTCATTTCAGTTAGCATGATATTCTACATGACCATCCACTTAAAAGCAAATTTCATGACTTCATCTTTTCTAACAGCTGCATAGTATTTCATTGTGTTGATGTACCAAAGTTTCTTTTTTTTTTAATTTATTTATTTTTAATTAGAGAATCACCGTGAGGGTACAGTTACAGATTTATACACTTTTGTGCTTATACTTCCCTCATACAAAGTTTGGGAACCCATCCCTTCACCAGTGCCCATTCTCCACCACCCGTAAACCCAGTGTCCCTCCCACCCTCCCCAATCCCATCTCCCCCCCACCCCACCCTGCCACTGTGGCAAGGCATTCCCTTCTGTTCTCTCTCTCTAATTAGCTGTTGTGGTTTGCAATAAAGGTGTTGAGTGGCCGCTGTGCTCAGTCTCTAGCCCTCATTCAGCCCGCAACTCCCTTCCCCCACATGGCCTTCGACTACAATGTAGTTGGTGATCGCTTCTCTGAGTTGACCTTTCCCCGGAACGTGAGGCCAGCCTCGAAGCCATGGAGTCAACCTCCTGGTACTTATTTCTACAGTTCTTGGGTATTAGTCTCCCACTCTGTTATTCTATATACCATAGATGAGTGCAATCTTTCTATGTCTGTCTCTCTCTTTCTGACTCATTTCACTCAGCATGAAACTTTTCATGCCCATCCACTTGACTACAAAATTCTTGACCTCCTTTTTTCTAACAGCTGCATAGTATTCCATTGTATAGATGTACCAAAGTTTCCTCAACCAGTCATCCGTTCTGGGGCATTCGGGTTTTTTCCAGATTCTGGCTATTGTAAACAGTGCTGCGATGAACATACATGTGCAGATGTTGTTTCGATTGTACTTTTTTGCCTCTCTGGGATATATTCCCAGCAGTGGTATTGCTGGGTCAAATGGGAATTCAATATCTAATTTTTTGAGAGTCGTCCAAATTGTTTTCCAGAAGGGCTGAACCAGTCGGCATTCCCACCAGCAGTGAAGAAGGGTCCCTTTCTCCCCACATCCTCTCCAACAGCGGTTGCTTTTGTTCTTTTGGATGTGTGCTAGTCTCTGTGGTGTGAGGTGGTATCTCAAAGTTGTTTTGATCTGCATCTCTCTGATGATTAGTGATGCAGAGCACTTTTTCATGTGCCTTTTGGCCATTCGTATTTCTTCCTTGGTAAAGTTTCTGTTCATTTCTTCGCCCCATTTTTTTATGGGGTTGGATGTTTTCTTCTTGTAGAGTTCAACCAGTGCTTTATATACCATTGATATCAACCCCTTATCTGATGGGTATTGTGTAATATCCTTTCCCATTCTGTGGATAGTCTTTGTATTCTGGTCACTGTATCTCTTGCGGTGCAGAAGCTTTTTAGTTTAATGTAGTCCCATTTGTTGATCTCTGTTTTTACTAGATTGCTTAGTTCCGTGTCACCTTTGAAGATACCTTTATCTTCAATATCGTGGAGGGTTTCGCCGACCTTGTCTTCAATGTACCTTATGGTTTGTGGTCTAATGTTGAGGTCTTTAATCCATTTTGATCTGACTTTTGTGCATGGTGTCAGGTCAAGGTCTAAACCCATTTTTTTGCATGTGGTTGTCCAGTTGTGCCAGCACCATTTGTTAAAGAGACTTTCCTTGCTCCACTTCACATCTCTTGCTCCCTTATCAAAGATTAGATGGTCATACATTTGGGGTTGTGTGTAGGGATATTCCACCCTGTTCCATTGGTCTACGGCTCTGCCTTTGTTCCAGTACCATGCTGTTTTAATTGTTACTGCTTTGTAGTAAAGTTTGAGGTTGGGGATGGTGATGCCTCCCATCATCTTTTTCCCAAGAATTGTTTTAGCTATCCTTGGACGTTTGTTATTCCATATGAATTTTAGGATTGCTTGATCCATTTCTTTGAAGAATGTCATGGGTATACTTATAGGGATCGCATTGAATCTGTATAATGCTTTAGGGAGTATTGCCATTTTGACAACATTGATTCTCCCTATCCACGAGCAGGGTATATGTTTCCATTTCCTCATGTCCTCTTTGATTTCATGGAGTAGCGTTATGTAGTTTTCTTTGTAAAGGTCTTTTACTTCCTTGGTTAAGCTGATTCCGAGGTACTTCATTTTCTGGGGCACGATTGTGAATGTGATTGCTTTTTTAATGTCCCTTTCCTCTGCCTCATTGTTTGCATATATGAAGGCCATGGATTTTTGGGTATTGATTTTGTAGCCTGCAACTTTACTGTATAAGACTATTGTTTCTAAGAGTTTCTTAGTAGAGGTTTTAGGCTTCTCTAGATATAGTATCATGTCGTCTGCAAATAGTGAGAGTTTGATTTCTTCCCTTCCTATCTGGATGCCCTTAATCTCTTTTTCTTGTCTAATAGCTATCGCAAGTACTTCCAGTACTATATTGAAGAGGAGTGGTGAGAGTGGGCATCCTTGTCTTGTGCCTGATCTCAGAGGAAAGGCCCTTAGTTTTTCCCCGTTGAGGATAATGCTTGCCGTAGGCTTGTGATAGATGGCTTCGACTATCTTGAGGAAAGTTCCTCCAAACCCCATTTTGGCGAGGGTTTTCATCATGAAAGGATGTTGGATCTTGTCAAATGCTTTCTCTGCATCTATTGATATGATCATATGTTTTTTATCTTTACTTTTGTTGATATGCTGGATTATGTTGATTGATTTCCGAATGTTAAACCATCCTTGCATCCCTGGGATGAATCCCACTTGGTCGTGATGTATGATCTTTTTGATGAGTTGTTGGATCCTATTTGCTAGTATTTTGTTGAGGATCTTCGCATCGGTGTTCATCAGGGAAATTGGTCTGTAATTTTCTTTCTTAGTGGTGTCTTTGTTTGCTTTTGGTATTAGGGAGATATGTGCTTCATAGAAACTGTTTGGGAGAGTTCCTGTTTTTTCAATTTCCTGGAAAAGTTTGAGGAAAACAGGCAATAGGTCTTCTTTAAATGTTTGGAAGAATTCGCCAGTGAAACCATCTGGGCCTGGGCTTTTGTTTTTGGGGAGGTTTTTGATTACCGTTTCAATTTCCTTAACATTGATGGGTCTATTCAGGTATTCCAGGTCTTCTTTCTTCAGTGTTGGGAGATTATAGGAATCAAGGAATCCATCCATTTCTTTTAGGTTCTCCTTTTTTGTGGCGTAAAGACTTTCAAAGTAGTCTCTAATGATCTTTTGAATCTCACTGGTTTCTGTTATGATGTCCCCCTTTTCATTTCTGATTCGATTTATTAGAGTTTTCTCTCTTTCTTTCTTTGTGAGACTTGCTAGCGGTTTATCAATCTTATTTATTTTCTCAAAGAACCAACTCTTTGTTTCATTGATCTTTTGGATTGTTTTTTTGGTTTCGATGTCATTAATTTCTGCTCTAATTTTTATTATTTCTTTCCTTCGGTCTGGTTTGGGGTCCTTTCTCTGGTCCTTTTCTAGGGTCTTGAGTCGTGAAGTCAAGCTATCTATGTGGATCCTTTCTTCCTTCCTGAGGAATGCTTGGAGAGCTATAAATTTTCCCCTTAACACGGCTTTAGCTGCGTCCCATAGGTTTTGGTAGCTCGTGTCTTCATTCTCATTTGTTTCTAGGTATCTTTTGATTTCTTCCTTGATTTCCTTCTTGACCCACTCATTGTTCAACATGGAATTGTTTAATTTCCAGGTGTTTGATTTGATTTTCCGTATTTGTGGGTGGTTAGCTTCTATCTTCAGCGCATCGTGGTCTGAAAAGATGGTTGATACAATTTCTATTTTTCCGATTCTATTGAGGTATGTTCTGGGGCCCAGTACATGGTCTATTTTTGAAAATGTTCCATGTGCACTGGAAAAGAATGTGTATTCTTTCTTTTTGGGGTGTAAGGCCCTGTATAGGTCTATTAGGCCTCTCTCTTCAATTTCTTCATTCAGAGTCAGTGTTTCCTTGTTGAGTTTTGTTCTTGTGGATCTATCTAGAGGTGATAAGGCCATATTGAAGTCTCCGACTACAATTGTGCTGTTAGTGATGTCCTCTTTGAAGTCTGTTAGGAGTTGTTTTAAATATTTAGCCGGTCGTTTGTTAGGAGCATATACGTTTAAGAGTGTGATTTCTTCCTGTTGTACATATCCCTTGATAAACAGAAAATGACCTTCGCTGTCCCTTTTGATCTTTTTCATCCTGAAATCTATGTTGTCGGATACCAGGATGGCCACTCCAGCTTTTTTAAGGGGGTTGTTTGCTTGGAGGATTGTTTTCCATCCTTTGACTTTGAGTCTATGTTTACTCTGTTTGTTCAGGTGTGTTTCTTGCAGGCAACAGAATGTTGGGTTTAATTTCCGGATCCATTTAGCCACTCTGTGTCTTTTGATAGGTGCATTTAGGCCATTGACATTGAGAGAGATTATTGTGATGTGGTTTTGTGTCATCTTTCTGTGGGATTTGTTGTTCTTATGGGGCTCCTCCTTGTCTTACAGTAGCCCCTTTAGACCTTCTTTCAAGATTGGTTTTGAGTCTATGAAGTTCCTGAGCTGTTGTTTATCCGAGAAATAGTGTATAGTTCCTTCGAGTTTGAGTGAGAGTTTAGCTGGATAAAGTATTCTTGGTGAGGCATTCATTTCGTTGAGTTTTTTCACTATGTCCCACCATTGTCTTCGGGCTCGGAGGGTTTCTTCTGACAGATCGGCCGTAAATCTGAGGGGTGCTCCTTTGTATGTGATTTCCCTCTTTGACCTTGCTACTTGTAGAATTGTGTCTCTATCTACAGCATCCGCCATTCTGACTATGATATGCCTTGGAGTCTTTTTATTTGGGTCTCTTTTTGCTGGCACTCTTCGGACTTCTTGTATCTGGACGCCTGCCTTCTCCAGCTCTGGGAATTTCTTAGTGATGATGTCTTTGACTATGTTTTTTTCATTGGGGTTACTTCCCTGTGGTTCTGGTACTCCAATGATTCTTATGTTGTTCCTCTTGAAGTCATCCCCCAGGGCTCTGATTCGCTCTATAGCCATTTTGAGGTCTTTGGCCATGATTTGTTGCTGTCTGTAAGCTTTCTGCAGCTCATCCTCAAGCTCGCTGATTCTGTCTTCGGCTGTAGTCATTCTGCTGTTGAGGGCATCTAGTGAGATTTTTATTTCATCTACCGATTGCTTTATTTGTGAGGCTTCGGTTCGAAGGTTTGAAATTTCTGCTCTCATTTCTGCTCTCATTTCTTCCTGTATTTTCTTGGTAGACCGTTCCAGCGCTTGATTCATCTCCTCCCTTAATTTATTGGATGTCTGTTCCATAGTTGCTTGGAGTAGGTCGACTCTCCTCCATATTTCCTCTCTGAATTGTTTATCTGAGAGGTCGTAGATGTTGGGAGACTCTTTTGAGGTTTCTAGTATCTTTTCTTCTCCCTCTCTTGGTGGAGGGGATTTTCGCTGTTTCTTCATATTGTCACGGAAGTGCAGAGTTGGAACCTTGTAGTTATTTATTCCTCTTCCTTTTTGTGGGAAGAAGGGGCTCCGATTGTGCTAAACTTCCCTTATTCACTGATAGCTTTTATACTGTCAGCCTAAGCTAATGGCTATTTTGCGTAAATGTTTGAGCTCGCAAAAGTGAGTTTTCAAAGGAATACACAGTATGGATTGAGCTGAGGTAGCAAAGAATAACTGCGGCCGCGTTAGCGTTGGCCGCTCTGAGAGGAGGGCACGCCCACTTTAGACCACGCCCACTAAGACACAGATAGAATGAATTCTATCAATTGTGGCCAAAGGAGAAGGCATGGAATGGTAAAAAAAAAAAAAAAAAACTGCGGCCGCGTTAGCGTTGGCCGCTCCGGAAAGAGGCCACGCCCACTTTTTAGGCCACGCCCCCTGAGATGAGGACACGCCCCTAAGCAGCAGAGTGGGGATTGGTCAGGATCGGACGGCGGCGGCGGAAAGGTGCCAGGCAGGGGCTTCAGCAGAAGCCCCGAGCCGCGGCGGGCAGGGGGCGGGGAGGGGGGCTTCTCCGCGCTGAGGCAGGCTCTCCAAGGGATTGCCTGTTTACCTGCAGGATGGAGATTGGTCAGGATCCGACGGCGGCAGCGGAAAGGTGCCAGGCAGGGGATTCAGGAGAAGCCCCGAGCCGCGGCGGGCAGGGGGCGGGTACCAAAGTTTCTTTAACCACTCTTCTGTTCTCAAGCACTCGGGTTGTTTTCAGATTCTAGCTATTGTGAACAGTAGAAAGAAATTTCTGCGATTTCTCACCTGAGACAGTGTGCTCACACTTACACTCAGGGGAAGAAGTGTGGTCGGCCTGTCCTCTCAGTGATTTGGCAATAATGAAAGGCAGTGGTGGCTATATCTGAGTGAAGGAGGACCTCTGCTTTTGGTTATGTAAGCTGGTAGCTCTTTGATAAATATTTCTAAAAATTAAGAATTCAAATGGAAATTAATATATAAAAATATACATATATATTTATTTATCCGATGCCATGTAATCCCATCAATAGCCAACATCCAGAGACTATAAAACCAAGCCCCCGGAAGAGAGTGATACATTCTCTTGCCCCCGCACCTGGCTGTCTTCACCGGGGTTCCTTGGGGGGGGGCATCTAATAGCCTAGTTCTCTCTCTTGGAGAACCTGACAAGCTACCTAGAGTCTATTGCCCACTTTGGAGAACCTGCCAAGCTCCCGATGGTGTATTCATATCCAAAATACAGTAACATATATACATACCTCTCAGAGAACCTGCAAGTTACCAAGATATCCTGCCCACATGGCAGAGCCTGGCAAGCTACCCGGGGTGTATTCAATATGTCAAAAACGGTAACAATAGGTCTCATTCCCATGACCCTGAAAGAGCCTCCAATCATTGGGAAAGACAAGTAAGGAGAGGCTGCTAAAATCTCAAGCCTGGGAGGAATAGAGATGTTACTAGTGCCCACTCGAGTAAATCGACAAACAACGGGATGACAGTAATACAGTGATATTTATCTGCTGAAAAAGAAGTAAATGCTCTGTTAAGTTAATTAGCCAGAGAATTATCAAAAAGCATATACTTAGGGGGAAATGATTGTTTAGTCAATTAGTAGAGGATGAAAACATTGGCGTATCCATTGGAATTTAATGGCAGTTTTAATTTTGTAAGCTGGAGAACCTGTTCTCACTATAATGACCTTTAATGAATGGGGGAAAGTCTGATTTTTTTCTTTCTAACTTATAAAATTAGTGAAAACGCAAACTGTAACTGTTATGTCTGTAGTTCTGTGGCCACACTTTGCTTTCAAACAGTGTTCTAGCCCAAGGGCCAGCTTTTGCTTATAGGATTATGTTTTGCTAATATTTGGGAGAAAGGTGGAGAAGGAGCTTCCAGAAGCTCTCTAACCACAAAGTCCAGTTTATTGCCTCTGTTAAAAACTTGGTTTTAGGGGCTGGAGCGATAGCACAGCGGGGAGGGCGTTTGCCTTGCATGCAGCTGACCCGGGTTCGAATCCCAGCATCCCATATGGTCTCCTGAGCACCGCTGGGGTAATTCCTGAGTGCATGAGCCAAGGAGCGACCCCTGCATCGCCGGGTGTGACCCAAAAAGCAAAAAAAAAAAAAAAAACCTTGGTTTTATTCTGGAGAAAATAAGCAATAGCATCAGGTGCCAGGAAATCACACAAGGAAAATAAACTCTTGTCAAAATGACACAATGACTAGATGTTCACGCAATGGGATAATCAAAAATTACAATAATTGTTAGGGATTATGTTTATTTAATATATAAAGATTCATGCATTAATAGAGATAGTTTAAAAAGGAATAAACTAAAACTCACTGGCTATCCATTAGAGATCGCCTGGGTACCAACGCCATTTTCTAAACATTGGCAATGGGAAGAAAGGAAGCAAGCATCCATCGTGCCCTTCTGCAGCACAATGGGTTTCAAGTTATCCCATAAGTCCTATGTCTGCAGAAGAGTTTCACAGACAAGTATTCCAATAAAGCCAGCACAAATCATAGTGAGGATTAGCCAAGAATTAGTTAGTCATCAAGCAATCCCTGATGAAATTAACAATAATTGTCCTTAATAAAGGATAACATTATTAAACGTGTGCTCGATCAGCACACATTGGCTATCTAAGCGGGGATACTTTCTAAGTAGTGGGCGGTGGGCTGTGAGCCACTGTGCCAGGTCTGCAGGAATTGGCGCGGCTCCCAGGAGGGGAATGGCAGGCTGTCCCGTGCCAATAAAGCTGACAGCAAAACCATCAGGCTGCCAGTGTCGCCACTGCCCAGTCATCGAACTTCACTGATCCATGAACCAAAGCTGACAAAAGTATGATGGTCTAATGCTATGTGGCTCCCGATGAAAGACAGTCATGAAGAATTCAGCACTGTCTCTGAGGCATCTTAAAAACGTGGTGGCAGAATGGAATGAGCGAATGAAGGAATGTAAGAAGGAATCCAGACTTTCGTCTCCAGTTGGCAGAAAATAGGATGCAACAAGTCAGAATGAGACCATGGGACTGTCTTCTTCAGGTTTAAAAGAGACTAAAACCTCTTTAAAAGAGGCTGTGAGTTAAACGAAAGCTTTAAATGAACTTTCAAAAACTTCAGACTCAAATGTACCAATTGAAAAGGGCATTGGATGATGTTTACAAATTGTGGTCCTGTGGAAAGGCAGTGACAACTGCACTGGATGATGTAAGAGATCTCTCCTTTCATCGGATATGTGGAGATCTTTTGTGTTAATTAAACTACATGCAGGCGTGAGCCATCACTGTCCTAGCAGGTGTCAACACGTTGGGTGAGAGACATATCTGGAAGCAGCTGGGATGGACCAACTTGGCCCAATGCTAATGACTATTTTCATTGGTCATGTGAAGTAGGGTTGGGTCATTTCACCTCCCCAGCCCTCTGCACTCTGCCATGCCCACCAGTGTCCTCTGCTGCCACTCTGGACAGAGTTAGTGTGTGGTCTATGCAGCAATTTCAACCCACCCACCTGTTTCTTTTCTCAGCCTCCCTACTATTATACAGAATCCTAGTGAGATACTGAACTTCCTGAAACAAAGTGAAAGGCAGGAGCCATGTCGCTCAGATCATTATTCAAGCATCTGTTTGGGAGATGGGTCTTCCAAGAAGTGCCCAGGGGCTGTTCCCAGTGACACATGGCCAACCAGACAAGTCAGGTTAAGTCAAAGCTCGGACCCAGGGTGTGGTTATTTCTGTGCAGGTCCTGAACTGGGGGCCACTGTGTACAAACCTAGAGGCCACCTAGGCCACTCCACGGGTTCTTAGATGGTCCCCAAGTCTAGAGCCCTGACAGTGTTCTGACAGTCAAGTGCTCCCAGGGATGGAACCAGGCTGGCCCCTGTATTATCCCCCCCTTTAACATTTGTTTTGTAGAATCCCACCAATTTGGAGGAAGTTTATGGCAAATCATAGCTTTAAAATAGGACATGTCTCTAAAACTGAGTAAAATTAATAGATCACACACATGGACATTGGTGCAGACATAAAACACACACTCATGTACACACGCACATATAAGGATTCCCATGACATGCTAACAGGCCTTTGTCACTAATGCACTAACATGCCAGAACAATTTTCTCTTATTTGTAAGCACACCTCAGCTTCTACACTTCATAGATCAGTTCTTCACACTATTGTGAGTGTTTGTAATTTAACAGCATTTTGGTCCAAAGTGTGTATTGTATTGACATGCTAGAAATAATACTCATTTGTGAGCTGCAGGCCTTTCGTGACATATGCTTGCTTTATCTATAAGTCGTGTAACAGTCTATAGATGAGCAACTAGTCTATTAGCCAGAAGAGAGAAAAAGTTCCAGAGGTGTTAGAAGACTTCACAAAATGCCCTCAACTGCCAGTTGCATGTGTTTTCATATGCTAACTAATGTGTCCATTTGTCTTTGAAACATTCCTTCAGGACCGTTCCTTGGGAATATTGTGAGACATTTCTTTATCCTGGCTGAGTCTGGGTAGACTCTTCCTTAACCTCTTATCCTTGACTCTGTCCTTAGCATCTTCGTGGGGATTCACTTTGCTCTCTCTAGAATGACTTGGGCCTTCTCTATAAGTCACAGTTTTCATGACTTTTAACTGTCATTGATAAATACCGAACTTTGAACTCCAAACAGATGTTGTCCTTTCCCTGAGCCTGCTGTCCTATGGGGTCTAGTCTCTCAGTCCTATTAATTTTATGCAAATCAAATTAAGTTAAATTGAACCAAAACTTCCCAAAGCCACACTTGTATGTTTAGCTTGATACTTTAGTTGTAAAAATTATGCCAAAAATTACCAAAATGAGGACAAGTGCTACTCCAGTTATTTTAGGGGATGCACAGATTCATTAGAGATGGTGAATTCTCTTTCAGCACAAATACTGGAAGTCATACACACAAACTGAAAACTGCCAATGACCATCTGCATGACTTATCACGGGCTGGAATTGGCCTGTATTCCACAGAATTATAGATTAAGCCATGCTTTGTGTAAGTTCAGGGAGTTTCCTAATGGCCACATAGCACCCATTCAAAGGTAGGGGTTATGGTACTGCATCAATTACATGCTTGTGAAATGTATGTAAGCCGGCTTATATCCCCAGCCATTAATACATTAGTAATAATTGCATGACCCCAGCTGAAGACCATTTTCCAACCACTGCATTCAGAGCCCCATCTGCACCTTGCTTGGTGTGTTGTGATTCCTTTGCTCAGACTAGTTCTTCTCTTCACTTTCCTTCCTCTATCATTATACACTAACCCTTCTTATTTCTTATAAATTCAGTACAGATATCTTAAACCCTGTAAATGTCGTTCCTGGTCTTTCCCAGCTCTTATCGCCACCTTTAATTAGATGCCTTCAGGCATGTGCCTTTGTAGTGTATTCAGCCAGGAAATTATTTTTATCTTTGCCTTTGTCTTGGTCTGAGACTCTTTTATATTTCCCTTGAAATCTCCAGAGCATAGAACTGCCCTTGGCACTTTGAATGTACACAATACAAGTTTACTGAATATGAAATTAAAGATAAACTGACCTTAGGGGAGAGTTCAAAATTTTATTTGTATTTAATTTCTTAACATATGATTCTTACCTTTGCACATAGTTTATTTGGCTGACATGTATTAGGTACATTGTCAAAACCTACTCTTCGCTGTATGCAATGAAGGGTGGAGGGAACAATTTGACCTTTAAAGTTCATAGGAGTCTACACCACAGCTATTAAATATCCAATTTTAACTCAATAATTTGAAGCTTCATGTTTTAGCCTTGTGAATAATTAACTTCAGACACTTTGCATATTTTATAAATGCTGACTACTTTAGTATTTAGTAAGTCATTGCTGATAGTTTTACTGACATTTAAAGTTTAAAATTTATCTAAGGAAAATGGTTCCATCTGCAACCCTCCTTTCTAGATTCTAATCTATCTTTGTGGTTTGAGAAATTACATGTCACTTAATATTATCAGAATTCTGTAGCCAAATATGGTCTGATCTTCTCTGGATAAGATAAATATGATCCCCCTCCTTTTAAAGTAAGTTAGGTCTGCTAAGGTATACTATGCTTATTTTTGAGAAACAGAGTTGATTTTCTAGCATGGGGAATTCCCAACATTTATTTATTAGTAATATTTGATTAAGATAGTGGTAGGGAGCTGGAGAGATAGTACAGTGGGAAAGGTGTTTTGCCTTGCACACAGTCAACTGGATTCAATCCCTGGCACCCCATATGGTCTCCCAATCCTTGCCAGTAGTGATCCTGAGTGCAGAGCCAGGAGTCAGCACTCAGCACAGCGAGGTGTGTCCCAATGAAAAAGAGAATAATTTTAGTTACTTTTTAAATTCTCATTTTATCATGACCTCTCATCCTTAAGACCTAAAACTTCAGCTTCCAGCTAAAATGGGGTAATAGGGACCATACTGACTTCCAGCTTGTAGCAACTAAAAGTGCTGAAGTGCCAGCTTTGTAAACATCATGTGTCCAGCATTTTGATGCTTGTGTCAAGTGTCTAGAAGTACTGAAGAAGACAGAACAGTTTATTTTCTGGACAAGTACCTGTGAGTAGAATTGTTGAGCTTCATGGTCGTTCTGGTTTTAAATCTGTTTTGTCATACTCGGGTCCTCATTTTTTAAAAATCATTATATGAAGGCTTTGCATATAGTCTGATTATTTTGCCCAATAATTGCTTTGTGGCCTCGCGACTTCTTATAGCCTACTTCTCCCTCTGGGAGAAACTGGCAAGCTACCGAGAGTTTCCTGCCCACATGGGAAAGCCTCACAAATTCCCCACAGTGTATTAATATGCCCAAACCAGTAACAATGCTGGGTCTCATTCCCCTGACCCTGAAAGAGCCTCCAATGCACCATCGTTGGGAAGGATGAGTAAAGAGAGGCCTCTAAAATCTCAGGGCTAGGACGAATGGAGACATTACTGAGACCGCTCAAGAAATTCGATAATCAATGGGATGATGATGATGATGATGATGATGATGATGATGATGATGATGATGATGATTTTGCCCAAATACGGTTTAGTCCTACCCTGCAACCAAGTTTTATCCCAAGCCCCATTTCCTTCACAAGGCCTCCCTGCATCCCAAACGGCAGATTTCCATGCTCTGCACACACACTCCCCTAAGATCTCTTCTTTCCTGCCATGCTGACAAGCTTTCCAGGCTGCTCCGTGCCTTGCCTGAAAGCAGGAACTGCATCTTTCTTTTTCACGTCTATAATCCATAAATCAGCTTACTACCTGGCCCAGGGTAGGCTTTCAATCAATAATATTGAGTTATATTGTAATTGAATTGAGGAAGAAGAAAGGAAACATTTTAAAGCCCCAGAATTTCTGCAGAACCCACAAAATGATTCCAGGTGAGAGCTACTGTGCTCTGCCTACTCATAAATCTAAGTCTTACCTTTTCCAGCTCAAACCACATCTATACGTTCCTCCTGTACTTTCCTCGGAGGAATGGAAACGACTCGCTGCAGAGACAGAAAATCTTTTCAAGTGATTTTCTCAGCTCAGCTCAAATAGCAGACCAGCAGCGTGAGCCGAGGAACTTAATATAAGCTTGTTCCTTCTGATTCTGTCGGCTCCATACCGTGGCACTAGAGCTGGCTTTATTAACCAACTGAAAAACAGGATAAACTCAGTAAGCTCTTAATCGAGGACAAAGAGTGAGTCCTTACCAATGCAGGGGGGAAAGAGACTTTCCATTTGTTCAGACTCTCCTGTTGGTAGAAAGGCAGCAGGCTGTAGAGGGAAGTTGGGCTTTATCCAAGTGAATCGTCACAGACAAACATCTAGAAAATATGGCCAGCTTTGCTTCTTATCCATTTCAGACAGGATGGTGTTAAGCAGAATGCATAATCAGGAAAATGTTACATTACATACCTGTTTCTCAGGGTTTGTGCCCCAAATTTTGTACTAATGCCCTTTTCATTCATCCATTCAAAAAATAATAACTGTGCCTGTGTCCTGGTTTCCATTGATGTGCCCAGACCATCAGCAGTGAGTGTCAACTGGGAGCAGTTTTTCTCCCACAGAGGTTATTTGCAGATGTACACATACAATTGTGGGTGTCTCATGGGGTGGGGATGGAGCCACTGGCATGGAGTATGAGAAAGCTAAGGATGCTTTTGATCATCAGGTCACAGGACGCCCTACCACACAGCACCCCTGTGCCCCAAATGGCAGTAGAGAAGTCTTGAGCCTTAGCAGTGAGTTAATCAGATTACTCAGTGCCCTTGGATGGATGCTACTGTCAGTAAGCTTGTGGGTCGTTTAAAGGTGCCCTTCTCAGAACAAAAGTTAAGGGTTGAAACCATGACTGTAGGGATGATTATGACTGATTTATATTTCTGTCAAAATGGCAGCTGACGTTTTGAAGCCAAACAAGTTTTATGCAAATGAGTCTTCCATAAATGTCCAGGTAAAAAGTGGCTGGAAAATGCACAGACCTCCTAGTACTGCGCCACAATTTATGTCAACAAAGCAGCATTTATTTCTGGGAAAGGCTAAGGGGGCTGTTTTCCAAAAGAAAACGGACATGTCTGCCTCCAGCTATCCCAGCAGCTGACCCCCTTCCTGCCATTTTTAACACTCTTTTCTGGGGAGCTTCTGATTCTTTTCTCCCTTCTATTTTAGTAGGACATTGTAAGGATGTAAAATTATGAACACAAAGCACGGGGCCTGAGCCTGGTCCACAGTGAGCAGTCAGTAATTGTGGGTGTGGCTGAATACAGACTGTGTTGCAGTATAAACTGATGCACCCCTGACTCATCTAATTCATGGTGATGGGAGACACACTCAGTCTCCATATATTTGACATATAGTTACTCGTCCAGAACCCGGTTTTATAAACCATGGGCACTATCCAATGTGGGTTGCATAAAAGGGTAAAATTTGAATTTGCGGCAACCACAAACGAATTCTTAAAGTTTCCTTTGTAAAATGGAAGCAGCAATTATTTTTACAGAGTTGTCATGAAGTTTAAAGAGAAAAACAAAGGGGAGGTATCTAATAAAATTTAGTACAAGTAGATGCCCTGTCAGTGGAATTATTATTATTCTCTAGTTGTTTTGGGGGGATGTCACTCCCAGTGGCGCTCTGGGCCATGCAGGGTGGGGTCAAACCTAGGCCTCCTGCACACAGCGTGTAGGGAGCCATTTTGCAAGCCTGGCTCTTCTAGTAAAACAGAGGCTTGCTTAAATTTCCTGTAACAAGGTTGCCATTACCGACCATACTGACCTTACTGTTCCGCCATTGTTTTCACAAGCCAATGCACATGCATGATGTGATAAATGGACATGTCACAATCTGTAAATTACTACTGTTTGTACGGGGGGGTCCAGTCATGTATACCATACCACCTCCTCCCAGCAGAAAAGTATAAGTGCTGTAACTGCCAGTAGAATAGCTTTCCTCTTTCTTGCTGTTTTCTGGCTCTGAGTCTGTTCACTCAGCTGCATCCCTTTCTCAGCCCCACGAAGGGTCCTTCCTGCTAGACAGGACAGGACCCCCACAACAGAGCATGCACTGGATCCTTTTGAGGTCTCTCTTATCTTCCAGTTCTTCAGCCTTGAGGTGACCCTGCTGATCCACAGTATTATCAGTATCATTGCCACTCTGGCTGACTTTCTCGAGTACTTTGTTTTTTTTTTTTTTCCTTTTTCTTTTTGGGTCACACCCAGTGATGCACAAGGGTCACTCCTGGCTCTGCACTCAGGAATTACTCCTGGTGGTGCTCGGGGGACCGTATGGGATGCTGGGAATCGAACCTGTGTTGGCCACGTGAAAGGCGAATGCCCTACCCGTTGCACTATCGCTCCAGTCCCATTTCTCGAGTACTTTCAGAGTAATTTCAGAGTAAGTTCTGAGACCCCAGTTCAATCCCAGCTGTACCTCTCGGAGGAGGAGACACAAGTCACTGTGCAGTGAGGCTCTGGAACGAAAAGCATCACTTTTCTCAAATCTCTTCTAAATTCCTTAAAATGCCTGAGGAGACACACGGGGAAGCTTCTCTGGGTCGGCTGAGGGGGAAGTTTCCTTGTCAGATCTTTGGAGTCTTCGTGCCCAGTGCACACAGAGACCGCTTTTTGATTTCACTGTCAGAGCCCAGGAATGGAAGCTCTGGCAGGCAGGCCAGTTAACGGACATCTGTCATTCTGGTTCTGGTCCTGACTGCTTAGCAGAATGGCAGACTTGGGTAATGGCCTTGGCTGGGATATAAGAGCAGGTGCCTTTCACCGTGCCATCCCAAAGACCTTCCTCTCACCGTTTGCTTCTACTTTCAAGTCACTAGAGGGAGTAATTAAAGAGGAGAAATGGCTACAATGTTTCCTCAAAAACCACCTCTTCCGGGAAAACACCAACTACTTCCTTTGCCTTATCTGATTGGTCTCATCTGATTTGGCAGCTGGACCAGCTCCAAGTGAGTCTCACCCAGCAGATGGCCTTCAGCCTGAGCACTGTGTGTTCCCAGCTTTGAGCAAACATCTGCTCTCTGCGCAACCAGGCTACAGAGAGGGGAAAAAATGACTTCCTCCAGGGAAGACAATGGCTTCCCAGAGACACTTGGGGGATTAGGGTTAACGTGTGAAAGTGCCTGCTGTTATCTCTTCCCTCTGTTTTATGAGTCAAGCTCATGCAGGTCAGCAGAGACCTGAGGATTCTCAGGTGCCTCCGGGCTAGTCACCTTCTAGCCACTGTCCTAACCTCAGTGCACGAAGTGTTCAATCTCCTTCCTGGCACGTGGACACTGTCTGTCTCCATTTCACTCTTTCCTTCTTTTCCGGCTACTATCTTTTACCCTTTGGGCTACTTTAATATCACCTAACTGGTTGTGGGGCTTGCTGGGGGTCAAACTCCTTTAGCTTCAGTGATCATACATGTGCTCCCTGGGAATCGCATTTCTGTTAGTTTTGGGGGTCACAGCTGTTTGTGCTCAGTGACCACTCCCTGTTTGGTGCTTGGAGGTGCTTCCATGATCAAAGCACCATACAATGCTGAGGGTCCCACCCAGGTCTCCCACATGTGGTTGGACACACACGGTCTGCTGTGCTCCCCGTGTGTCACACACACTTCGGTCATGCTTACGTGTGTTCTCATTGTCTGTGCTCACACGACTTCTAGTTTGGGTGCTCTCCAGGGGTTGCATCCTCCTAACTTCAGTGCTCACGTGCACCCCTGGGGCTCACAGGAGGCAGAGTTGCGGGATCGCACCACACGGGGTGGGGCTCACGGCATCACACTGGCTGAGGTGCCTCAGGCTTAAGCATATGCAGGCCCGCTCATTTACAGGGTCTTCATGAGGTAGCATGGACTACAGCTCACACATGTCTATTTTAACTGCTTGTATGGAGATGAGAGATTCTTGGCAGGAAAGAGAACCTCAGACTCAGATTCCTAGTGGACGCTCTCCCATGTAAATATGTTTGCATTTCTGTGCCGCCTTCCCTCGGCTTAGCTGTTCATCCCAGATTCTACCCTGTGCAAAAATGTTCTCGTTTCTGGGGCTGGAGCGATAGCACAGTGGGTAGGGCGTTTGCCTTGCATGCGGCCGACCCAGGTTCGATCCCCGGCATCCCATATGGTCCCCCAAGCACCGCCAGGAGTAATTCCTGAGTGCAAAGCCAGGAGTAACCCCTGAGCATCGCTGGGTGTGACCCAAAAAAGCAAAAAAAAAAAAATGTTCGCGTTTCTATGTCTGCTGTCCCTCTCTTAGGCATTCATCTATGCCTGCTTTGGATGTTCTGCTCTGCCAATTGAGATCTATTAGGGCACACTACTCATCAATTGCCTCAGATTCTGGTGGCTCTGTTTTTAGCCTGCCAATCTCCTGCCAATCTCCCCGAGAGAGGAATTCCTGCACTCAGGAATTACTCCTGGCGGTGCTCGGGGGACCATATGGGATGCTGGGAATCAAACTTGGGTCAGAAGTGTGCAAGGCAAACGCCCTACCTGCTGTGCTATCGCTCCAGCCCCAAGCCAAAGCCCTTTTTTCGGCATTGCTGTGCATCCTCTTTGCAGCTATTGCAGATGTCACAGATGCTGGGAACCACGTGGATATTTGAACTCAGGAGAATCCCGGCCAGTTGGTTCTATGTGTGGGCTGCTGTGCAAACACCCGCTCGTTCTATTTAGGATTGTGTAACTGGCCTCCTGCCCCCAGACTTCTGCTGCCCCGTCATCCCACATACAAACGCCTACAGGCGGGAACTGGCGGGGGGAGGGTCAGAGAGGCACGTGGTCTGTGGGGGAGCCAGGGCTGTGGGACTGAGGAGGCTCCTGGGGCCTCCTAATCTGAGGTGGGGAGCAGGGCTGAAGGGGTGAGGGTCCCCGGGGGGCCCCGGGAGTCTTCATCTCTCTGTGCAGAGCTGAAAGTGTGACATTTTCAAGTTAGTTTTTCTAGCAGCCAGTGTCAGGAGAGGTGAGTCATCCTGATCTCTCTAAAAATAAACCCTGGTTGTCAAAGAAATCAAAACCTTGCCCTGAGGCTGAGCCGGGGAGAGCGCCAGACTTCCCACTCGGGGGGCTCGACTGCTTGGAGATCACCCCGGAACAGGAGCAGCTCAGAGCAGCAGCCAGCAGGAAGGCGGCCCTCAGGAAATGTTCTAGCTGGAGAAAGAGAGAAATTATTCGACTGTTTCAGATGAAGGCAAAGGACAGCCTCCCTTATTCAAGTTTAAAACGCAGTTTCGTGGCGGCCTGGAGAGTGGGCACGAGGCCATGAGCGTCCCTAGGAAGGATGAATGCCTGGTGCTTGGTGCCGGGTGCTGGGGAGAGTTTCGGGATCCCAGGCCTCGCCCCCGCATGCCAGTGTGGGTCCAGCAGTGTCCGAGGCCACTTGCAGACCCGCGGCGTCTCCCCCTTCCTGCTTGTCCCCCTCTGGTGCCCTGCCCACCTGCTGCCTTCTGAGGGACTAGGCACCGCCACCAGCTCTGCTCTTGACAGGGCGAGGCGGTCAGTTTGGAGGGTTTCTGTTTGCTTCAACTGGGACCCTCCTTGCCCTGTGCTAGGAACTGACACTGGGGTGAGAAGGACGGGGCCCTGTCAGAGTGGAGAGTGGGTCCCCCGCCCTATGTGGGAGCCAGATCCATTAACAAGTGATCACAGGACCTGACCATCATGGGCGCGGGATCTGGCTGACGTGGCTGAGCATGTGCCTTGCGTGTGTGATTTCTTGAGTCACATCCACATTTGATATGGACTTGGCAGTGATCTCTCAACTGTGACACCCACAGTGAAAGATGATTTTCTGCAGAAAGAAGCTTTAGGCAAATAAATGATGTCTAGTGCCAGTTAGGCTGGATGGTGACTTCATATTAAAAAAAATTCTGAAAGGGAGAAGGTCAGAGTAGATTTTTGGTGAGATGACTTTTTAATGATTAGAAATAGGGATGTGGGTTGATGCACAAGTGTCACCCTTTGATTTGAGCTTAAGCAGTTGAGTGCCTTGTAGTGCAGTTTGCTGTGATGTGAAAGTGTTTCAGACCAAACCATCTCCCTCCCTCAGATTCATCGGTTGAATCCAATCTTCCACTGAGATTGATTTGGAAGGAGGGCCTAGTGGGAGCATCGTCCAGGTCACGTGACGTCACAGGGAGGCTCCCAATCTGGCAGGGCTAGTACCTAAGAGACAACTTCTCTTTCCTGTGAAGACAGCAAGAAAGTGGCCATCTGCAGTGTGGCAGTTCGGCTGAATTTACTGGATGTGAATTCACTTCTAGCCTCCAGAACTTTAAGGATTAATTTCTGTAGTTAAAGTCATACAACTGGTGGTGTTTTGTCACAAGACAGAGAGGATGGGGCTGGACAGAGAGTTCAGGAGGTATGTCACTGCCCCTGGTTCATATTCAACCAGGGTCCTTCCTGACACAGAAACAGGAATAAGCCTTGAGAACTTCGGGATGTGGCCCCAAATCCCCATAACTATCTTAACCACCTTCCTGACAAGTTCAAAGACAGACTGGAGGAGGCTTGTAGCTGAGATGTTTATAGTTGCAATAAAACTATATTGGTTCCAATTTTTTTTTTAGCTATTCAAGTCACACTTGGTGGGACTTAGGGGTTACTTCTGGATCTACACTCAGAAATGACTTCTGGCAGTGCCTGGAGGACCATCTGAGATGTCAGGGATGGAACCTGGGTCGTCTGTGTGCAAGGCCAACGCCCTACCTGCTGTACTAACACTCTAGCCCCCCCAATTGCTATAATGGTTTCAGACTTCAGGATAGTCTAAGCCATAGATCAAACCTAAGCACCATTAGAAGTTAAAAGATTTGACATTATAGACATGAAGGAAATCTAAAACATGTATGTAAACAGAAAAGACCCAGGAGGCAAATCCTGGGTCACTTTAACAACCAGAATTTGATACAAAAGGACATCAGAACAGAGTTTTGTTATCAGGGGGGCTTGGTGAAAGGGAAGTGAAAATAAAATGTCAAGTGGAAGAGCATTGGTTAGCAGTGCCAAAGATTAGTGAAAGCAAAATTAGAGTGAGCTCAAGAAACTTCCCTTAGGTTCAGCAATATAAGTCACGAATGCCCACTTCGAGAATGGTTTTGGTGTAGTAGTGCGGCTGAATCTATAGTTGAATGAGCCAGAGGTAAAGAAATGGGAGCTGTCTCTCACAGACCCCGTGTACATGCTATCTGACCATGACAGGAAGCAGAATTATAGGACGGTAATTGAATCTAATGTGTCTCAATGACTCCCCTGAGGTGAATTAGGTCTAGGATGAGTCACAGGAGCTGTTCCTTCTGTGCCTATACCTAGAAATTCAGAGCAAACTCTTTAACTATCATCTCATTTGGAAAAAAAAGACCCTGGACATAATTCTGGTGAGTCAAAGGTAATCACAAATGTGTCTCATAGACATGGCAAGGTTTATTTGTGCTTCCGTTTCTTTGAAGTTGGCATCCTCTGCATATCTTCTTCTTAGCCATTTCTGGAAGTCACTCTGTGCCCTGCTTTGATTGCGTCCCCGTAGTCTAACTTCCAGACCTCTGGGGAGACTTAGTTTTCGAGTGCTTTTGCCTGTTTTCTGCTTGGAGAATTTTTTTTCTTTTTAGGTCACACCCATCGATGCTCAGGAGTTACTCCTGGCTCTGCACCCAGGAATTACTCCTGGCAGTGCTTGGGGGACCATATGGGATGCCAGGGAATTGAACTCGGGTCAGCCGCATGCAAGGCAAATGCCCTACCCACAGTACTATCACTCCATCCCCACTTAGAGAATTTCTTACGTAGCAGCTACCCACTTCCCTGCCAGCTCTCTGCCTCCTTCCTGGACTCCCTGCTGCTAGCCTGGCTTTCTGGAGCGTGGTCCATTACCTGGCCTTTTCACTACCTTTGAATGCTCTGAACTGCCCGGGTGCTGTCGTCACTGAGAGGAGGCGCTCAGGTCCTGTGGAGTCAGATGTGCATGTGTACTGAGCACTCTTGGGTTGGGGGCCACACCCAGTGGTGCTCAGAGACTGTTTCCTAGCTTCATGCTCACAGGCCCATATGCCCTGAGTACCCATCACTTTACACAAAGCTCCTCAAAAAAGACTTGACAGAGAGCGAAAGCCACCTCATGCCCCAGGACCAAAGGGCATCAGGAGTAACAAGTGATTGGCTAACAGATGCTGCAGGGCAAGTACAGACAACTGCACCGAATCTGTGCGCTAAAGGTATTTCTTCCTCATTACGTGGGGCTGGAACTCAGCCCGTGGTTCTGAGGGGTTGGTAGCATGCACACAGGCTCTGCGGCAGACAGCTCTCTGCCCAGGAGTGACCCCCAGCTGCACTTAGGGGACATAATGTAATGCTGGTGATTCAAACCAGGGTCAAGTGCATGCAAGGCAAGTGCCCTGCTATCTGTACACTCTCTGGGCCTTAAAGCCTTCGAAACTTTTTCACTAATAATTCACTTCATACCAAAGAGGCAGCTGAGCGGGCCTCAGCGTAATACTGCTGCCATGACATAACTTATTACTAGTCCAACCCAGGCGAGGGAAAGTAAAGCCTACTGAAGAGAGCAGATGCATAATGTGACTGTCTGGAGGGCACACTACGTCAAGGAAACCATGTAACAGTCCGAACTGGGACCTGTCTCAGGCAAACATGCAACAAGTTTTGATGTGCTATGGGTGAGGTGCCCCAAACCCCATGAAAACTTGTCTCCAAAGTGACTGAAAACATCTTTTGGGGGGGCGGTGGGCTCAGTGAGGGCATGAAGGTGGGGCCTCTGCTTGCAGGACTGGCATCCTTACCACCCGTCTCTCTCTCTCTCTCTTTCTCTCTCTCTTTCTCTCTCTCTCTCTCTCTCTCTCTTTCTCCAGCTGTGCAGAAAGAGCCTATAAGAACACACACCGAGAAGGTGATCGTTTGAGGGCCCGCAAGGAAGATCTCACCAGAACTGGACCCTAACCTGGACCTTGGGCTTCTGGCTTCCATAACTGTGAGTAAATTTCTGATGTTTTAATCATGCCGTGTAGTTGACGTGGTATTTTATTAGGATAGTCTGTGCCAAGGCAGCCACCAGACCAGTCAGGTCTAAGAAGGTGAGTGCGTGCGGGCCCGCATGGAAGGTCTCACCAGAACTAGAAAACCAAGCTGGACCTTGGGCTTCTGGTCTCCAAAACTGTGAGTAGATAAATTTCTCTGATATTTAAGTTGTACTCTGCTGTTGAAGTGGTACTTTACTAGAAAAGCCTGTGCTGAGAAAGCCCCAGATCAAAACCTGCATTTCCTTGACAAGAGCCACACTTAAATGAAAGCAATGGTGGGCAGAGCACTGTTATCAGAGCACTCCTAGCCCATCCTGATTTCCTGCAGATATACTGATGTGATCCCATTCCAGAACAGAACATCTGAAATATCAATTTCTGAACCAGGCATTCTGTCTTTGCTCAGATGGTAGCACTGTAGCACTGTCTTCCCATTGTTCATCAGTTTGTTCGAGCGGGCACCAGTAATGTCTCCATTGTGAGACTTGTTACTGTTTTTGGCATATTGAATACGCCACGGGGAGCTTGCCAGGCTCTGTTGTGAGGGCAGGATACTCTCAGTAGCTTGAGGAGCTTTCTGAGAGGGGCAAAGGAATCGAACCTGGGTCAGTTGCAGGCAAGGCAAGCACCCTACCTGCGGTACTATCACTCCAGCCCCCAAATGAATAAACATAAATGCAGCAAAGCATCCAAGGGGCCAGAAAAGAGACAAACATAGCCCAGGTTGAACAAAGCTACGAAGAAGGTTGGGGAGGTAAAGGAGGGAACTTTCAATTCTACTGGAATGACCATAGATGATTCAGGGAACTTAGAGGTGAGCTAAGATTTGGGACTGCAGATTTGAAAAGGGGAGAGGGAAGCCCGACACCAGGGAGAGTGAACGAGAACTACAAAACCTGGGGGAATTTGGGCATCTGTATCTCATCTGTCCCCACTTCAGGGAGCAGATAGATGGGGACACAGTAGGGATAGAAGCTCACAGACAACCGCGATGAGAGGGGAATCATAATCAACATTAGAAATATATTGAACCATACTAATGATTAGATAATTTCCCCGTAGCTGTGGCATTCCAGAAGATGCTCAGGAAACTGAGACAAGCTTTCAGGGAAAGGTGAGAAACTGTCACACAGTGTCACAGACGCAAACAGCCAAGACACATAAGGACTTTCTTGTGGCCACTCGGAAGAAACTAGCACTCCAGTCTCAGTGGTGCTCCTGTGAAACTCCCTGATGGAAAAATCCTGGCCCTCAAGGAGATGGCTTTCAGCAGTTTTAAAAAGATGAGGAGCTGGAGAGGGTATAGGGTAGGGTGCTTGCATGGCACACAACTCACCTGGCTTCGATCTCTGGCACCCCAGAAGGTCCCCTGGGCACCATCAGGGGTAATTCCTAAGTGCAGGGCCAGGAGGAGCCCCCGAGCACCACCAGGTGTGGCCCCCAAACAAACAAAAACCTTAAAAATAAAAAAGGAAAGAAAGATGCTCTCGTGCAGCGATTGTGTCTCTGCGAGCAGGGCCATGGGAATACAGCCACGACACCTGGGCTGTGGGCGGGACTCCAGCTCCAGGTGTGCAGCTGCGATTCCAGGATAATGATATACTTGCCCTGGTGAGGGTCTGTGTGCAAATACTCAGCAGAGAGCGTGTCACAAAGCAGCGACTTAGAGAAGAATCCTTTCTCCCACTGTCTTTTATGAGTAGGAAACATTTCTCTAAGTCTAATTCAAATCCTTGTGCTCTTTGTTCTCTACTGTGAATGTAGTAATAGAAACTCCCCAGCAAGTGGGATGCCTTAAATGCTTTACATTAATTCTGTCACTGAGGATTTGTAAAGGAAGTCTGAGCCGAACCAGGCCCAGGGTCGCAGGGGATGGGGGATGAGGGGTGTGTTTTCATGCTACAGCAGCATCGTTGGGTACTTGCAAGAGAGCTCAGAAAAGCTTAAAACATCTAGTTTTGGATTTTTAAGAAAAAAAGAAACACTGGCCTTTGTTTTCATTGTCAATCTGATTTTCCAGAAATATTAAACTTTAAAAACAATTACTAAGAGGATGAGAGATAGTACAGCATGTAGGGTGCCTGTCTGATATGTGATAGATGGGTTTCAGGGTCCTTGGGTCCTGATATGGTCCCCTGAGCCCACCAGGAGTTATCGCTGGTGCAGAGCCAGGAGAAATCCAGGTGTAACCCCAAACTCATATTATAAATGTATCTCTATATAGATATGTAAATCTATCTGTGCATATAGAGATAAATATTACCTATAAGTAGAGATTTTTATACCTATACATAAATAGATGTCTTACACAAATATCAAAATAATTTTTATTGAGATTATAGCACTAATATGGTAATCTTAGGACATATAGATATATATTATTAAACATTTTTTACCACCTTTATGCAATTACTGTTGTCATATATTGTGGATTTATGTCATGTTTTTTTAACCCCCCCAAATATTTTTATAGCTGCCTTGGGTGACCCAGGGTTATTTATGTCCAGCCACATTTCACTGCTTTCTTCATTTTACGGAGTCTGTGTGTTGGCTTACCTTTGCTTCACCTGAAGCACATTCTTTCAGATTTTAAATTTTGCCAAAGACAATTTGGTACATTTTGTTGTTGTTGTTTTAAAAACTACTTTCATGTGTATTCACTTTTGGAGAAATTTAGTTGTATAGATAACTCAGAAAATGGACATTCCTCTTCTGTTATCTGCAGAAACGGCCGCTGTCCGGAGGCTTCTTCTGTTGCCTGGCTCCCCTTTTTGCTTTTTTAATAAGCAGCTGATTATTTTTTATCATCCTGGCCTGCAGCCATCGATGAAGCAGGATTCTGGGGGATGATGATGTGTCTAGCTCTTCATTTTCTTCTTCGGTGCTGCTTGGCTTTGAAGTGTTGTGCAAGTCTAAACCAGTGTTGATCCAGACATTTCTTCTGCCTTATTCTCCCATCACCATCTTCTTCATCATCATCATCATCATCATCATCATCATCATCATCATCATCATCATCATCATCATCATCTTCACCCTATCCCCTGAATTGGCCAAGTAGCATTTCCATCTGCCAGTGTTTGCTTTCCTTGCCCTCTTAATAGAAAAGAAAGCTTTTATGTTTCCATCTTTCTCTCTCCTACCTTCTCAAACTTTCCTTATTCTGGCTTCCTTTTACTAGTCTATTTTGGGGATGGGAGGGGGTGGCCTAACAGTGCTCGGGAGGCTCAAGGGCCTCGTGCTCCCGGGGATGGAATGGGGGTGTGCTGATGCAAAGCCTCCACCTTGCCCCTGTGCTGTCTCTCCGCTCCTCATCTGTTTACTTTTCACAAAACTCTCAGGAGTGTGGAGTGGAGCGGGGTGGGGATCCCCTGGGAAGAGACCCCGATGATCAACAGGGGAGGATATTGGGGCTTGATGGGCTTTGTATAAGTTAACAAACTCATGGCAGAGGCATGAAGATGTACTCCTTAAACACAAAGTATTTAACACATAAAAATAACTAAAGAGGGGGCTGGAGAGTACAGTGTGTAGGGGACTAGCCTTGTTTGCAGGCGACCTGGGTTCGATTCCTAGAACCATGTATGATCCCCTAAGCTCTGCCAGGAGTGATCCCTGAATGCAGAGCCACAAGGAAGCCCTAAATGCTCCAGGAAACAAGGCATTTGAAGAAAAAAGACATGAAAAAGCGTTGGTGAAATAGAGGGGAAACAAGTGCATTTCAGATTGGCTTGATGATAAGCCAGATGATTCTGGAACTATTGTTCATTCTGGTTTAAGATCCAGGAACTAATGATCCCCCCATAAGGCTTCTCTGCCACACCTCAGAGCCTCGAGTCCCAACCCACTCATGATGGGGCCCTTCTCTGAGGGATGAGTGTCCTCGGGGACACCCTCCTCCATGACAGTATTGAAGAACCAGCCAGCTTGAGTGAGGGGGCCTGTGGCCACCTGCTATAGCCCTATCTCTGGCCTGGTGTGGTGTGTGCCTTGCTTCCAGGGAGGGCAGTGGAGAGGGGTCGGTCACTTTTTTTTTTTTTTTGCTTTTTGGGTCACACCCAGCGATGCTCAGGGGTTACCCCTGGCTTTGCACTCAGGAATTACTCCTGGCAGTGCTTGGGGGACCATATGGGATGCCGGGGATCGAACCCAGGTCGGCCGCGTGCAAGGCAAATGCCCTACCCGCTGTGCTATCGCTCTGGCCCCAAGGGTCGGTCACTCTTTGCTTGCCTGTGTGAGGTGACCTGGGGACACTACAGAGACTGTCCCACCACCCTTTCTTTGCTCCTTGACTTGCCGAAGGGCTTGTTCTACATTTAAAAGTGGTACAGCCTGAATCAGGTATTTAAATCACTTCTCACATTAGCACTAATAAGTTCCTAGCTATCTTAATGAGGCTTCTTGATAATGGGGTGTTTCAGCTGCGATTCTCAAGGAAGCAAAAAGAGCCTTCTGGCCATTTCTAGGGAGAGCCCACAGTGCTCACAGGAGCCTCCAGAGGTTGTGGAGGACTCCTGTCCCCACCCTGACAGGGTTCATCACTGAGAAGAGCTGGGACTTTGCAGTGCTATTTAGCTTCATGGTACACCTCTCACTTTGCACCTACAAGCTGGATTCAGGATCTCAGAAACTCCGTTTCCACAGGAAACCTTAGCCTCTGGCCAGTATCTCACCACTGCAGACTTTGAAAAGGAAAAAAAAAAAGTATTATCATTAACAATATCCTGCAAGCCAGCTCAGTTAGTGTGGTGTTATATACTCTAAAAGGAAAAAGGCTTCAGTTGATTCACCTTCACATTTGAATTGATTTAGCTCCATATAATTTCTTTTCTGTTTTCATTCTTTTTATGAACAAAGAAACCTGTATAGCAATGCTGCACTGGACCTTATGTCTATGCAGCATTTGTCCAGATGAGCGATAACTGCATCTACTGTACCCGACAGGGCAAGGACCAAGATGTCCATGTCCGAGAAGGTAGCGAAAGAGGTGCTTTAGGATTGGTAGTGCAAATACATCATGGCTCACTGTCACTCTTTATACAAGGAGGGCATCCTGCCCCGCCCAGGCTGGAAGAGTCCCCTTGGGCTTTGGCGTCAGGGGCCCTAACAGGGTCCTTAACTTTTTGTCAGGGTGTTCTTGGTTTTTTATGTTACTCTAAGAACTCACATATATTCCCTGGGGCCATATCAGGAAGCAGAAATCAACCACACTGTCCCCTTTCTCCCCGACATTCAACACTTTTGAGCCACCTACAGTCCCTTTTCTCTTAGCATATGAGAAGATTTCCAGTAAATTCAGCTCCTGCAAATGGGAAAGCTGGACCATTCATTTCGTTTCTTCTTTAAGCTGACTTGGGGGTACATTTTGTTGTGGCATATTTAATATAGTCAAAGAACTGGGCCACATTTACTCAGCAGAAGTGCACTGGTAACGCGGAATTGAGAACATTGTGAGACTCTGTAGAGAACCATCTGATGTATTTATTTCCATTTGATTAAAAGCTTGATCCCAAAGCAGGCAGAAGCCCTGAGATGCAGCTCTCCTATCAATAACAGATATAGTCCCAGTTACTGCCTACTGACCAACATTAGCTAAGTGACAAAAAGAGGACCAAACAAACATGTCTTGGTGAAGCCGTGTCCAGACAGCCAGTGTTTTGGGAGGGCAGGCCTGGTCTTCCTCTCCTGGTCACAGCAGCATCCTGAAAGTTTTGGGAGGAAAGACCATGGACCACGGATGCTGTCGTAGTGCTTGGTGGAGTCTCTCAAAGCTTCCGCCTGCCCTCTGGCATTCATAAGAAGCCCGATTCCAGCTCTCCTCATAGACGTTCTGTGCCTATGTCTAGGGTGCACAGA
This sequence comes from Sorex araneus, assembly GCF_027595985.1. Lineage (NCBI taxonomy): Eukaryota > Metazoa > Chordata > Mammalia > Eulipotyphla > Soricidae > Sorex > Sorex araneus. The sequence goes on along the minus strand of NC_073304.1, from coordinate 176,555,413 downwards.
TCCATCTGCAGAGAATGTCTGGAAATAAAAGCCATTCCCTTCTTCTAGAACATCATATAAATTACACGTTCAGGGAAATTTAGAACTTCTAAACAAGAGTCTTCTCTAGCCTGTCTCATGAGCTGGAGGAGAAGGCAGCTGAGATAGAGAAGAGATCACTAAGTCAATGATGGTTGGAGGGATCATTCGGGATGGGAGATGTGTGCTGAAAATAAATAAAGGACCAAATGTGATCACCTCTCAGTTTCTATATTGCAAACTATAATGCCCAAAAGTAGAGAGTAAGGGGGAAATGAGGAAAATGGTCTACCATGGAGGCAAGGGGAGGGTTGGAAAGGGGGTGGGTAATACTGGGTGGGTAATAGGGTAATAACATTGGTGGTGGAGAATGTGCACTGGTGGTGGGATAGGTGTTCAGTCATTATATGACTGAAACTCAAACAGGAAAGTTTTGTAACTGTATCTAATGGTGATCAATTAAAAAAAATACATGAAAAAAAATTTAAAAAGAAGCCTCCTCAGCCGTGGCCCATGATACTCAGCCTGGAGGTTCTGTGCTGGGGGATGGTTTAGGTGGTAGGGGGGGAACTCATGGTGCCAGGAATACTATCTGTCACTTTTTGAGTGCAAAGTACCTGCTTCCTATTCAATCGGACGTCCCTGGGCCCCATGTAATTCAAAAAGACTTAGACTGATTTCCCCATGGCAGGGTGGAGAAGTTGTTCTCAGCTCAAGACCTAGTCTGACAGAAGCCCAATTGTTCAACTGAGCACAGGGGTATTTTCTGGCACTTTCCTTGTGGGCAGCTTTGTGATGATTCCAGTCACGGTGCACTGAAAGGTCACTTGTATTCACTTCTTTACACATTTATGCCGCCAGACTCCCCACCTTAATGGTGGCCCCATGGCGGGGATGGGAGGGCGTTAGAGAGAGAAACAGATGAAATGGATCCAGAGTTTTCAGCTTGCCTTCAATGTGCCTGAGAAGTGGTTTACAATGAAATACAGGAGTCACTGCAACCAGGTTTGCACCTCAAACCTCAAGAGCTGGGTCCCCCCACTCAGGTGCTGTGTGGGGGCACATCCAGCTCGGCAGGGGCACCAGGCTCGCTGCTGATAGATTACTGCAGGGAGGATGTCACGGGCTCTCATTCAGACGAGGTCACACAGTCATGGGCCAAAATAGCTTTGGGAAGCTATTTTGGAAATTAAACTGCATTTCCTCAACTGTAATTGAAAGATGATGTGTGCATGAGGAATGGCACAGCAAAATGGGAATTTAGTGTAATCCCTTGATGTAATTCCAGTAAATGTAATTCCCAGTAAATGTTATCAATCGCAAACAAAAAAGTCATAAAAATCAGAGTTCTGGGGAGACACACAGTGATGGACAAAAAGAAAAAGTATGTCGTATATTAGAAGATGGAAAGCGTTATGGAGAAAACTGCATGCATTCAAGTTAAAATTGGCTAAATGATCATACGTAGCTTCCACGTTTTGGAAGTTGGAATTCTTCATAGTGAAAAGTGTTGAACTTGAACTTCAAAACTGCATGTCATCTGTCTGTATGGGATGATTAAGGGATCCTTTCTTTGCTTGTTCTGATCATTGTAATTCTGTTTTATTTTCTGAAACCTTTTACGTGATCTAACAGGATTTACAGTAGTTAATGATACTTTTCATAGATATCCCTTTCCAATTCGACACCCAGCACCACCCCTCCCCCCACCAGCATCCCAGGGGCCCCTCCCAAACCCATGGAAGCTCAGTTCTGTGACAAAACCTTCAGTTCTGATAACTTTGACCATTTGTGGTTTCCTTACTAGGTTTCTTTTTTTTAATCTCACATTTGGGATAGACCCCTCTCTCTCTCTCTCTCTCTCTCTCTCTCTCTCTCTCTCTCTCTTTTATTGTGGAGGTGGTGACATCTACACATATAGGTGAACAGAGCTAATCTGGAATTACACAAAATTGTAAGCCAATCATAAACTGATAAAAAAATTCTCAAAATCTATCTTTTATAGGTATATACATTTAGAAACATTATAATTCTTTGATAATAATTGCATGAAGATAAGACTTGCATGAAATAGATTTACATAAAATCCTACACATATAAAACTTAGTAAGAGTGAAGAGAGTTAAGGAAAGTATAGGGGAAGAATCAAAATAGGCCTATAGAAGAAAAAAATGAGTATTTTATCCTAAGAAAAGGAATCTTGGCTTTATGTTAGGAAATATAGATACCACCGAAGTGTCTGCATTAATAACGGATTGTGGCAAAACTCCCCCTGAGCTTTATCTACCGACCCATCATTCTGTGAGCCAGAGGACTGAAAATGGTGTTTTCTTTTGCTATTTCTTGAGAGCTTTATTTGCAATTATTTTGCCTTTGTGTGTGTGCGTGTTTTAACATCTAAGTACATGCTACATGTCATATAACAGTAGATGGGGTACTGACAGGCACTGTATTCAGTTTTCATAGCCCCAATAAGGTGATACTACCCTGTCAGAGAACAGCTGACCGAGGCAGGTCAATCCTGGCCTCTCTATGGCATCTATACCAGGGCACCGACCAGACTTGAGGTTCTTCAGATTTCCAGGTGGGAAAGACAGGCTGAGTTTTGATCCGTTCCTGGGAGTCTGGTATGCAGGACATGGCCAGGGCTCCCATCAGCCTCCTGACAGAGCCCCCAGCCATGTGTGGCAACACCCGCCTGTGGCTGTGTTGCCGGCATGTCTCCTTGATCACCTTTTGTGTATTTGCATCCCACCATGTCTGGCTGTCGAGGTGAGCACTTCTGCGCTCTGTTCAGAGTGGCCTCATGATGGGCAAGTGCGCCCAGGACAGACGCAGTGTCTGGAGCATCTCTAACACAGGTGAGATGCAGGACATGCCCAACTTAGGGGGGATTTCCAGGGTGTAGCTCGACTGTGTCGAAGAAGATCAGCCGACTTAGAGTGCATCAAACTACAGAGCTTGTGAGCTGTGCCGTGTGAGAATCAGGACTTCATACCACACAAATAACCTAAGAGTCAGCCCTGCCCCTTGTACCAGCTGGCAACATCTGCACTGCCACAACCATTTGGTCATTTTCCTTTTCTCACTATTCATTCACCTTCTTAGTCAATGTCATTTATAGCAACCAAAAAAAAAAAGCCATAGACTTATCATTTTGGATAGTATTTATTTAAATATTTTATAAGTGACAGTTTGGACTTAAAAGGTAAATCAATGTATGATTTAAACAGTTTTAATGGATCATGTAAATATGACATATAATTATCATTTCCACTTTGTTTTATATGAATCCCAGGTTTTCACCACTTATTTTTCATATGCACATTTACCTTGTTCTTCAGTTGTAAGTACAAAGACATTTTGCTTAATGAAACATGCTAATTTACATTGTGCAGGACAAACATAATAAAGTGTGTAAAAAGTGTTACATACAAAGCAAAGAAGATACAGTGGGTGTTTATAATCCTAGAAGTGTTTACATATACTACACACACTAGTACTAATAAATTCTTGTGAAATGAGGCATATTTTAATCATTTTAATCAGGAAAGATTCTCTAAATCTGTACTACTGGATAAAAGAAAATATTTTAAAATGTGAAACACCAAATAAAACTTTTAAAGTAATGGTACAGGGTAAAGAGATGCATTCATCTTAAGAAAAAAATTAGCCTGACATTTCAAACTATATGCAATTTAACCATGCCTTATAGATATATTAGTATATTTACCCGGTGTTATTTGATGATATAATTTGTGACAACTAGATTTTTTAAAAGAAATGATTCACAAAGTATAATCTGATAGCAAAATAGCAGATGAACAGTATTATTTACATTGCAAGCAAACCCAAAAATTTAGACCCAAGAAATTACAGCTGGTGAATTGGCCCAAACATTTAAATAATTCAGGTAACTGGTTAAGTAAAACCAACCCCCATGCAGATCAAGTAAATGAAAGTGTAGCTCATTATAACTGTGTTTCTAAGTGGGCTGGGGAATCTATTATTACAGAATGCCCAAATATTGTTGGAAACGCATTGACCATCTCATGCACTGAAATGAGCAGGCAAGTGGTTTGGTTCAGTTTGGTTCTTTGAATCTAAACTACTGTTTGGCAAATGGGACCCTTTGGTTTGTAAAATGGTTACTCACAGTTGAAGAGTCAGAATCCAGGTAGGTAGGTTTTGAAATGAAGAACAATCTGCATATTTTTACATCTTAAAAGTGTAGTGAGACAATTTTGTTACTTGATTACCAAACTTACAGGCAGCTGTTAAGAGAAAGTGTTAGAGAATTCTCAAAGCAAAAAATCTCAAGAAAATTTCTGTTTCAAAGACAACCTGTTTGTCAAACTCTAAGCAAAATCAGAAAGTTTTTCTCTCCCAGGACCTTTTCCTGTTTGGACCTAACCTTTCCTCCTTGTAGTCAGTGAGGCTGCGCTTTCTCTCTTCAGGATGGGACCAGGTCTGTCAGCTTAGGACTTGGGCAGTCCAGCAGGAGGGAACCAAAGAGAGAATATGAGGCTGTGGGTCACAGCTATTGACGGTCACCTTAATTGTTTCTTTTTCCTCAGCCACATTTTTTAAAACGCATATTAAGAATATTTCCATAGGTGTAATTTACATATTAGCTGCCTGTATTTTTCAGTTTCAAATAAAAATGTCAAGGTAGGATAAAGAAAAATAAATTAAATTTCTATGTTTCCCTTTAGAAGGCTTTTGTAAAAAAAAAAAATGTGTGTGTGAAATTTTATCATCCCTTCCTAAGAGTAGAAGGCCCCTGAGGTATGTAACAAAGAATTCCTAATGATAAGAACCAAAATTCATGTAGCTGATTTGTGGAGAGGAAAATGCTGTATTATTTCTATACTAGTTTATTTTCAGGAAAACAAGTATATCATGGGAGACATTTTTTAAAGTAGTTTGAACATAATACACTGACCAAATGTGAACAGGATTTCAATTTGGGAGAACAGATACTTTAAAGGTTGTTCCAATTATTCGGATCATTATGGGGTGGGCTCCCCTACAATGGAAGGAGAAACTCCTGTCTTCTGTAGTCATTTAGTATAATACTGACTTCTTTTCCCTTAATCAAACATTATGCGAGAAGTTATTGGAATGTCCCTGAAAAAAATGGCTTTTGATTAGGCTTGGTAAATTACTGAGTCCTTGACACATCACCAAATTATCGAACCTGCAGTATTTTTGTATACTCTAGTGAATAAATCAAAATTTTGTTATAAATAGCTACCAGAATATGTAATAAAATGTCAAAGGCATAGCTGAGAAATATGGAATTCATTGTATATTGCTTTTTCAGTAAACTCAAAGAATTCAAGGAAAACGCTTCCGCACTTCAAACCCCAAACACCATACTATTTGGAGCAGCGGAGGGCACACAGGAAGCAATACAAATGATGGATATCAAGAGAGAAAACCCAGGCAAGTCAAGCAGCATTTGGTACGAGTGCCTTACCTGCAAGTTGGTTTTAGAAATTACTTCTTTACTACTAGAAGCAAGCTTCTTCCTGCTCCAATCATTAGCAGTGTGGCACCCAAGTAAAACATCAGCTATTCGAAGATACGAGAATTTTTCTACATTAAGACACAGGGCCCAACAGAAGATGGCCCACACAGATAGGTAAACCCTAATACTTCTTGAAAAAAAGTTTAAAGTCAATGAAAAAGAACAACATACACTTAAGCGGGCCATATTTCTTTTATCACACTTAGGCAGTCAGTTCTACACCCAAACGATCACTATCCTGATGCTCACCTTCTTTTCTTTACCCTAAAATCTACCAAATTTTCTATTTGATGAAAATGAGAAAAGGAGGCACCAGTCAAAATAGTCAAATGTTATTTTTGACTTCCTCATCAAAGCTAGACGGAAGGCAGGAAAAAGGGAAGGAAGGGAAAGAAAGAGTGGAGAAAAGTGAGGGCCGTAAGTTACTGACAAAATGTTTAGTCCTGATTTGCTACACTCGGTGTCTTCACCTCTTACCACCAGAAATCTTCTCTAGAACTAATACCAAACTCTTCTCGATTCAAGTGCCTGTCACCTGGGCTATCTGGATCCCACATGGTCTAGCTCCACCTGCAAGTACTAACCAACCATGATTATGAGGACAGTACCACATGTTCCTAAGAGAAAACAAACCCTGGGCATACTTAATACAAGAGGTTCTTTTTGTCCATGTTATGTCGACACACACACAAAACCAAAACCATTCTGATCAGAGTGATTTTTATTTCACATTTGCTTCATCGGAGTTTTGACATGATGAATTTTATGTGTTAAATATGAATAGAAGGCTAAAATATCTGTGTTGTTCTTTTTTTCATCTATTGTTAGATTTCTTCTAGGTTTACAAGGTTGTTCAGAGACATAATTTTAATGTAGGCAAAGTGTTTTCCAGTTATTACTATTAAATAATATTAACCTTTTCCAGTTAATATTATTTCTCTGGAGGGAACAAACCCAGGGTCTCGCATATGAAGACCATGTCTGGAGCATATTGACCCAGGAGCCTTTCTGTCACAGTTCTAAGGAACCCAGCTAGAGTTTCAGAGGTGCTCACAAAATGGGACACCTCCAATAACCAAACATTCATCCGCATTTGAGAATTCTTTTAGATATGGTGTGTTGTTAAGAATAGTGAGAAAAAGCCACAAGGACTGTAGAGCTGTATAACAAGTAACAGAGATTTTGTAAGTGCCTTTTTAGCAGCTGACAGACAAATTTAAAAGATATGAATGACAATGGCTACCGTCCATTGCAATGATCTTTGTGCAAGAGCAAATTTTACATATTCTAGAATCTCCCTAGATCACATTACATAATTATACTATCATCTAGTGCTTTTAGATCTTCTTAGCTAAAGTAAGATTTATTCTAAGATATAATTTCTCTTTTTTGGGGGGGTGTCACACCCGGCGATGATCAGGGGTTACTCCTAGCTCTGCTGTGTGCAAGGCAAACACCCTCCCTGCTGTACTACTGACCCAGCGTGACATAATTTCTTTTTCATAATACTTCCTACTCCAATAATACAAAATCAATTTATCAGAGTCTCCAAGTCAATGTTAACCTTTTAATTTCAACATGGAAATTTATAGCAGTAAAAATTCGGTGGCAGTTTTTGTGTTAATAAAATGGCCATTTAAGTTTGTGGCTTTACTTTAACAATGGACATTCGAACTTAAAACTCCTAAAAAGTACTTTTTTTTTTAGCATTTTAAGTGACTGTACATAAATATACTGACATAAACCATTGCTATCTGAGGAAAGAATCCTATTCTTCCTCTAGCATCTAGAATTAGTGATGTTGCCCCCAAAAGAAATGCTTTTGGGGGGCAATAAAGGGAAACTTCTCTAGGAGTGGGGTCTCAGTGAGTCTAGGAAGATAGTTCCTTGGTAGTCACAGGTTCTACCATCATTTTTCAAATGATTTAAACATAAATTGAGACTGATTTAGTTTTTATTCTGAGACACTGGAGAGGCTTCACTCTATGGCATCATGGTAACAAGTCTGAATTATGGTCCTGAACATAAGTCTTAACTTGTATTAAAACAAGTTTATATTCAAACAACAGGCCAGTTTAAGCTTATCTGATTTATGACGTTCTACTCTTTATTCCCTCTATAACAAGTAAAACATGAGGAGAAAATAATGTAATTCATAATTATGCATTATCTCTAGGGGATATAAAACCTTAAGAAATCCATCTGTAGAACTGAAATGTTCTGGAAGTTTCAAAAGCCTCTACTATCCTGATTTTTGGCTAGGAACAAGTTGACTTTCTCAAGAAAATATAATTTTGTCCTCATTCTGATTTAGAATTGCCTGTTTCCCCCTTTGAAAACTTTTATTCTAAGCAAACTGGTGGATTAATCAGATGTCAGTGAGAGACTTGAAAGGCTGAGAGGTGGCTTAAATAAGAAGAGTTCTTTGGGTCCACCTCTCATGGACACATCAGACACTGTGCCCACTGCCCAGCACCCTGTCTCTGGACAGCTCTCTGAAGGAGATGGACAGGTCTGGGGATTCAAAAGCTCCTTTGTATTCTAAATCCAAATACTTAATTTGCTAGCAGTCAATAAGAATTTGACAATAGTATGACGAAGACATTGACTATTATGTAGCTCCCTCCCAAAAGAATTTCTACAGATTTAGGACATGGAATAAGTATTTCCCAGAAGAGACTAAATTTTCCAGCCAGAGAAAAATTAGCTAAGTTTCAGAATGACTACAGAGGAATTCTAAATTCAAATTGTGTTCTTTCACAGAGTAGCATCTCTGGCAGGCATGTTTGAAAGGAAGAAACTTCTCTGTCTCTTTCACTTGCACCTAAGGATCATTCAGATTCACCCACTCCCTTGTAGCACACCACAGAGCTGGGATTCGGTCCTTTTGTTCTTCAGTCTAGATCTTCCGAGGCCTTCATCTGTCTCCATCACTGCAACCCAAACTAGCTTTATCTGTGGCTGAGTTTCTAATCCTGGTCCTGCTGACTTGTGCAGCTGTGGAGGATGCCACTGGCTCCCAGGAGACAGAAAAGGGCTTGTGAAGGCTGTTTTCATTTCTTTCAGAAATAGGAACGACCAACAATCAGAGCCATCATTTGTCTTGGCTTATGCCAGGAATGTCTTTAATGGAAACTGTCTCTCCTTTAAGTGTTACCTCAGGAAGAGAAAATTAAATCTCTTTGCTCAGTACCATCTGAAGTCCTTCCCCCTTATCTCACCCAAATCTCTTGGATAGTTGCCAAACAGCAAAATGGGAGGATTTTTCCTTAAAAAGTACAAAAAAAAAAGTACAGAAAAGAACATCTGCACTTTTTAGTTTTTCCCCAAATAAAATATTCTACCCGGCTTTTATTTAATGGCATTGAACAGACTCCAGTAAAAAATGTTTAGCAGAAACCCCTTATCTCCAAACAGTGGAAAGGGTACAGGGGAAGGCTGACTAGAAACTAATTTATTTAAAATTATATATAAAAGGAATCAGAAAAAAATCTTAAGCTTGCCTTTCAGTTTTTCTGGCATCTTCTACTTTCAAATAATAAGCAATAGCAATTATTTCTGATAATAAGATGATATGATCAAAAACCTGGGAGAACTAAAAAGACAATTTGGTATAATTCAGCATATTTGAATTTTGTGCTTTATGAATCAAAAGCATGCCTATTAAGGCTTAAGCATCCAAAGACATATGAAAAGATAAATATCAAAAACTTTCTCAATGAACCAATAGTCCTGTTTGACTGTGAGCAGGAGGATGCTAACTTAAGTTTTTTTATGAGTAAAGTAAAGTAATTCTAAAAATTCAAGGTTCATCCCTAAGTTTGTTTAGATTCATGGATAGAAGAGTTTGTCCAGGTTGGTGATAATAGAAGCCATAATCTGAGGTTTGAGGATGTATCTAAACTTTTTTTTCTTTAAAAAAATACTCTGAGTTTATAAGTTGCTTTTAGCTATAATTGTAATATTTATGAATGGTGGAGGGGTAATTTAACCATGAAAAGACTATTGTTGGTTATGCTGCACTTAATAAAAATGTATTTTAAGACAAAGGTACCAATTTTTTCACTTTGAAATCTGAAAACTTTAGTACTATTATCAAAATAACTCAGAAGGGCAGGTTCTTTTCAATGAATAACATAATCATATCCAACATTTACTACTTTCAACTGATCAGTTTCTGAAACCAACATACTTTTATACATACTAAATTCTCCATCTTAGAAAACTGATTAAAGCTCTTTTTATCTTTAATTTCTCAGGTTCGAAGCCCTTACCCTGTCTCCATATATATTTCTGCAATATACTTTTACTGATTCCTCTATCTTTTACCTTGAGACACTACCAAGATCTAAAACTCTGGGCAACATTACACATATATACACAAATCTCTTGAAAGATATAGAAATCATATAGGCATTTTAAAAACCACAGAACAGAAATAATCTGGGCAGATTATACTTTATAATCTTTATGTGTGCCGATGAGTAACTTCTGAAATATGTTCAAATATATCATTTGCTGATATCATTTTACTACAGTGGAAAGATGAGTATCTTTTAAAAGTTCACACCAGCTTTATTATTGCTTATGTAAATCATGTGTTCATTTTCCTAAAGCTCTATGCACAGAAGTGCAAGTTTCATATGGTGATCACCATGGCTTAAATTATTGCTTGAAAGATTGTTATATTGCTAGGAAATAGTTCTTACATTAACGGACAATTCAACGTGAAAAAGTATGAATGAAAGAGTATTAGTTTGGTGATTTTTCATAATATGAAAATCAGAGCATTCATTCAGAAATAAGGCTGTTTGACATTTGTTTCTCAATCCAGAAGCTCCTACTTCATAGCTCTCAGTGGTGAGGATCAGTAAATGCTGTGATGGACTTCACAGCCCTGGCAGTAACTAAGAAAGTGCGACCATTTCTAGTCAGCCTAATAGCCCTATAGTGAGCAATATTCATCCCTCATGCTTATTGATTTCTATGCATCTAGTATGTTTGATGAATCATGCGCAAAAACAAAACAAAGACAAACCAAAACACAAGACCATAAATTGTGAAAGAAATAATGGTTCTGTGAAGCTTGGACTACCTAACTTTCTAAAATATCTATAAGTGTACTCATCGATTGCTGTGCCAGACATCCTGTATTTATTTCTAGTAATTGGGATGATTTGGATACTCCTAGGTGATTCCTAACTCTGAATGTAAATTAGCATTACCTACAGTGATTTTCTAAATACAGATTACTAGCCATACCTGAGACCCACTGAGTTTCTCTGAAGACAAAGTCCTTTTGCCATCTCCGGAAGGCTGCCCAGATTCTGACTAAGCCTGCCAGATACTACGAACTGCATGGGTTGGCCATTTTGGCAGGATCATTTCTCAGTAAATATGAGATGGCAGTGAAGAACTGAACTGAAGCAGTGATCTGGCTACAACATACCACAAACCAAACAGAAACTTAACAACGACATTCCACACACTTCCAAAAAGCCCTTCTCTTAACCATGGAACACCTGCTTTCAACAAGATTATATATACCAACCGAGAACATCCATCACCTTTAGAGAACTAAACCTTTGTGAAAATGTGAGAGATGGCTGCTAATCCTCCATCTGTCACACATGTATCAGTGAGCATTTTTCTAATGAAAAGAGGAGGAATGAAGGAAGGATGCAGGATGGTGGACACTAATACTCTGGCTTTGACAGTTTGAAGCAAGTGTGAGGAAGGAATTTTGCACACTATCTCAATATACTCGGTGAAGGTCTATGTTAATCGGAAAATGTTAATATCTGTTATTTATTCACCACCACGAGGATCCTGAAATTGTAAAATTGTCCATAGCTGAAATTGTAGAATTGTAAAATTGTCCATAGCTAAGGACAGTTTATCCAGTGAACAATAAAATGTGTTCAGTGCATTAAATCAGCTGGTTGTGAACTAAGTCTATTTATATCAAGAGCCACATAAAGAATTCAGGCTGGAATATAGTAAACTTTTAATAATTCTGATATTTTCAGGCTCTAGCTAATAAGATACATGTGTGTATATGCCTCTGAAGTGACATTTTTGCAGCCTAAGTAATAGAAATGTCCAGTTTACAATATAAGACTCTGTTCTTGGACTTGAGTTGCTACATATTGTTGGTTGAAAGGCACCTGATGTTACTCAGAGCCCATGTAGAGTCAAATTAATTTATTTGGAAGGAATACTCAGTAAAATCATAGGATATGCTTAGAATCAGATCATAGTTTGAAAAAAAAAGTAGAGAAAGAGATTGTGTGTGTATGAAATGGCCCTCAACGACAGAAAATGGCTGTGACTTCATGGGTGCACTGTCAGAGTGACCTAGAGTTCTGTGGCTTCTCCTTTCTGTAGTCATACCAGGTAGAGAAACGATGGTGTTTGATGGGCCAAGAAGACTTCTAAAGATTCTGCAGACAGAGCAGGTCTGGGTGGGGGCTAAGTGTTCCAAATGCAGAATAAATTGGAGCCCTGTCTGTAGGCTCAGACTTGGCCCTGACAACTGACATGCCTACCCTAAGAATTTCAGTGACCCAGACAAGCGACATTTATTCCTATGACAGAGCCTCAAGCTTGCTCTGGGTCCTGCACATTTGGTAAGTGGAGAAAACTGTAGAAAACAGAGTCTGGTTCTTTTGGAAAATCTTTGTGGATTTGCAGTTTTGTATTTCTAGTTTGGGGGCCACACCCAATGGTGCTCAGAGGACCATATGAGTGCTGTGCATCTAAACCAGGTTGGCTCCGTGCAAAGCAAGTGCCCCACCTGTTGTACTTTCTCTCTGGCCCTAGATTTGTGTGTCATTTCAGTTTTACTGGTGGAACTTTCATCATTAAAGACTTGGTACATTTGTGCATAAGATTTTAAGTTATTGTTCTGCTTTCCTGGGAAGCACTTGTTTCTGTAACTTCTTAAATAAGCACTAACTTGCCTCGGGATAGTAGCAAGAACAAGTGTGAGACCATGAGGCAATACTGGAAGTATTACATCAAATTCACAGGGCTCCACACACAGGAGTCTAACAGAGAAAGATGATTTCAAGGCAATTGTGGGCTGGGCCACGTGCTTTGCTACTTAGAGGTTCTGTCTTCCCTTTTCCTGTCAAAGTCCCCAGCCAGGGCCCATCTGCTTCTTCTCCTAACCTGGGGCACTGTTACTTTGGATTGTGGCCATTGTGACCTACTTACTAAGGCCCATAGAGAACTGACTGTGCAGTATGCTCAGGTACATGGAGGTTGCTCGCTTCATTAGATAGTTAATTTATTTGCATATGATGTGTATTTCCATCAAAATAATACTAATGTGAATAGAAAGGTTTGATACTGATTACTAGTTATAAATCAATTTCTCCAAACTAACTTCTTAAAAGGATATTAAAATATAATTTGGAATCCACAGCTCCTCTGTATAAAAGCATCTCTTTTAGAGTGAGTGAGGGTCATTTCTCCAGTTTTTACCTCTTCTCCATTTTTAGCATTAAAATTTCTTATCTGCCACACAAACTACAAGCTATACAAAATAGTCTGAAGAACACTTGGAGAACATAGTTAGATGAAAATACCAATTACCTTCCATTGTTAGATATGGAGGATATGAGGAATATATATGTAGGCAAATAAAAATGCTCTTTACAGCTCTGAAGCTCTATGGCCACACAACAGCCCCCATTTTATGCAGAACCTTGTAAGCGCTTATCACAACACAGTATAAACAGTACTAGGTTGGCAAAAACGATAATAGTAGTCATACCACTACCTCTGAGACAGTCAGAGTGAACGTTTATGACAGATCAGGACTCTGGTGTGGAGCTCGTGTAAATGACTGATGTTCTCTAAGTAAATTATGTGATCTAAGAAAGAATTTGAGATACAACTGACAAATTAAATGTCTATATAATTCTTATCTTTGGCCCTCTTGCCAGAAAATTAATAGGATTTTCATTGATGCTTTGACAACATGCTTCCCAAGTATACTCAAACAATAGAGAAGGAATACCCATATGTTTAGAGTGGTTGCTCAAAGTTCGACAGAAAGAGGAAATGAAAACTGGCAGCTTCCTGTATGTCTTTTAGCCTAAGGACCTGACACATGTTACCTACAGCCGAGAGAGAGAGAGAGAGAGAGAGAGAGAGAGAGAGAGAGAGAGAGAGAGAGAGAGAGAGAGAGAGAGAGAGAGAGAGAGAGAGAGGCGCTAAATCATAACGTGCAGTGTTCATATTTTCGGCCCGTGTTCCAAGGACCCAAGGACCCAGCAGGTTAGCTAAAAAATTGCCTATTGCTCTGTGAGGGACAGTGACACACTCCCCATCACTGACTCTACCTCCCAGCATCCCCTCTGCAGGAAACACTCTCTCGAGGGCCGCCTGGGACTCTGTGTGGTTAGCGCAGAGACTTGGCATCTCCGGGCGAAGGGGCTATATCAGGGCAAGAACAGAAGCCAACAGGGAGAGACCTTGACCATCTACACATGTTTCCTAGTCACATTCGTAAAGACTTTGAAAACACCGATAGAGACCAGTTAGTCCTTTGAACTTAGTGACATGCCATGGCCCAAGTCCCACCCAGAAAAATACACTATAGCGACAGACAACAGCTACCAATGAGTATATTACTAAGGTAAGAAAAATCTCCCCCCAGGAAACAAACGCTTCCGACTCATTAACTTCAATTCACATGTTTTACATACAATCCCCAAGTGTAGAACTCTGAGCACTGTGCTCCTAATTTCAGGGTGAGCGGGTGATTTTTTTTTTTTTTTTGTGCAGTGTTTATTTTGGCACAACATGTGAAGGAGCTTCGGTCTGAGAGTCAGACCTACTTCACTGTTGATGAAGGTGAGTCAATGATTTTAAAACCCACATCAAGCAGACTGAAGAATAGCTTAAAACTTCAAGACCATGAGTACAAGTTTCCCCTTGCTTTGGATTATGCAAAAGGAAACAGTGTTCTTAGCAAGATGTTGGGCACCTCTTTTTCACTACTGCCATGTCCAGGAGTTTATGCCCCCACTGGGGAAGTGAAAGAGAAGAACTGTCATTCAGGAGGGTGCTGTGGGATAGAATGCAGCTTAGCATGTTGCAAAAAATTACTTCTTTTTTAAGTGCTAAGTTTATAATAATGCTATGCAACAAAGCACTTCATCTTAACTGGTACTTGTTAGAAGATGGCAAAAGACAACTATTAGGAAATTTCATTTCCTCTGGATTCCATGCTACAGTAATGAAGGAGAAGAGATATATTTACGAAGCAGACATACATTGCTTTCTCTGCATCTGAAACCCTTGGTTATACGTATTCTCAATTCAAGCACTAAACAAGTGAAAACTATATTAGATTGGTAAGTTAGGTTTACATACATTTTAACTATACAGTAGCAGATTCCCAAAAGTGAATAATATGTGAAATGTAGTTATCTAGAAGAAGAGATGTATAAAAATAGGTTAATATCCCTAAAATATTTTGTTGAGTTACAGTTCTTCCTGCTGAGAAGTTTACCACACTGCCCTGTGTATGAAATGTCTGTTCAAAAAAAAAAAGAAAAAAATTAGAAAATATTCCTCACACGGACTCACTAAATGTAGGAATATGCCATTGAAGCTGGATGTGTATAGTACAAGGATGCAGGGAGAGACCAGTGCCTGATACAGGAGACGCAGGGAACACACGCTCCAGACGCTGCTCTCCCTGGAGAGGGGCTGCGACGGGAACAGAAGCGCACGGAGATGGACAGACAGCACAGCACTCGTGGAAGGGCGCAGCCCAGCCCCTGCTTGCCAGTCGGCTGGCGTCCTCACCCACCTGGTTCTGGGATTATTGCCTGGCAGAGCACAGGAGCCCCGCTGCTCTCGTCTCCTGAAGCAGCGGGGGCGAAACCTTTCTTCCACGTTTGCCGTCGTGACCCAAGATTTGGGCTTGTGCTTTTGGGAGGGGTCTTTGTGGCTGGCCATGGGCCTCAGAGGCTGGTCTCCCGGAGGAACATGGTGCCGATGTTGTAGGAAACCTTTTTGATTCTCGAGGAGGAAAGGGAAGGCTTCAGGGGCTTCGGCCCAGTCCTGAGCTCCAGGAAATAGCAGATCCCGGGGATTTCCTTTGGAAAGTTGTCTGGAAGCTCTTCCCGAGACCGAGGGATGAATGTGAAACTTTCTTCCCGTTTCAGTAATCTGAGAAGAAAAGAGGGACAGTGTGGATCTAGCAGGCAGGGGAAGAAAGGGCAAAAGGATTCCGTAAAGTTCCCGTGTCATCCCTCTCGCTCGTGGCAGAGCTACGACCCGAGGGCTCCGATAGGATCATTTCGACAGAACCATCACTAGCTGGCTTTGCGTAGTGACACATGTGTTCGCAGACCCTCCTGTGTCAGTTCCTTAGCAAGGGCTTATCAATTCATTATTTCTACTCTAATTTTTCTACTTCCTTCAGAGAAAGACCAGGTGATGATTTATTTCTGGATGTTCTTGTTCACTGGTGTGAACGAGTGCTGTTCTCTGACGGCTAAGGGCTCTGGCCACAACCCTGAGAGCTTGATGCTTCCATCCCACAAGTATCAGCCAAAAACATGCTGCTTAGTCTCTCTCTGAGGCTCTTCCTGTGTGTGTGTGTGTGTGTGTGTGTGTGTGTGAGAGAGAGAGAGAGAGAGAAAGAGAGAGAGAGAGAGAGAGAGAGAGAGAGAGAGAGAGATCTAGCTTCACCACCATGGTCAGAAAAGATGTTTAATGTGCCAGTAGGATTTCCATCTTAGTATTTCTGGGCTATTGATTTGTAGTTACATATCCTATAGAAGAGATCTATGTCAAGACTGGCTCCATCTGTACTTGCCAAAAAAGTATTTATTTGGGGAATGTTCACAGTTATATTATGAAATCTTTGTGCATGCGATTTCCTTATTGACTTATATTTAGATGATCCTGAAATCCCCCACTATCCTTGTGTCTTGCATTTAGTTAATTGATAAGTTTGTTCTTTTTTAAATGAGTCACATTAATGAGCTGACTCATTCTGAGTCAACTTGCAGTGGGAGAAGTGGGTCATTACCTGAGACAGAACTAATGGTCCAGGTGAGCTGTGAATCTATGGAGAAGTAGGAAATCCGGACCAAATTTGAGCATTTCAGTAGTTGGGGCTCAAGGTTGGAGGCCCCAGGGAAGGTAGTGGTGCCATTTATGTTGCTTATTGGTAGATGTGGCTTAATTATCACCATTCTCTTTTATTTGCAATTGTTTTACAGCCCCATCTGTTTTGCAGTACTATGAGGATCATATCAGTCTTTGTGTCTGAGATGGTCAAAAGACAACGCAACTTCATCACAGACAAAAGACAGAGTAGATTTTTCCCTTTTAACTTCTCCCTATGTTAGTTCTGTCTTATTTTCTTGTTACAGTTTATCATCATGCTCAAGGTTTTGTGTTATTTTGGTTTTTTTCTGTCAAAGAATTTCAAGGAGGCTAGAATACATGAAGGCCCTCTCCCGTTAACCAATATCCCTGACTCCTAGCCCTGTTAGCTTTTATTTTTCTGGTAACATCTTTATTTCTAGATCAGATTTGAATAATAATTCTTCAAGGCAGAGCATTCTCTGCTGGGAGATTTTAGCTTAGGATTCGGAGTGCCATTCCACTGTCTCCTGTCTCATAGGATTTCTGCTGAGAAATCTGGTGATGGCCTGATTGAGGTTCCTTTGTGACATATTTTTCCCTAGCAACTTTTTTCCCCCTTTGACTTTTGTTAATTTAATGCATTGGTGCATATCTCTTTATGCATTTAGAGATCTGTGTCTCCAATATAATTTCTGAATGTCTATGGCCAGGTCCTCGCTATTCTGTCATGGAATATGCTGTACCTTCTAAGATACAGCTCCTCCACACGGCCTAAAGCCACAGAGACATCTTTTATGGAGTTTATTCTTTTTCCAAGGAAATATCTTATTTTTAAATTAAATTTTAGTTTAGCAACACTAGGATTGCATAATGATAGATTTATGCTCCTATGATGCCCAGGGTCTATTCAGCTAAGCTGGCGATAGAGGCCAGGGAGCCAAATGAATCTGGGAATCCTCTGGCCTCTACAAACAGACGTGCTACATACGCCTGGGTCTGGTCAGAGAAAACATTTCACACAGCATGCCTGGTGATGAGTCATGGCGCTATACAAACGATCAGATGAGTATACAGGGATTAGGAATTTAGACACTGGTCACCCAAGAACCTCTGATCCCCTCGCAAATGCTTTATTAATCCTAGTCTCTGGATGGCACTAAAGCACTGTCCAACAAGCCATTTCTTCAGTAACTCAGCACCGACACGGGAGCTTAGATTTGTACATGAATCTGAATTAATCCCCAGCTGTAATCCCCAGCCAGTTGATACACAACCTGGGGGTTTCAGTAACATATTTAGTGTATCTGGAAGCCACACAAATCTTACTTTACCTCTCGCTATCCTTCTTCCTCTCAGCAGTTTCTTATAGATTTCAAGATGAAAACTCACTGCTGCCGTGAATCAATGGCTCGCCTGAGTGTGGGGGCGCACTCGGAGGGAGCTCTGTGGAGCTTCTTTCTTGCAGCTGCAGCGAGCTCGCTCACTCACACACCCCTTCTTTCATGCTTTTCCCTGGGCTCTGACCTACATTCTGATTCTGACTATGAAAGTTCTGAAATGTGTTCACATGGAGGCACAAATGAGCTAAATGCAATTTTGATTTTCATGCATAACTTGGAGTTTTATAAAAGTAACAGAACTGTCTGAGTAAGGCAAATGCCTTTCACAAGGCCGCCCCAGGCTCGAGCCCTGCAAGAAGTCAGCGCAGCCAGGTGTGGCTCCTGATTTTGCCCCCAAGATGTAATGGAATCCTAACACTGACCTCTCAGACATCCTATTCTGAGACACGGTGTCTCCCGGGACAGCGTGGGCATTGCTGTCTCTCATGTCCTCTCTGGTCAGCAGGATCATGCTATGTTTCTACTTCAGACCATAACATTCTTGGAGTGTTGTTACTCTAGCAGAGTTGATCTCATGGGCAACTCCAGAGCTAACCTTGGTGGAATGAAGAGATCTAGTCTGGCCTATGACCAGCTCATAGCCATAGTTCCCCAACACCAACAACATGGGTGACTAGAAAATCTTTGGTTTCAATGGTTCGGTGCTGCCTTGGAGTGATCATACTCTTCTTTTGACTAGAGATAAAGGCGTGTATGAACCATGATCTCTTAAAGACAGGAAATGCCTGAAATGTTTTCAGTTCACTATTCTCCTCTCAACTTGATTGATTGACTCAGTATTAAATTCTATTTAGAAAGTATTTCCCCGTTAAGACTCTGTTTCCCAACAGAATGGCCGACAACTTTCTCCAATCTCTCATCATCCACCTCTGGTAATGTGAAAATCTATTTTCTTCATTAAGATAAGCATTGGTAAATCACATTTTATTTTTCAGTTCACTTTGAACTGAAAATTTAAACACCTTTTTTTTTTAAGACAAAAGAAGCAGAGTGAAGCCAGTTTACTGAGTATTTAGAGCTCCAGCCACTGGACTGAAGCTATCAAAAAGGTCAGTTTCTTATTCTAGACATTTCTAGATATCAAATCTTACAAACTATTTTTTGATCCCCTCACTGGATTCCATTGGCACATCCTTCCTTGTGTTAAAGCTCTTCCTGCTTTAAAGACCAGAAATGATTTCTTGTTCCAAGAAAGCCTGTCCACGCTCCACACCCCCTTCCCCGCTGTGCTGTTCTGCTTTAGAGTGACATGCTAATTGTCCTTTTCCTGCTGGACCTGATACTTCACCTTTGTCCGTGGAGGTGAGCCAGATTCCACTCATGTCTACTTTACATTCCCAACGTGTCCATGGGAGAGGGTAACACTTCTTTCTATCTTATTTTGATATTGTTTCAGGAAAGATTAGTGAACTTCTGGCATGCTGTCTGCTCTGTTAGACTGGAAGTTTCTTTGGCTAATTATTCATCAAAGTGTCTTCTTTTTTTTTGCTAACTCATGCATATGGAATAAAACTATGCCTTAGCATGCTGGGGAAGGATGACATTTCTGAACAATGAAAAAAGATGAAGCTTTCTTGTGATTCTCTTAGCTACTGAAATCTTCCTATTCACCTTCTTGCCACCTGAAAGAAAAGCTGTGCTGTGTATTTCTGATTCCCAGCTCGGAGATCCCATTCTACTTCATGGGATGAGGTGCATCGGATGGAAACAGCAGTAGACAGGACTCTGTGACTTAACTCTGTACTACCTCTTTGACCTGAAATATTGTTAACTAATTCATTTCAAAGGTTGAAATACGGCTGTCACGTTCAGTTTAGTTTGAGGATTAATTCACTATTCAGATTTATGGAATTCCAAAAAGGACAATAATAAGAATGTTACTGAAAGAAAAGGACAATTTTAGGGCCAGGGAGATAGTACAGTGGGTAAGGTGTTTGCCTTGTATGTATTTGACCAGGGTTCAATCCTGGCACCCTGTATGGCCCCTGATTCCACCAGGAGGAACCCCTGAGCACCACCAGTGCCACCCCCCACACCCCCCACCAAGGAATGTTAATTTTAGACATTTTTTTTGGGGGGGGGGCTGAAAAACACTGTCGTGTTGGCCGGTATCATGAAAGCTGACTAGAGCACATGGGTAGGGAATTGAATGAAAAATTATCACTTTAATCAGATTTTTCTACAATATGTTATGCATAAAAGAACTCGTGATCTTTTGGTCAGGCAGACTGACTTCTTTAAGGAGAACTGAAAACAGATCCATTCATGCAAGTCTGAACCAATATTTTGTGCTTTCTTCTAAGGAACAAAGTATTTAAGAAAATGAGCAACTAATTTAGAAATCTGATTATATGCTAAACCTAAAGCTTCTAAAGCATAAACTTACAAAGGCATTGTTTTAAAAAATGACTTAAATAGTTTTCAAGGCTAATTGACCACACAGGATGTAGAATGGTTAAACAACAACAATCAAATAGCAGAGAGAGTCCTGTAATCACGTCTTTGAAAGTGACATTCAAACCTTCCTTTAATTCTATTCCCACTACTACAGTCCTCATATGGCCTTACCAGTACTGTCACTGCCAGTCTTTAGCTTACCCAGAGAATGCCACCTCCAAATAAGTTTTTCTTATGTTATTTCAGGCTAAACATCATTCAGTGGTTCTTTTAGTAACATAAGATCCACTCTCTAAGCTGAAAATAGATTCTCAGTCTCACCACATGTTGGAACTGGGATCATTTTGTCTGCAGTAATTATAGCTTTCACCTTTACTCAGTTTCCCCTAGTGTTACTGTGCTACATAACCCTGCTACATTTTCAACACTAAAACATTCATTGTGATTTCACTAATCTTCTACCAGGATCTGGTCTGAAACCCCTACACTATTTACGACTCATGAGGAAAGTGAAGGGAGAACAAACATGTGTCTTATCTAGAGTAAGATATCTAGAGTAAGTATCTAGAGCTTATTAGTGGCAATACAAGAATTCGAACTTCAGTCAGTAGAAGTTCTTAGCACTTCTCAAGTTGTGAACACTCTAGAAGTCTTATGAACATATTAGAAAAACCGTCTATTCAGAAGACTCAAACACGCCAACCCTAAGACCCTATTCTCCCACAGCACTACTCTTACAAATCCAAAGGAGAAAAAATAGATAAATCAGTTTTATCTATTTTAAAATCTTTTAAAATATCTTAACTCCAAAAAAATCTTTTAAAATCTCTTCACTCCAAAACATAACCTATACCACTTTTAGTGTCATGGAGAGAAATGTACTAAGGTTTATTCCTTACTATTTTTAGCCTAAGAGTAAGACCTTCCTACATTAAATCATCAATCTAATTATGCACAGCAAACCCACTTTTTCATTTCCTAATAGCACGTTATTTATGTATTTCACATTGATTCTGACAACCTTTCTAAACAGATCTATACAATGAACTAGTAGGTGCAGTTCTATGAAAATAACTGCAACATATACAGATCATCAAAGATGTACTGGATTGTACCATGGAAGACTGAACTGGGAAATTTTCTAAGGATCAAAAAACAATCTCCATTTTAAAAATTAGAAAGACTCAATAGTTTCAACCTTCAAAATTATGATAAAACTGATATTTTGTCCAGCAGAAAGCAATAAAAAAAACCAGCAAGTAAGAATGTCTAGTGTCTTTCTGATTCTGAGAGACTCAGAATTAGAGTAATAGTAATATTAAACATTAATTTTTGAAATGAATTATTCAAGTTCTCCTTTGGTCTCCTATTAAGTCATTTGTCTTTACTGATTACCTTTCTCTGTAAGTGATAAAATCAATAAAGCCATTTAAAAGGCTGACAGGGCAGTAAATAACAGACCTCGAGCTTTACTCTTTGGGAATTTCCTGTAGATTTTCTGTCTTCTCCCACATTAAAGAACTGTCAGTATTCTAACTCTTGATTTTTTTGCCTGTATAATTACATATAATCTGTTTACCATTTTAAAAAGAAAAATATATACCAAGAGCATCCTTCTCTTCCATGCATCACTGTTCCACTGTCATCACTGTCATCCCATTGTTCATTGATTACTCAAGCAGGTACCAGTAACGTCTCCATTGTGAGACTTGTTGTTACTGTTCTTGGCATATGAATACGCCACGGGTAGCTTGCCAGGCTCTGCCGTGCGGGCGAGACATGCTCCATAGCTTGCCAGGCTCTCTGAGAGGGATGGAGGAATCAAACCCGGGTCAGCCGTGTGCAAGACAAACGCCCTACCCGCTGTGCTATCGCTCCAGCTTTTCCATGCATGTCTCTACAAACTAAAAAAGGCCAGCGAGCTAGGGCAGGAGTTAAGGCTTTGCACACTGTGACCTCCCAAACAAATTGTGAAATTCTGAATATCTAGTCTACTTTCCTGATGACTCTGATGATATGCCTTGGAGATGTGGTGCCACATCTCAATATACTCCCCAGAAAACTATCAACTGCACAAAATACCCCCTGAGAGAACAAAAATAGAGGAATTGTTGGCCGGGAGAAATAGTGCAGTGGGTAGGCACTCGCCTCGTACGTGACAGACCCAGGTTTACTCCGGTCCCTCAAGCCCTGCTAGGAGTGATCCCTGAGTACAGTCAAATGTTGCCCCTGAGCTGAAAAATAAAGGAATTATGCTCCCTGATTTCATCAAAACTATGAAGTAATTAAAGCAGCAAAGTATTGGAATAAGGGCATGTATTTGGACAACTAACTTATGAAAAAGCAGCCAGGAGCCTATAAAAGGCAGCAAAGTAAGTCTCTTCAATAAATGGTAATGGGAAAACTAAAGAATGAAACTAGATCACCAACACCACACACAACAATAGTTTCTAAAAATTCAGGCTTAGACCATATAATGCAGGGAAAACCTAAGCTAAAGATGGTCATGTTCTCTTATTAGGAAATGAAAATCAACAATGCGATAGCATCTAATATCCATAAGAATTGCTAGTCCCCCCCACCAGACCAGAAACAACAAGTGTTAAACAGTTACACTGGAGAGCCATTAATGAGAGTATTACAAAGAGTATTCAAAAACTTAAAAATAGGGGCCAGAGTGATAGTACACGTAAGGCACTTGTGAAAACTAAAAACAGAAATTTACTTGTGATCTAGTTATCCAACTTCTGGATATTTAGGGGGAAAATAGAAAACATTAAAATGCAAACACCCACTCTCCTTTAAAAAATTCCTTTAAAAATATTTGAAAGGAATTACTGAAAATGATTTCAATTTGGAGAATTGAATCAGAGAGAGAATACAGCAGGTAAGGTGCTTGCCTTGCACATAACTGACCTGGGTTCAATCCCAGGTATCCCATATGGCCCCCTGCCAGCCTGCCAGAAATGATCCAGAATACAAATATATACACATATATTCAATTCCTTCGAATAAATACCTCTCTGAAGTCTTCAAGATAGACCATATCGGACACGCTAAACTAACTCAGGAAATGAAATTGGCAATTTCAAGCTCTCATGATTTAACTCCATTTTGCTGTAAGAAAGTACTATTTTATCTCCTCAAAGAGAATGTCTCAGCATCCCAGCTGGGTGCCCCAGGCTCGCTGGTTCCTAGCCGCCATGCAGCTTAGCCAGTCCTCCTGCCTGCAGGGACTGAAGGAGACACAAACAGAAAGTGATCTCGTAGAAAAGCAGTCCAGAATCTGGAAGCCTGATCCCTCTGAGAACTGAGACCTGAGTTTAAGGGGCCTTTCTTCAAATGACACCCTAGTGAGAGTGGGTTGGCAGCGCCCCTGAGCGCCCCTGAGCGTTCCAGTGTGGGAGGACAACTTCCTGGACTTGAGGCTGCCCTCAGGGAGTAGAGACTGAGACTGGCATCCCACCTACCCATGGCTGCCTTCCCATGCGTTGATCTGTTCTCTGAGCTATCCCCTGGGAATTTTTTTCTTTTCTTCTTCTTCTTCTTCTTTTTTTTTTTTTGCGTCACTCCCAGCATTGCACAGGGATTATTCCTGGCTCATGCACTCAAGAATTACTCCTGGCAGTGCTCAAGGGACCAAATGGGATGCTGGGAATCGAACCCAGGTTGACCATGTGCAAGGCAAACGCCCTAACCGCTGTGCTATCACTCCAGCCCCACCCTGGGAAATTTTTTCAAGGCCGCCTCACTCCTCAAAACTCTTTAACATACTTAATTACTCTTAAGTTAGGAACACACACACACACACACACACACACACACACACACACACACATACACCCTTAAAATGTTCCCCCAACTTCTGACTTCACTTTCTCCAGTTTCACTTCTGGCCACTCTTCCCTTGTTCCGGTACTCCAAGCTAGATTTTCTGGGCTCAGCACTAATCTATGACCATTAACTGACTCAGGTACATGTCTGATCAGGTCTGTGGTAGCAGCCATGAAGGCAAAGGTCACAAAGGTCACAAAGGACACCTTCCTTAGAAAGTCAGTGTCCATCAGTGCTCGCAGTGGTAGGTTCTTCGCAGGTATTTGCTGAAAGAACGAAAAGGGGGAGCAGCATAGGAGGTTGTTCTAAGAACATACCAAGGACTTCCCTGGCATGAGGTCAGAAAAAAACACCTTTTGGAATCTAGCCAGCCCTGTGTGCCTGTCTGTTGTTCCCACTGGGGTTTTCTTAGGAGCTAAACGAGGAAGACAGCAGATAATATGGGACCAATTGTCCCAGTGGCATCGGGGGCTGAAATGATTCAACCCTCAGGTGTTATCAAGCAGCAAAGGCAAACGTCAACCCTGGGACTCTGGAAAAGGCCGTGAATCATCAAGAGGTAGGTCCCAGATGCAATGACCTGTGTGACAGGTGGACTGTCTTTTACTGGTTGTCCCCTAAGCCCAGGGTGTGCCCCCCCTCCCACAGCTGACCCAGCGTGCACAGCAGGTATTGAAATGGAGTTTTGATGGAAGATAGAAGTCCGCACTGCTCCACAAACGTGGGGATAGGAGAACACGGGCATGGGATCTAGCGAGGGTTACTCTCCTTCAGGAAGTTCTCCTCAGCCCACAGTCTTGAGCAGGTTTCTCAGCCTTCTGACAAATCTGTTTCTCTCTCAGTCGAGCCAAGCGACTGCACTCTCAGGGGCAAGGAAAGGTCTGTCACAATTGCTCCCTTTCCCCTGAGGTGGCTTCCACTCCTGATCTGAGAGGATGACAGGGCCAATAACTAGTACTGGGTCTCAACAAGTGACGCGCTGTCAGCTCATGGCAATGCCCAAGGGAGAAGGCCAGGGAACACTTACTGGTACGTGGTTGGGCTGACATTGATGCGCCGAGGATGACTTCCTGATTCAAATTTGCTTGCCAGAGTGACGTTGTTTCCAAAGAGGCAATATCGAGGCATCCTCACCCCGACGACTCCGGCCAGCACAGAGCCCGAGTGAATGCCGATCCTCATCTGAAAAAGGACAGGAAGGAGGCATGTTTACAGTTTCACTTCACATGCTGCTCATTCAGGGATTTATAATTATCAACCCATCAGACCATCAGCATCTCAGAGATGAGACGTGGTCTTGCCATTTCTGTGAACTCAATAACTGATCACTGTTAGTGCCAACGAACATAGATGCTGTGGAATAAATAAGTAAATGGCTAGGGGAAAATGTTTAATTTGCTACATGAATATAGTTGTTACATATTAAATCAGATTGTACATAATATGCTATTATACATGGAAAGTATATTATTCTCCCTCCAGTTATTCTCACATAAAATTATATTTTTCCCTTCACAGCATTAAGCACAATTAAGCACGATACACTTTCATTTGTTTTGTTAAATATTAGATTTTCCCTTGATAAAAGTTCCACATTTATTTCCTAACTGCAGAATATTCACACCTACTTATCATCCACTTGCCCTACAGTATAAAAGTGGCAATCATTAAATATCTTAAATTTCCCGACATTAACTGTATTAAAATTATTAAGAGAAACTACATTGCTTGAGTCAGTCAGTCGAGACACATCAACTGACAACCCTGAAGATGAAATTTATACTTGTATTTCTGTATACTTCACTTTCTGATAGTCTGGTCAGGGTTAGTGAGGTTCCTGCCTAGAAGGAGTCTGTAACACAGTTCATACAAATTTAAACACGATTACAGTAACAGTCTATGCAAAATTAACGGAAGCTAGAGGTGACCACGTGGTATACTCTGTTCTAGCGGGGTGTGGGTAACACTGGGAGAATCTGGGGGACTCTCACCCTCAGGTGGCACAGGATAGGCAAAGCGACATTCATTATCATGCATAATGGTATAATTGTGGGAATAAAAGGCACAGAGATGGGGCTGGAGTGATAGCACAGCGGTTAGGACATTTGCCTTGCATGCAGCCGACCCAGGTTTGATTCCCAGTATCCCAAATGGTCCCTCGAGCACTACCAGGAGTAATTCCTGAGTGCAGAGCCAGAAGTAACCCCTGAACATCACCAGGTATGACCCAAAAAGAAAAAAAAGGCATAGAGATGCACTCTCACTGGAGAACAGACTTCTCTCTCTCTCTCTCACTCTCTCTATGAATATATACTTATATATACATAGAGAACAGAGACTTCTCTCTCTATGTACATATATATACATATATATATATATATATAGAGAGAGAGAGAGAGAGAGAGAGAGAGAGAGAGAGTCTGCCTTGACTCAGGGGGAAAGTTCAGGTGTATGAAACCATTCTTCAGTCTACAAGACTTTCCTTAGATGCTGTGAGGAGGTCCAGCATAAGTGTCCTAAAAACATGACTTAATTCCCATTCCTGGGATGCCTGATAGGCTGGGATGTCCCTGTTAGTCCCAGCTGCCGTGCCCAGGAAATTCAAGCCAGGCCCCACTGTTGCTGGCTCGAAGCTCATTTCTGGGTCGAGTGGAGACGTCACGTCTCAGAGTTGGCTCCCAAGAATCTATGTATCTCCTGTCACTCTGATTCCTGGATGTAGACCCACTGCTCCTTTCCCAGAATAAGCTTCAAGTATTTGATATACATTTCGGTCCCTTCTCACGACCGGTTCACTTTACGTACAACTCACTCCCTTCCTGGAACTGGCTACCTATCTCCTGACCACCCAACTCCCGGAACTACCTCAGCTCTAGAAAGCAGGAAGTTCGTGTCTAGGCAGCCCCGAGACACTCGAGACAAAGCCTTCCCGGGATGCTGGTCGGAGGTCAGCCCAGAGAGTGTTTTTCCTGTTTCATAAACTAACTCCGTTCTCACGAGATAGTCTCACGCTCCTGAGAAATTCTTCTACCATCCCACAGCTCAGACCCAGCAGGGGTTTAATAATGTTAACCCTTCACACATGGTTCCAATAAATGGTCAATTTATGGTTTGGTTGTATGAAAGTTACTGTACATTCATCACCACAAAAGCAACCCAAGAAAACCTTCTGCCATAGTTTCAACTCTTTCTTCCCCCCACTGCCGAGAAATCTCAGGTCTGTAATCTGAGGCCAATCTGTATCCTTCAAAAGTGTCTTTTCCCTGACTCAGTTTCTCTGGATAGTGCAGAGAAGTGAGCTGGTCACTTCAGCAACACCCTCCATTTCTATCCAAGTTGCTGCGAACTGCAAAACATCAAATTTTCTTTTCTTTTCTTTTTTTTTTTTTTTTTGCCTTTTGGGTCACACCTGGAGATGCACAGAGATTACTCCTGGCTCGTGCACTCAGGAATTACTTCTAGTGGTGCTCAGGGGACCACATGGGATACTGGGAATTGAACTCAGGTTGGCTGCGTGCAAGGCAAATGTCCTACCCTCTGTGCTATTGCTCCAACCCCCAAACATCAAATTTTCTTATAGCTGCACAATAACTCATTGTGCCACTGGTACATTTGATGGACTAAGGAGAAACGTTTGGTCATTAGAGAAATCCTGAGAAGGCCACCACTGTAAACAAGCACCAGAACTTCACCAACTCAGAGGTCAAACTCTCTGTTACTTCCTATACAGAAGGGAACGAGGCTCAGAACTGTTTAATCCTGGAGGAAATACCACTGGGAGGTGACAAGCTGAATCACCAGACTCCATGTTCTTCCTGATTTCTTTTAATAACTTACTGAGATTTTCCCGGAATTGTTGTCTATATAAGGAAGTCACTGATTGCCTTATTCCCTATAAGCCAAGAGCATCCAGCATGGAGACAACCTAGAGATATTCAACTATCCACCAGGGATTTAAGATTTAAATTCCATTTGGCAAGAATGAGCTTCATTAAAACATGAATAAAACAATACTATTCACCTCCTCCTGACCTATACGTCCTGAGGCTATTGAGAACTGCCCCCTTCTCACCGGGTTTCCTTCCTGTGGTCCTTTCCTGGAAAAGCAGAGAAATACTCCAAACTGTGGGTTGGCAGTTGGGGCTATTTATGCAACCCCGCCCACCCCCGAGGACAATCGCCAGAATCTTGGGATCCTTCTTGTTCTCAGGCTGAGACTGAAAACAACTGCTGGCACAGAGAGGTGGAGACAGCCCCCACCCCAGCAATCTCCAGGCCGGAACAGCAGAGCACCTAGGATGCCCAACACCTAATAATATTCAGTAGACCAACACAAAAGTCTTTATCTTTTTTTTTCCTTTTTGGGTCACACCCAGCAATGCACAGGAGTTACTCCTGGCTCTGCACTCAGGAATTACTCCTGGCGGTGCTCAGGGGACCATATGGGATCCTGGGAATCGAACCCGGGTTGGCCACATGCAAGGCAAACACCCTACCCGCTGTGCTATTGCTCCAGCCCCAACACAAAAGTCTTTAAATGCTTCAGCTAGACTAGACTTTTTCCAGAGAAAGCTCATGAAGGAAAATTGTTTGCAGGGGAAATTTTCTTAAAATGGGAGGGGGGAACATTGGCCATGAAATGATGTGCCTGAGAAGTCAGCAGCAGCCTGGTAAATCACAGAATCTCGGTGAAAAAACAAGTTAAAAAAAAAAATACCTTGAGTATATATCCTGAGGTAAGGCCATGACCTAAACCCCCACTTTGTGTGGAGGAATAGAAACTTCTAATGCATGTCAGATGCCCCAGTTATGTAAGGACCAGATATTCTCTTAGTACTCCACTAATGAGCCCCACCACATCACCAACTATGGTTTTAGTTAAGATTCTTGGGGTCCACTCCAGCTGGCCAGTCGCTGGGTTAGCAAAGAGGGGATGGAGGGCGGTGAGGGCTACATATGCCCATCTGTCTAGCTTGCTCATGGAACGCTGGCCCCAGGCAAACAGCAAATCAGCATTAGGGCATGTTAGGGCCTCGGCCAGCCGGCTAGGGGCTCAATGCATTATCGAAAGCACCCAAATTGAAATGATGCCTCGGGCTGTTTCTGCAAGGTCCACCAGACCAAGTCAGATCATGGATACAAGTTTTAATCTGGTCTGCTTGCTTGAGCAAACAGGAATGCTAGCATTGTTCAGAGGAAATTAAAAAATAAGTCACACGGTAATTAAACCATCCAAAATTAAAAATATTTTATTGTTCTACTTCTCCAGGCTAAATCTTTCCTGATTAATCTATTTACCACATCCCCCAAATGCTACATTATCCATGCTGCTGGCATCTCTTACTTGTATGAAAGCGCATAGGCCTCAACCACAAACTCAGTGCCCAGTGCTCAGAGTTTAAAGGGAAACAGCCACTTGTATGTTTCCCTGCCTTCCCAGAGTTGTCATTTGATGTACAAGAGTAGCATGGGACCCTTAGGGACGCAGCTCAAATGGTGGCTTAAAAAAAAAAAAAGACCCAGATTTGTCCCTGGTAACCACATGAGCACCACCAGCCTGAGCACTGCACCAGGCTGAGCACCTATTCAAAACACCTATTCAAAAATATCTTTATGTCAGAGTCATAATACAGCAAGTCAGGCACTTGCCTTGCACACGGTTGACCTGGGTTTGACGCCCAGTCTGTGTATGACCACTGAGGCCCACTACCCCTATTAGAAAGCATAAACAAGATGGCAAACCCACCCTCTCCCCGGACTCCAAGGTACCAATTGCTTAAACACTTACCAGGTTCTACTCTAGAAAAGTCACTCTAGTTCGTATTGGGTCTGAAATTTATACCAGTGGTAAACTTATGTAGTTAAATATTTCCTATAAAGTAAATTTTCTTTGTGGATGTAATGTCAGAATAAGCACAGACTTTTCCCAACGTGGTATTTCTCCATTTCTGACATTTTGACACCATCAGACAGGAGGCTGAATCCTCTGATAAAAAAGGAAAATTGCTGCATATAACAGGTTATTCTGTGGGTTTGGGTACATTGGAGAAACAAGGAGAAATTGAACAACCCACACTGATTGTGTGAATCATTTATATTCTCCCTAAGAATCATGAAGTTTTGAAATTAGAACTTAAAACATTAATTGTTTCTTGTCAGGGATATAATTCCTTATTACTGAAAACATAGTGGTCAGAAGAGTATTTTATGATATGATTTTATAATATGTGTGAAGCACCTGTTTTCTTTCTCTTGACTAATAGTGGGAATAATTTTAATCCTCTTTATATGGAAAGATAACTGAAAATATTTTTTAAAAGATTGAGATTTTAGAGGCAGTCTGGTGAGCAATGCGGCCAGAGAAATGCTCCGGACCCGAATCCGGGCCAGCAACACCGGGGATCCAGACGGAGGAGGTACAGCTGGTACACCTTCTCCAGATGGAGCCCTGGCGAGGACTGAGCAGCAACTAACACGGCTCCGGGTTGCGGGACTGGAACACATCCGAGCCTTTTCTAAAAACTGAAAACATACAATCTTTTAATGGAAAACCAATTATCAAATGCTTCCTTAGCAGGGCTGCCCTTCTTGGGGGGAAACTCCAACAACAATAGTGAGTTTTGTTTTGCAATATGGAACGTAATCAAGGTAAAGAGAAAATAATGTGAAATTCATCAGTTATACAGTTGGGGGTGGGGGCGGGGGGGTATACTGGGGATTTTGGTGGTAGAATATGGGCACTGGTGAAGGGATGGTGTTTGAATATTGCATAACTGAGACATTAAACCTGAAAACTTTGTAACTTTCCACATGGTGATATAATAAAAATAAAAAATAAAATAAAATAAAGGAAAGAAAAAAAAAAGAAAAAAAACGAAAAAAGAAAAAGATTGAGATTTTAGCTACATGCACTGAATTGCGTGTAACAAAGTTACAAATTAAATGAACAGTACACTGACTTCCTCCACTGCAAGTTCCCACTACAGACCTTGCTCAAGTATGATCATTTCAGCACAAATCATCACTGTATCACTGTCATCCCGTTGCTCATCAATTTGCTCAAGCAAGCACCAGTAACATTTACTGGTTTTGGCATTTTGAATATGCCATGGGTAGCTTGCCAGTCTCTGCCATGCGGGTGAGACACTCTTGGTAGCTTGCCGGGCTCTTCGAGAGGGGTGGAGGAATTGAACCTGGGTCAGCCGGCGTGCAAGGCAAATGCCTTACTTGCTGTGCTATCGCTCCAACCCCAAAACAAAAAATAAATAAAAATAAAGTTATTTCCTACAAACAACTCAAACATTAAAACAGACCTTTAGTTTTAAATTCTAACAAAAATATTTCTAATTGAAAAACACAAAATTCATGGGCCAAAGAAATAGTACAGTGGGTAAGGCACTTGGCCTTGCATGTGGCCAACCTGGGTTCGACCCCGAGCATCTCAAACGGTTCCCAAAGCCCACCAGAGATGAATTCCCGAGTGCAGTCAGATGTAATCCCTAAGCACCTCTGAGGGACAGAGCCAGGAGCAGACCCTGGGCATTGCTGGTGAAGCAGAAAAGCCACCCGCCTCACCCCCGACATGCCAAAAGATCCAGGTTCAATTTCTGGCACCAAGCATGACTCTCGAGCCCCACTAGAAGTGATTCCAGAGCACAGAGACAGTGATAAATTCTGAGCACTTCTAGGTGCGGTCCCAAAACCAAAAAACAAAATTATCACCTAGATCTTCTGCACTAAGGTGGCCCTACCAATAATCATTTCTTATGTCAGTGTCAATATATTCTAGAAAAGCTAATAAATATTAAAATTTTCTAACACAGCCTTTTGAGTACCCTATGCTAATGAAATATAACACTGTATAAAATCTCAGAACAGGACTATCTGCAGGTCATAAACAGAAAAAAAGGATATTGTAGGATGTTTCAAAACCACCAGCCTCAGAGCTCCCTAAGTGCAGCTGGATTTTCTCAGGCAAGAGAGCTAGTACAGGGGTTACGGTACTTGCAAAAAAGGGAGGGGATAGGTGAGGTGAAGAACACTTAACTTTCCACCAGGGTGATGGCTCACCAGGGATTATCACGAATGATCCTTGAGCACTATCAGGCGTCAGGGGTGGTCCAAAAGAAAAAAAGAAAAAGAAAAAAATCTGGATTCTCAGGGGACTCAACAGGCTGGAGCATATGCTCTTCACGTGAAGTGCACAGGTTCAATCCCTTACATCACATTGTCCCCTAAGCCCCACCAGGTATGCATTCCCTAAAAAAAAAAAAAAATACTCAAATTAACTCGATGGTTCAAAGGTTAATGATGGCCTACACCTGGGTCTCCCCAGAGATCTAACTGCTCCCCGCTCCACCCCGCATCCTGGCATCAAAACGGCCCCGGCTGTTTCCTAGAACAGGGTACACTGTGGTACACTGTTCCCTCCCGGCAGCCCCTGGGCACTGTTCTCCCGACAGAGATCTCCTCAAACCCTCCTTGCCTGCTCCATGACTTTCTCACCAGCCCTCAGCGCCTCACAGGGCCCCTTTCATTCCTTGAATTCTCGCTGACTCCCACTGGGAGGCGGCTGGGCCTGACTGATCAGTTCAGTTGCTCAGGCCTAACATGGAGGTCAAATCTGTTCCTCTAGACCCGCAGGACTGGCAAGAGGAGGGCAGGCCCAGGGTGGGCGATGGGCGGACGAGGCTGGCGAGGCATGTAGCTGGAATGAATGGGACGTCCATAGGCCTCGGGCCCTGCCAAGGCGCCGTCTGCTTCCAGTCTGCGGCTGGCCCCAAGTGAACAGAGGGAGGGACACGGACATCTCTGTGTGTCCTCCTGTCACTGCCAGGGTATTTGACCCCACGTCCCCCATGCGCCAACTGGATTGAGATGGACAAACAGGTTTGAAATGACCCTCTGTACGCGTTCCTCGACTTTTCTCCTCCTTTTCCTTGAAAGGCCCCTGATGTACCTTCCCTCAGCATGGAAATGCTCACAGACTTGGGGGATGGGTCCTCTGTGTCCATTCCACTGACCCTGACTCTCTCTCGCTGACCTAGCCTCCTCCCTGGCCCTCTGAGCCCGGCCCCTGGCCTCTGTAGGCACCAGGCCCTGCAGGCAGGCCAGATTGGACCCTACGGCCTCCCCCGTCACACTCTCACTGACTAGTGTTTCAGTGAGCTGCTCTGCTTTGTTGCTTGTGTGTTTGTTTTCGGGCCACACCCAGCCGAGCTCAGGGCTGACTCCTGGCTCTGTGCTCAGTCATCACTCAGAGTGAAGGTATGAATCTAAAATTTAACTTTGTGGGGGAGAAAAAACTGTTTTAAGAATTGTTTTTAAGGAAAGAAAGATTTCAAGGAATTATAATACTTAACAGCTAAGTATTAGAAGCGGCCACGCTCCAGGCCGCTTTCCACACACTCAGACCGAGCCTCAGCATGAGCAAAGTCCCACGGAACCCAGGTAAAGCAGAACTTTGTGAGCTTGGACTCTGGGCTCAAGGGGAGCCGGGAGCAGAGAGCCTCTGCCTGCTTCCCCCAATCTCCAGCGACCCGGGGGTCACACCCATAAACCACCTTCTGCCGGTGCCAGATAATCTCCTCTTAGGCCATCTTCCAGAACTCACGGCTGCTTCTCCCGGAAGGGAGCATAAAATGAGGCCCTCATAACCATGCCACCGGACTCCGCGCCATGGGCGCCCCAGAGGGGGATGGGTGAGAGCCCTCCCCACCCCAAGGGACCCATCCCCGGCAGCCAGCCGCCTCTACTCAACTGCCACCACCCTCCAGGCCACTTTCCATATGCTCAAGACAAACCTCACGCATGAGTGAACATATTCCTGGACCGCAACACATCATCGTAAAGGTATATGTATATATATGTATATATATGTATGATATATATGTATATGATATATATATGTATACATATATATGTATATATATATGACTCTCAGAGAGCCCGGCAAGCTACCGAGAATATCCCATCTGCATGGAAGAGCCTGGCAAACTCTCCATAGCATATTCAATATGCCAAGTACAGTAACAATAACAGTCTCATTCCCTTGACCCTGAAAAGAGCCTCCAATCTTTGAGAAAGATAAGTAAGGAGAGGCTGCTAAAATCTCAGGACTGGGAAGAATGGAGACGTTACTGGTGCCTGCTCAAGTAAATTGATAAACAACGGGATGACAGTGATACAGTGAATAGTTAAATATGCATGGATTTAGAAATAACTGCAGTTGAAAAACGACATTCTATGCCAGAGACATGAACACTAGCATTTACCAACATAATCTCATACTTTAAAGACATCTAGAACTGCTTATTAAGATAAATAGCAACAGCAGAGAAAATAATCATATTTATGGAAGTTAAGAAAGTGACTGACATATTTTGTCAGCATTTGATGTTCGTTATAATATGGAGATGATGGAAACCTTTTCCAACACCCAGTATTTGCTGCACTAACCAACAATGCTAAAAACTAACGGTTTCACATCCTACAGTTATGTAGACAACATTTTGCAAATCACTGTGATCCTTTAAATCACAAAAGGATATATTTATTTACAATATATCCTTATCATTTAATTACAGATCTTGAAATGGGCTTCTTACTAATATTATAAAGGCATTTTGTACGAATGCTTTTATTTTTAATAAAGTATGTTCAGTGCTAAAACTTCAAACTTTTCAGGAATTTCTATCTTTGAGACTACGACTAGAAAATATCACTAATGAAACAATTTGGTTAACTATTTTTTTCTTTCAAAATGCTGTCTTAATAGATACTCTAGAACAAAACCAGGGTCACAAGCAAAAGAATGAAACCGGACCACTAATGCCGTACACAGGAATGAAGTCAAAGTGGATGCTAGACTTGGGTGTGAGACATGAAATTCTATGCCATATGGAAAAAGCATAGGCAATAAATGCTTCTTGACATCCTCAGAAATGTGTTTTTGGTGAGGGAAACAAAAGCAAAAATAAACATACGGCTCTACATGAAGCCAATAAGCATTGGCGAGCACACAAAAATTTAATCTGGACAGAAAGGAACCCTAGACTGTGGGGAGATACTTACATAAGTACAACAAAGGCTTGATTCTAAGGGATATGAAAAACTTATAAAATTTCAACAAGCAAAACTAATTCAAGTTTATACTTTGCAACAAAATATGTAATAGTGGGGTCAGAGAGATATTACAGCAGGTAGGGCATTTGCGTGGCATGCGTCTGACCCAGTTTCAATTCTTGGCACTCCATATGGTACCCTGAAAACTTCCAGGAGTGATCCCTAAGTGCTGAGCCAGAGGTAAGCCCTAAGCATTGCCGGGTATGGCCACAAAACAAAACAAAACAAATTTGATAGTGTAAAAATAATGTACAAATCTTGGAAAGAAATCAACCAACCAGACAACCAACCAAAAAAATGGAAGCTTACCTTTTGATGCATACCCGAACCCTCCTGATCACTGTTATGACCGACACTTACCCCATTTGGGCATTAGGTGGTGCTCATGCCTGTTTTACTGGACAGGGTGACGCCTCAGTATCAGTAGCTCTGTCTCCACTAGGAATGTCCCCAAAAGATCTGACCCAAAAATAATTTTAGTGGTAAACAGTAAAATCAAAGTCAATCCCATAAAAAAGGGTTTAAAAAACCTCAGCTTGAGTGAAAAAGTCAAATGAACAAAAATGGAAACTAAGAAACAGTTAAGCAGGACTCGTAAATAAATCCCAAGAGATGGCATTGCAGACCTAGAATATTCCTCTGAAGCTGAGACGCTGCATCAGAGCAAGAAGGAGCTTTTCAAGGGAGTCCACCAGCTCCCCAATATGGAGAACCATCATTTTTAGACCCCATCTGCTTCAGATTTTTCTGTATGTCCAACATCTGATATTATCACTGTCACTGTCATCCCGTTGCTCATCCGAGCAGGCACCAGTAACATCTCCATTGTGAGACTTGTTGTTACTGTTTTTGGCATATCACATACGCCACAGGGAGCTTTCCAGGCTCTGCCGTGCGGAGATACTCTCAGTAGATTTCCGGACTCTCCCAGAGGGGTAGAGGAATCGAACCCAGGTCGCCATGTGCAAGACAAACGCCCTACCCACTGCACTATCGCTCCAGCCCATCCAACATCTACTATTGAAATGTGCTTTTAGTAGATGACATCAAAAAGCTTGCTAGATGAATAAAATGACCAAGTTAATGATCAAAATAATGAAAGAAAATTCCATGCCGGGAAACAATGGTCTCCTGTTCTCTAACGATAACACTATTTACCATTCAAGTAAATGGATACTAATTCAACTTTATATATAGCATCATAATTTGCTGCTAAAAAATGAAAATACCTTTTAACAAGGAACTCCAATGTCTCATACCCAATCCTATTTTCTGCTTCACATATTTACTCAATAGGTGATAAGTAATAGTTCAAACCTTACTAAACTCTATCTTTAGACCCTCCCCAAACTAGATAATATTTAGAAGAAACTAGTTAATGGCTACAAAAGAAAAGGTTATTCATTTTTATCACTACTCAAAATTAAAAATTGTCTTTTAGTACTGTTTCAATCCTGCTGGGGCATTTCTATTTCGACAGTGCCTTCTTGTACAAAATAACAGATTCTTACAGGTCAGTGAGGACTACTACCAGAGTAAGTCATCTGTAAGGACTCTGGCATCTTACTTTTTTTTGGGCGGGGAGGGGGAGATAAGAGGAAGAGCTCTAACTTGGAAATGAAAGGCTTTGTAGTATTTGTTTTTAATTAGCAAGCCATTGATCCCATTCATGCTATCAAGAGTAGGAAACTTTTCTTCTTCACAAAGAAAATGATAATGGCTGGAGCACTAGTACAGCGGGGAGGGCCTTTGCCCTCCACGCAGCAAACCTGGGTTTGTTTACCCACAGAATCCCCCCCAAACACTGCCAAGAGTGATTCCTGAGCACAGAGTAACCCTTGAGCATCACTGGGTGTGACCCAAAAACCAAAAAAAAATTTTAAGTTACTGATAAGAAAATAGTTAAATGAGTGAGTCACAGTGATAATCATGAAGAACTCGTTGTACTCGGGACTCCAAGAAAAGTTGGTACAAGTTAATTGTTTTGTTTTTAACTTCATTTCCTCAAACCAACAAATTCAGAAAAAGAAATTTATAATTCTAACCAGTTTCATTAATAGATTTTCTGATAACTTTATTGACATCTGATTTTAAAGTTATATTAAAGTTCTAAGACTGTATTAAAATGTAGTTATCTCGATGTATTTCATTATGTCTCCATGTCACCAGCAGTTCTGTGCATCTATGAAGCTCCTCTGGGCTATCAAGTTGCTGTCCATGAGCTCTGATTACCTTCTACCACTTCCGGGGGTCATTTCCATCATCATTACAGACCTAGTGTACATCCCATCGTCGTATCTCCATGCATGTGTGTAACTCCTTCAGAGCCTTTCATTAGGAAGTTAGGAATTCCCTGGCATGAATTGTATTCTTTGTAGTAGCGATTGTTATACTTTATACTCTATTTCCTCTCCTTGCACTAATCTCTGGGAAAACAAGCATTGCACATCTCTTACTGACCTCTAGCCCCAGAACCTTTCTGCCCATAGTGGTGGTTCAATCAATCCTGAGTCAACTAGGAATTTTAATCAGTTCTTTAGAAACCTCAGAGTATGAATTAATAAGTATTTTCAGATATTGGAAATGTATTTTTGTTTTCTCCAGCTGCTCCTCCTCATAAAGGGAATCTAATGAAAAATTAAGAATGATATGTAAGAAATCTGCCTCAGGTCTACCTTCCCATTCTGCTTCATTTACTTTTTCTACCAAGTTAGACACAACCGCATGCATAAACCAGACAGACTCTGGGGGCTGGAAGGGGCTGGGAGCGTGGGGAGGGAATCAAGCCACGGCACTGTGCTCAGGGTCCCCCGAGAGCTGTATGGGGCAGCTGGGTTCATCCTTGGCACATATAGTCCACCCAACCTACCAAACACACCAAGAGTGATTCCTGAGCACTGAGCCAGAAGTTATTCCTGAGCACAGAGCCAGGAGTAAGCTCTGAGCACAGCCAGGTGTATCTCAGAACAAAAAGCCAAAAACTACAGGGTAAATGTCATTAGTGAAATTTGTAATGATGGAAGAAAGGACTTAGATTGGTAATGACAGAAGATCATAGGGATGTCCAGGCAGCCAATTGATAGGGCTTGCTGGCAGAGGAGATAAAGAATAAAAGAAAAAGAAAGGAGAAGGCCTTTATAAAGAAGAAAAGAAGAAAAAAAAGCCAGATTCTGGATCAGTGTGCGGGTGACATGGGCTCAAGAAGAAAAGCCAAGTCCGCTTGGGGTGGATAAAGGGGGTGAAAGATTGATTTCTGATTCTGCACGGGAGATGGGACATACATTATCTGACTAGCCTGAGGAAAGCCGCTGGGTGAATAATTTGGGGGCACATAAATATCTCAAGATTCATAACCAAGGGTCTGAGGCCAAGTCACAAGCCTGAAGTTCTAGAGTGGATGGCAGGGGTTTTAGGTCAGAGCCAACTCGAAGGACAGAACCAGATGCATGAGGGGTCTGGCCCTGGAGAAGGTGGGAAGGAACCCAGAAGATCCGATGAGCTGGGAGTGTTCAGGCAAGAGCCAGTCCTTCAGGAGAACCTGCCTGAACTCAAAGCCCTGGAGCACACATCTGCACTGTGGGAGCAGAGTCTCAGAACCTGCCAAACCCAAAGAGCCCCAGGAGAGTCCTCAAGGCGGCTCCCCGAATCCACAGAACTGAGTCCAGCCTTGGCAGTTTTCCACATCTGCACGATGAGAACATGGAACATCAGCCAGCTGGTATGTGCGAGCGGCTCTGACAGACGGGGCCTCGGTCTCTTGATCTTGGACGGAAACCACAGACATTCTTAATTTCTTAAGCCTCTGAAGAATTCTCAATCGACAAGAGACAGAACTAAGGTCACTTTTTTTAATCGTTTCTATGCCTCGGTCATTTTTTTAAAAAAGAATTCAAGAAGAAAAAACCCTTAACAGTTATGGGGGAAAATTATTTAGAAGAATAAGAATTCATATTCAGAAACTCGGCTTTATACGGTGAAATCTCTTGGAACTGACTCGAACTCCTGAATCCCAGATTGGCTTCTCCTCTCCGTTTCTACTTCCCTTCCTTACCTGGGGTACCCATTCTCTGCCCGGACTTGGACACTGATCTCTTACTTCCTTTAGTTCCTTCTAAGCCTTCTGACATAGAACAGCCAAAGTATACTTTCTAAAACACCCTCAGACATTCATCTGAAACAGGTTATTCACTGACTGCTCCTAACTTCCCACCAAATAGTACCCAGGTTCCTTCACGAGAAGTCATAATTCTTAAGGGTCTGTCTGATTCCAAACATCCCATTTCATCTGACATTCTTCCTGTCTGTAATATTTTTGCTCTTTTTGGTTGCTCTTTGGTTTGGGGCCACAATCCTGGCTCTGCACTCAGGGATCACTCCTGGCAATGACTGGGTTGGCTATCTGAGATATCAGGTATCGAACCTTGTATGACTGCTCCAGCTCCTACTATTTTTGGTCTTAATAACACTTGGGTGACCTGTTATTTTCTAAGTTCCAAGTAAACTCATAGTCTGAGGCTTTCGTATATGAATCTTCTTCTGTTTACACTGTCCTCCATTACCTTAATTACCTGACAAAAGCCTACTCCATCTATTAATTTTCAAATCACTTCCCATTCCTTAATGAAGATTTGTTTCCTCCTAACCACTTCATCAAAACCTTCATTTGTTCTCTCTCTCTTCTTTTGGGTGTTGTGGTTTGCAGTAGTGGTATTAAGTTTGTAAGTCTGTAACAGAACCCCCACGGTGATTCACTAATAAAAACAATTTAAAAAAAACCCTTCATTTGTTGAAGAAAGGGACTTTATTGGTGAAAGAAATATTAGATGTCTTCATGAGCGGAATGGAGAAGGCATATGGAATAGAGAAGGGATCACTAAGAAAATGATGGCTGGAGTAATCATTCGGGATGGTAGATTTATGTCGAAAGTAGATAATGAACCAAACATGATGACCTCTCAGTGTCTGTGTTGCAAGCAATAATGCCCCAAAGTAGAGAGAGAGTATGGGGGATTTTGTCTGCCCTGGAGGCAGGGGGAGGGCGGGAAAGGGGTTGGGGGTATAAAATGGGATATTGGTGGTGGGGAATGTACACTGGTGGAGGGATGGGTGTTTGATCATTGTGTGATTGTAACCCAAACATGAAAGCTTGTAACTATCTTGCAGTGATTCAATAAAATTAAAAAAAGAAATAGTAGATGTACAATAAATACTAAATGAATAAAAACCCCCAAATTATCTTAAATTCAGATGCTGTACTTAAGAATGATGAAAGTAAATTCATTTCTCCCAGCTTTTGAGACTGTGACACCTTCCCATTTACAGAAAGTATGATTGCTAAAGATTTATTCACTATTGATTTATTTCACATGCACATTCATTCATTCTGCAAGAGTTCATGGAGTCCATAGTTTAAACTCAATGAATTTTCATTGTTCTGGAAGTTGAGGATAGAGGAACAAGGGCTTTAGATGAGATCTCTGCCTTGATGGTATTTACATTCTGTTGAGAATTCTTGGTAAACAAATACATAAAACCCCCATACCACCCCAAGTCATACTTTAAAATGGACCTTGCTATTCTTTTTATGACCTGGAAAGAAATTAGAGGTGAAAGATATGAAGGCTGGAGTCAGGAAGGAAGAAACAGAAGCGTCTGCAAGGCCGTCTGTGCTGCCCCATAAAACAGAGATTCTGAATTTTGTCACTTCAGATTTTAAAGAATTTTCAAATTCTTGCAGTATTTCTGCCCTGCCTCTATAAAAAGCACTACCAAATTGGGGCTGAATGACAATGCAGCAGGTAGGGCACTGTGTGGCATGTGGCCAACCCAGATTCAATCCCCGGCACCCTGTATGGTCACCCAAGCCCCACCAGGACTGAGCACAGAGCCAAGAATAAGTCCTGAGAACAGTTGGATGTGGCCCAAAAGTGTTCTACCCCCACCCCCGCCAAAACAAAGCACTGCCAACAAAATGACTGAAATAAAGTTTCATTTCTGTGGGTTGGGTGTGTGACCCTGTGAATAAGTAGCTTTGCCAGGACACTGAGAGGCACATTGACAAAAACAAAAACAAAAAAAAAAACTAACACCTACTTTTGTCTGAGACTAGCTGAGAAGCCAAAGGAAAAACTAAAGAGTATAGTGATTTCATTGAAATTGTTCTTTAGAAGTTCAGTCAAATCTAATTTGAGCCCACTTCCTGCAATGACACAGCCAGCCAATTACTGTAAAATCAGGAAGGGGTAGAAAGAACACTTTCCAGGGCAAAAGGATTCCGTGAATCTAGGGGTGCCATACCTGCTAGAACTGTCAGGACAATTAAACCACAAGAGGGAAGAGATATTGGCAATTTCTCACCAATGTTCTTCCCTTTGGAAAGTGCAGAGCCAGGCATAAGTCTGGAGCACCGCTGGGTGGTCCCTCTCCCCCAAATGGAAAAAAAAAGGTAAAAAGAGTAGATTTTGTAAAGACAATATTCTTACTTTCACTCTCTCTTCTACTACAAAGTTATGTATATTAACTGACTTCCTGAGAAAATAGTTATAGAAAATTAAGATCTGGAATAATCACAGGCTACTGTAAGCTAAGACATTTTCAATATCTTTTACCACTTCAATGCTCTCCAAAATACTTATTTTTTCCAACCAAGTTAACTATGGGTCATCAAACATTTGATCAAGCTTGCCAAGAGCACTCATACATTTTATAATATATTTTAAACTGTTGGTCACAATCTTGTAAGAGTTGGAAAGTTAAACATGGTCATCTTACTCTTAATTGTGCCTTGAGTTGGGCGGTAGCACTGTAGCACTGTCACCGGTTGTTCATCGATTTGCTCGAGCCGGCACCAGTAACATCTCCATTGTGAGACTTGTTGTTACTGTTTTTGGCATATCAAATACGCCACGAGTAGCTTGCCAGGCTCTGCTGCGCGGGTGGGATATTCTCAGTAGCTTGCTGGGCTCTCTGAGAGGGACGGAAGAATCAAATCCCGGTCGGCCATATGCAAGGCAAATGTCCTACCCACTGTGCTATCACCCCAGTCCAAGTTTGGGGGAAACATGAACCAATTACGAGTTGTCAAAAATCTGAATTTTTAAAACCATTTGAATAGCTTAAGTGAACTGTGTAATGAGAATGTTTAGGTTTCCTTGACAGGCCTGAGAGCAGTGCTTCCCCAAGAAATTAACTACACAACTATTAGCCAATGACCCATTCCTTCTCTTTATACCATCAAGTCTCAGCACCAGAATTCCTTCCTTTCCCCAGCTTTATCGAACCATTATTGATATAGAACATTGTGTAAAATGAAGGTAACACGCTGGTTTCCTACATGCATAAATTGCAGTCTGATTACTATCACAGTCATAACTGCTACCTCTATCCTGTCACCGAGCTACCATTTATCTTTTTTTTCTGGGTATAAAACAGTTTAGATACACTCACTTAGCAACATTCAAGTATATGGTACCATATTATTAGTTTAAATTACCGTGCTATATAATAGATCCTCAGAGTCGTTAAATTTGTATCTGGGGGTTTGCAGCCTTTGAGGTTAAAGTTCCCCATTACATGAATATTAATTGAAGACCAGAAAGTCAGCTTAGAGATCATCTGAGAACATGCCTTGTATGAAAAAGATGATCACTTTAACGCTGGTTCATTCTACAATAGCTAAGGAGACTAGAGCCACCGCAAGTTGAGGGGGAGAACAAATGGGGTGCTGTATCTTCCTGGGAGAGTGCCAACGCCAGGCACCAGGGCCAAGGAGCTGGACAGAGAACCTGGACAGGGAACCTCAGTGGCCAGGAGGAAGGAGAAGTGACGGCTTGGCCAGTAGGAGGAACCTTGTCAATGAGATGCTCAAACTTGAATGCTAAAGGAAATCCGGAGTGTTTAGTAGAATGGCATCAGTCCTTAGTTGGGAATATACAAAAATGCACTTGCCAATGCCCCTGAGAGGAGACTGCCTCTAACATCTGCAAGAGAAAAGTATTTGGCTACATGAACACTGTAGACTGGAACTCTAATGGGTGATGTAGGTGTAGCCTCCCTGTGCTCATCGCCTCCTGCTTTCTCTCCTCTAGGGGAAAAAAATGGCTGCCTTCTGTCCTAAAGTCAAAACTCATAGTGACTCTCCACGAAAAGTGCTTTTAAACTGTGCTTAAAAGTGAATCACCTCCTGAAGAGCATAAAGCAGCTAAGCCACTGACCAGAGAAACTCCAAAGGTGATCTATAACCCTCACAATTGGAGTTGTACCAAGATCTCAGTCTCTGCACTCCAAATCCTTTCCTCTTTGCAGATCACTGGGCTGTTGTTCTCTTCAAGAGCGAACAGGAGTCAAAATCAAAGACATACTTTACTTATATATGGTCTGACTCCTGGCCTATCACTGTCTTAGGACATACTATGGACTTGCTGTAAATCTCAGAATATTCTAGACCATTGTTTCTTAGTCTCTTTCACAATAAGGCTGAAATACTTTATGTCACACAGGGCTGAAGAGAGAGCACCACAAGTAGAGCACTGGTCTTGTACATGACCAAGCTCAGTTCAATCCCCTGCACCCCCTGGGACCCCCCAAGCTCCACCAGGAATGATCTCCACTCACAGAGCCAGAAGATAGCCCTGAGCACTGCCAGGTATGATTCAAAAACACAAAAACTAAACTAAACTAAAATTTTAATCAAAGGGATTCCTCCACTCTTTAGTAAGCTTCGATGATGAAACCTGGATTTTTCCAGAAGATGAGCAAAAGAATATTTGCTAGCATTAACTAAGACTGAACGTCTTTCTTCTTATAATCCTAAAGGGTTGCATTTCTGTGCACATTCAGCCAGAAATGATCACACTTTTACACAGACAGTGAGGATATCCTTGGCCTGTCCCCCTTTGTGGGGCAGAAACCATCTCCTATAGACCCGGACTCACTATGTTCAACGGGGGGAGTGAGGATTAAGAGTGCCATAAGACATTCTCCTTGCAGTATTTCGTTAACTTTCTCTTTCAAAGCTACAGATAAAAGGTCTGGGACAAGAGGCCTAAGCTGACCACTTCCTTCCAGGGAATGAGCCAGTCAAAATGAGGTTGGAAATCAAGTTAACCCAGAGAAGTCAGACTATCACAGTCTACTGAGTAGTTCAAGGTGTCATTCAATATGCTTCACATCATGTCTGATTCTTATAACCATGCATAGAAGGCCTGGTCATACACTGTGCAAAAGGAAA
Source organism: Sorex araneus (assembly GCF_027595985.1). Classification (NCBI taxonomy): domain Eukaryota; kingdom Metazoa; phylum Chordata; class Mammalia; order Eulipotyphla; family Soricidae; genus Sorex; species Sorex araneus. Next base: position 176,510,757 of record NC_073304.1, on the reverse strand, counting down.
ACTGAACTTCAGACACTGGAAAAGCAACCTGCACTCAGCCAGAAGGCAGTGCACACCACCAACGTAATCCCATCCCTAGCGAGACCCAGGCCAGTGTACCAGAAGCAGCGGGCTCCCCCTAAGGCAGGTTGTCCTTCTGCCACAGCCTCCCTGCAGGGCCGGCCATTCCTGTAAGCACAGTCTCGAGATGGACACTCACTTGCAGCAGAAGTGCCAAGGCGCTGATCGGTTGCTGGGAGAGGCCACGGGAAAGGTGCGGCATCACATATAGCCCCCGGGGACCTCTTGGCGAGGAGGCCATTCCCTGCCCCAGCCTAGACGTGACACTGTTCCTGCCACCTGGAGCACCAGCAGACCTGTCCCCTCCCTCCCTCTTCAAATGGCGTGGGGAATGTTTGCTTGTTCTCCTCCTTACCCCCTTCTGTGGCTTCTGCTATGTCCCCCTAGTGACCCTCATGACACAGAGAGCCTGCCCTTCCTTAATACTAAGTTTACTGCCCTTCCTTAATTCTACAGTTTTCTGCAATGCTGACCAACATAAATATAATGCAGGTCACAGATGTGAGCCATGTATGCTATCAAATTTTTAATGAGCCACATTAAAAATTAGATTATGTAGTTTAACCTAATATATCCAAAATAATACTAGTTCAAACTGTAATCAAGATGAAAATTATTGAGATTTCCCTCTCTCTCTCTCTCTCTCTCTCTCTCTCTCTCTGTCTCTCTGTCTCTGATAGGAAATGTTTTAACTCTTGTGTGAATTTTTCATTTATGACACATCTCAGTTCTGACTAGCTATTTTTAAGATTCTCACTACTGCATGTTATTAGGGGTTTCTATGTTGAATAGGACAGCTCTGTCACTGAATCTGAACACTGAATGAAAAAGGCTCTGTGACAGGAAGATAAACATCACAAGGTGTGATGCTGCATGGAGAAAGAAGGAAAACCAAAAAATGCTCATAGAAATTGAGCTCTGAAGAATCAGATATGGCATTCTATCAGTCAAAACAGAGATGGTATTAAAAATAAAGGGGGCCAGGGGGAAGAGCCATGGCACAGTGGGCAGATCACTTGCCTTGCATGTGACCAACCTGGTTTTGATTCCCAGCACCCCATATGGTCCCCCAGGAACCACCAGGACTGATTCCTGAGCGCAGAGCCAGGAGCAACCTCTGAGCATCGCCAAATAAAAAATAAAAACGAAATAAAGAAATGGGTCTGGGGCCCAAATATAAAAAAATGATACATCTGCTACTAGTGTGAAATTATTTTGTAGGTAAGGCTTCTCACAAAGTCTGGTACTTCCTCTAGCTGCACCTTCCCTCCTTAGAGAGAGAGAGAGAGACACCTGATGATGATGAGACAGATATACACCACACCTCTTCTCTGTGAAGCACAAGCAATGGCGGAAGACATAAAAACAACCTGTAATTGAATTTTTGCCTCCTTTTTGCTTTAAAGCCAGCGGACTGCGTCATGAATTTGACCACTGCTCATTTCTCTGTAGCGCATAGAGCTAGACACCTTGAATAAAATCACACCATTTGGAGATGTAAGGAGGCCACTCATTTTCCTTCTCTCAGACCAATGGGTTTATGACATGATAAAAAGAAATGACCCCATTATTTGTGCACAGAATTAGACATTACTAATTCCATCAAGTGCCTTATTATTTTATGAGAGTTCATATTGTTGCCATAATGAATCCAGCAAAAATAAGCAATAAGTGGATGCCAAAAAGAGACACGAGATTTCAAGTGGGCACATTCTCAACAGGCAGAGAGGTGTTTAACATGCCCTCAACTTCAGAGAAGTTCTTTCCACAATAACCCAGTTCAGGTTTTGTTTGGTGCTGTTAATCTAAGAGTTCGCTGGAGGTGCTCAATCATTTTTAAAATGCCAATAAAAGTACAAACACATTTTTTACTCTTCGATAGGTGCCAGCGGGTGCCATGGTAACACCCACTGATGTCCACTGGCTGGAAGCTGGGGGCAGTCTTGTCACCATGGTCTGCCTCCAGTTCAGACCCTGCCCCCACCTCCTCTAACTCAGGCTGAGACTTAGTTCAGCTTTTCATCATCTCCCCAAAGCCTCCTCCAATAATCTCTTAAGTGACATTTCTCTTCCCAGTCTCCCCCCTTCAGATTTATAACCCACGAACTCGCCAGAATGGTCCTTTCCCAGCATGATCAAAGGCTGACCACTTAACCTTCCGTATCTCCAGCAGAGAAGCTTCTCGCACTGCGTCTCCAACTCTTCCCAGTTATCGTATATTGCTATGTTGCTTCCCTGGCCAAGTTCCCCCCACAGTCTTTCACATGCTCTCCATATATATACATTTTTCATTTAATATCAGCACATTTTCTACATGTTTGCCCTTAACACTAGTATATAAGCCTGCTGAAATCAGAGAAAGTCACTTTTTAATCTTTAGTTCTTACATAATATAGCATTTATCAATATCTTAATTAGAGGTCCTCTATCCTAGGAGAGCACTTCATCCATATGAAGCATTCAGTAAATATTTATTAACATCAAATAAATCTACAGACATGTCTAGAGATAGAGCTAAAATTCCAGAATTTAATATAAATTCTCAACATGAAAGTTACGTGTTTTCTAAGTCTCTAGTTTAAGAATCCACCCCAACCTTAGCTGAGTCATCTAATTTAGTTTCCAATTTAGAAACTAGGTCAGAAATGAACTACTAAGATAACCGCAGAAGAACATTATACATGATTATACCGACCTGATCCACCATCCCTTTTTGCCTTAATTGAAGGGAATCCAGTTTGCGGTCACTCAGAATTAAAGTGTGCAAAATGTGAGTGGGCACTCTTTCGATGTCAGGCAAATGAGGCCCATTGTTGTTACTGTTTTTGGCATATCGAATACGCCTCGGGTAGCCTGCCAGGCTCTGCCGTGTGGGCGGGGTACCTCGGTAACTTCCCGGGCTCTCTGAGAGGGATGGAAGCTTTTAGGGTAGCCTCCAATCGCCCTTACAGGTGTTCCCATGGTTCACACCATATTTGAAGCCCATCAAATATGGTGCAAAAATTATGGAAAATGGGTATTAAGTGTCTTATGCTGTGTCTTATGCTATGTCGCACGGCTGCTGGAAACTAGTAGAGGTCTGTCGATGAGGTATTTATCTGGCTCCGGTAGAGTGGGTCGTCTGAGTTTGATCCCTGGGGTGGGGCGCTGGAGATTGGAAGAGGCAGACAGAGGATGTTGTTTCAAGTGAGAGGAATCCAGAGTTCTGACCTCCATCGACAGTCAAGAATCAGCGATGCTGTCTCATTTGCCAAAGTGTCAAAAATTAGACGGGCCAGACACGTAATGCGATTCAGAGACGACCGTTGGACTAGAGCTGTTACCGACTGGATTCCATGGGACGTCAAAAGACCGAGTGGCCGCCCACCAACGAGATGGTTAGAGTTCTTCATCAAAATCCTGAATGAATGGTTTGAGGCTCTTCCTGTTCCTGGAGCGAGCAGATATCATTGGGCTACACTAGCACTTGACAGGAATGAATGGAGACATTACTGGTGCCCGATAGAGCAAATCGAAGATCAACAATACAAGTGAAAATATGAGTGAATAATGCATGAGGGACTCCCCAAGTTTTCCTGATAGCAAAAGTCTTCTGTGCGTGCATCACAATAAATCACTCTTTTTTTAATGACCAGAGCCATTACTTTCTTGAAGAATTTAACCATCTCTTGTACACACCCTGTTTTATCCTTGTTGCCAAACATTCTCTTGGGCATTTGGATCACACGCTGGGAGAGACAGCGAGCAGGAAGGTTCCCTGTGCCATCACAGTTTGTTTTAGAAGCTGCTGAAAGAGTAATTTAGAAGCAGAAGAGTGAAGAGAGAGTCTGCTAGAACTTCCCTCACATTTGAAAACTGTGACCTGTCACAGAAAGATGAGATGGCAATGGGCAGAAATCACTTAGGGACTATGAAAAAAACACAGTTTATTATATATTTCAGAAAAGGCTAAATTTTGGTGTGTACTTAAACCTGTCAATGGTAGATGATAATTTTCTTTGACCTTTTGGACATTTATATTTCAAGTCTCTTTCCACTTCTATAGTTCCAAATAATTTTTTTCTCAGCTTTTTTTTAGAATCCAAGGTGTAAATTGCTTTGCATAAAACTGCATTAAAACATTGTCTAAGTAACTGCTAAACATGAAGGGAAAGAATAAAAACATTAGCCTTAGGAAAGAAAAAAAATAACTCAAATTCATTATGAATTAACAGAAAAGGGGTAAGCTATTTGGGATAGATTTATCACTTCTAAATAGTTTACAGTAAGTCTGACAAGAAGTTGCTTCAATATTTAGGTGGAATATTACTTAGCTCTTGTATTTTAATTTATGGCATTTGTACATAAAAGGGTAAACCTCACAACAATTCTTAGGGAATGTGTAGTGATTATGTGTATACATTCACACACACACACTCAAAAAATGTATGAAAAGTATACCACCTAAAAGGTTTTTGCTTTCTTCAAAAAGATGAATCACTCAAGTTATTATATATCTATCTATTATATCCCTCATTTTATTACATCCCATTTAGAAAAATAAAATTCTACCAAATATTTATTGTAATCATCATTTGTATTCCAGTAGATTGAGAATTTAATGTTTGTATGCTTTTTAAAGCCATTGAATAAATAGTGTTTAGCCCATAACAAGAGGGATAAATGGCTACTTCCTCCTTAGGTGCTCACCTGTCTGGGAGCAAACCTCTGTCAGTAATGACTAAGCATATTGAACAGGTGTCCTGATATCACAGCCACTCTCAGAACAAACTTATTCTCAGCCCCTCATGGCCACTGTGATACTTTATCTCTTGCTAACATATTCTTCCTTTTTCAAATCGCTCAAGGATGCTTTACATCCTCCCCTGGCTATAGTAATAATGGTCACTGGGGGAAACAGAAACCCAAAAATACAAGTGTGCCTTGTTTTCATTTCTCCCTTTGTATCACTTTTTTATTGCTTTAAATTGGTAGAGAATGTGGAGGTACAGCTTAACAACTCGGCATGGGGATAGGACTCACTGCACCAAGGGATATATTTTGAGCCCTAAAGACGCAGTATCAATGTAATGAAATCTTAGTTTGTGGGCTCGTTAGATTGGCCTTTGTTTTTCACCTTGCATATATTCAGCTATTTGGAAAACCATTAAGAAGCACTATGTATTCTGGTCACTGTATCTTTTGCAGTGCAGATGCTTCTTAGTTTCATACAGTCCCGTTTGTTTATTTCTGTTTCTACTTGATTGCTTAGTTCTGTGTCATCTTTGAAGATACCTTTGGCTTCAATATAATGGAGAGTATTTCCGACCTTGTCTTCAATACACCTTACGGATTGTGGTCTGATGTTGAGGTCTTTAATCCATTTTCATCTGACTTTTGTGCATGGTGTTAGGTCAAGGTCTAAGCCCATTTTTTTGCATGTCATTGTCCAGTTATGCCAGCACCATTTGTTGAAGAGGCTTTCCTTGCTCCACTTCACATTTCTTGCTCCCTTATCAAAGATCAGATGATCATACATTTGGGGTTACATGTAGGGATATTCCACCCTGTTCCATTGATCAGCGGCTCTGCTTTTGTTCCAGTACCATGCTGTTTTATTTGTTACCGCTTTGTAGTAAAGTTTGAAGTTGGGGACAGTGATGCCTCCCATTGTCTTTTCCCCAAGAACTGCTTTAGCTATTTGTGGGCATTTATTGTTCCATATGAATTTCAGGAGTGTTTGATCCGTTTCTTTGAAGAATTTCATGGGTATCCTTATAGGGATCGCATTGAATCTGTATAGTGCTTTGGGGAGTATTGCCATTTTGACAATGTTAAGTCTTCCTATTCATGAGCAGGAAATATGTTTCCATTTCCTCATGTCCTCTTTTATTTCGTTGAGTAGCGTTTTCTAGTTTTCTTTGTAGAGATCCTTTACTTCCTTAGTTAGGCTGATTCCTAGGTATTTGATCTTCTGGGGTACAATTGTGAATGGGATTATTTTTAATGTCACTTTCCTCTGACTCGCTATTTGCGTACAGGAAGGCCATGGATTTTTGGGTATTGATTTTTTAGCTGTGAAGTCAAGCTCTCTATGTAGGCCCTTTTCTCCCTCTTGAGAAATGCTTGCAGGGCTATAAATTTTCCCCTTAACACAGCTTTAGCCATGTCCCATAGGTTCTGGTAGCTTGTGTCTTCATTCTCATTTGTTTAGAGGTATCTTTTGATCTCTTCCTTGATTTCCTTTTTGACCCACTCGTTATTCAATAGTGAGTTGTTTAATTTCCAAGTGTTTGATTTGGTTCTCTGCGTCTGTGCGTGATTAACTTCCATCTTCAGTGCATCATGGTCTGAGAAGATAGTTGATACAATTTCTATCTTCCTGATTCTATTAAGGTATAATTTGTGACCCAGAACATGGTCTATTTTGGAGAATGTTCCATGTTCACTGGAGAAAAGTGTATATTCTTTCTTTTTGGGGTATAAAGCCCTATATAGGTCTATAAGCCCTCTCTCTTCTATTTCTTCCTTCAGGGCCATTGTTTCCTTGCTGATACAGTGACCAGAATACAAAGGCAATCTACAGAATGGAAAAGGATATTTACCCAATACCCATCCAGTGAGAAGTTGATATCAAGGGTATACAAGGCACTGGTTACCTCTACAAAAAGAAAACATCCAACCCCATCAAAAAATGGGGCGAAGAAATGAACAGAAACTTTCTCAAGGAAGAAATACAAATGGCTAAAAGGCACATGAAAAAATGCTCTTCATCACTAATCATCAGGGAGATGCAGATCAAAACAACTATGAAATACCACCTCACACCACAGAGACTGGCTCACATCCAAAAGAACAAAAGCAACCGCTGTTGGCGTGGATGTAGGGAGAAAGGGACCCTCCCACACTGCTGGTGGGAATGCCGTCTGGTTCAGCCCTTTTGGAAAACAATATGGTTGCTTCTCAAAAAATTAGAAATCGAGCTCCCATTTGACCCAGCAATACCACTTTTGGGAATATTTCCCGAAGAGGCAAAAAAGTATAGTCAAAATGACATCTGCACCTGTATGTTCATCGCAGCACTGTTTACAATAGCCAGAATCTGGAAAAAACCTGAATGCCTGAGAACAGATGACTGGTTAAAGAAACTTTGGTACATCAACACAATGGAATACTATGCAGCTGTCAGAAAGGATAAAGTCATGAACTTTGCATATAAGTCGATCAACATGGAAAGTATCATGCTAAGTGAAATGAGTCAGAAAGAAAGAGACAGACACAGAAAAATCGCACTCATTTGCGGAATATAAAATAGAATAGTAGCAATAGTACAAGGAGGCCTGCTCCACGGCTTGGAAGCTGACCTCACATACTGGGGGAGAGGGCAGCTCAGACAGAGAAGGGAACACCAACAAAAGGATCCACTCAGGATAGGAGAGGCGGGTTGAAAGCAGACTATAGATGGAACATGATAGCTACCCAGTATCTCCATTCAAAACATAACACCCAAAAGGAGAGAGAGAACACTAAGGAATTCCCTGTCACAAGGGGGGGGGCGTCAGGGGGTCGGATATCATGGGTGGGGGGAGGGAGGGACCCTGGGGCCATTGATGCAGGAGAATGGGCACTGGTGGAGGGATGGGTACTCGAGTATTGTATAACTGTAACACAGGCACGAAACTCTGTATCTGCACCCTCACGGTGACTCATTAATAAAAAAAAAATTTTAGAAAAGAAGCGCTATGGTAGAAACAGCACATTTCCATTAACAACATCATTGGCAAGATGCAGGAATAAAGGTGCAGGTACCCACCTGCAGAAGAGAACCCATGAGAAACAGCCGTGAAAATCTGGGAGCACGTCGGGGCCTGACATGCAGATGTGGGAGCAGCAGCATGGAAAAGTGGCAAAGGCTCTGAGTTAGAGTGACCTTAATGTGACCTTTGATTTGCCATGTAGTGATGTGGCTGGAGCAAGTCACATCTGTTGCCTGAGTCTTTTTTATTTTTATTTGCAGAGTGGGAAGCAAGGCATACTTTACATGGCTGCTGCAAGGACTGAAAAAAAAACACTTGGTTTTACAAGTTGATGCTTTAAATAATGATTCACATCAAGTACACCCTCAACAAGCTACCTGATCACTACTCATAAGATGCTACTGTTTGAAGAAACGAATAAAGACTAACAGAGACGCAGGCAAAGAGCAGCATTGTCTTCTTCCTTCCTGTCCCTTAACGTGGACACGAAATCCCAACAGAGGACTGAAAGAGGTTGTGCGTGCCTCTGGGTATTTAAAAGTCACCTTGATATGCGCAGGATGAAGGATCAGGAGCGTATATTTAAAACTGACTTTTTTTTCCCCATAGACAAACAGTCATGCCCGTGTGGGTTACTTCAGTAAACAACACTGAAACTGACAATACTGGGACAGTAAAGAAAATATTAGGAAGAAAAGTTCGTTGTTTGAAGGGATGGAGAGTTTTTCAGAGGGAGCTTAACATGAGAAAAAAAAGGGAAGGTAAAGAGGCCAGGAGAAAACAAAATGCATGCTAGCTAAACCCTGTCTTCACCCCACATCATGCAAACACTGTCTTTCGAGAGGTTCAAAGATATTTAATGGAATCATTAACTTGAAAAGTGCTGAGTGAATGAGTTTCTCAGCCTTGAGAATTTCCAGAACTTTACAAAGGCTACGAATGTGCGTTACAAATCTTCACATAGGTAACACCTCCGAGACTGTCCAACTTCCGTTTCACGTGACACCAGTCACATGGCTGCCTGGGATGAGTCGAGGGCCTGTTCTTCTACAAGAACAAGGAATGCAGAGCCGAGTTGCAGAGCTGATGCCTGGAGCCTGATTCCAAAGACGCTGTGGCACCTGTCCCTACCCACCCCTTTATTTTCTGGCTCCAGGGCCTGATTCTGTCAGAGAGCCAGTCTCGGGATGCCAGCATGGGGCACACACTCCCTGAGAATGTTCCATCTTCCAGAAACAGTGCTGGGTGCAGGCCAGAGAGGGCTCACATCAGCAAAGGGGGGTTCCCGGGTGGATGGCGGATTTGAGCGTTACTAGCCCCTTTGCATGTCCTTTACGCAAATGTGCCAAAACGCAGTGCTCGTGGATTGCCAAGGCAGCGATCCTGTCACACAGCAGCCGGATCTCGCAGACTCATATCCCCCAAAGAAAAATGAAGAAACAGGCTACAATAGTTTCTTTGTGGCGGGGGGAGCCTTTGATTGGAGGGTTATGTGGGTGGTTGGGTTATTATGATACACCTTCAGCGCAAAAAATTACAGGTAATTTTCTCTTTTTTGAAGGGTGATTATGATAACGGCGCTCTACTCTCAGGAAAATCGCGCCTTTTCTCTATGGAAGGAGAAAAAAGCAGCTTTAAAATGACAGCTGTCAAAACAACACACCCGAAACAAACACCAATGCAGCCTCCCATGGGAGCCCTTGGCGGGCCGGCAGGGAGCAAAGCAGCTGAGCGAGACCCTGGGGTGCAGCCCCCAGGCCGAGCTCTCCGAGGGAGCTGGATGTTCTTTACCCATTTATAGATTCCGAGCACTGGGGAGCCAGGACACTGGAATAACATCACAGACCCAACCGGCACTGCCTACAGGGCAGGCCAAGTTCACGGTCTACCATGAACGAGGTGCATTCATCAATGAGGGGACAACCCTGCGGTGCCCTGCACTTCCTCTGGCTCACTCCCGGCCTCCCAGCAGAGCGCAGGGAACAGATGCAGTGTCAGGATTCGAATCTGGGCTGGCAGCAAGCACCTTCACTCCTGCATTTGCTCTCCTGTCCTGTGGTCACCAATTCTAACTATAGCTCTTAATAAGGAAGACCCTCTAAATATTGACTCTAAGTAATGCACAAACTACCGTCAACATTTTTTGGTGAGGGGCCAGAGTGACAGTACAACAAGCAGGTGAGATATGCGGCAGGCCCAGGAAGACCCGTGTGAATCCTAACAGCTCCTCCGCTCCCCTGCACCCCATGGGAGTGACCCCTGAGCACACAGCTGGGTGTGGTCCCAAAAAGCAAAAAAAAAAACCCAAACCCCAAATTTTGATGAAATGAATTAGGTGTTAGTAATTTTTAACTCCAAGTAAGCTAAAACCACTGATTTGTACACTGCAAGGTGAATTTTATGGTACAGCATCACATTTTTTAAAAAGTAAAGTTACAGAAGTTCTACAATCTTCCCAATACCCAAACAGAAGGATATAAAAAGTAAAATATCATGGAATTCATGTGCCAAAGCTGCGCTTCTGTGTGTCAATCTCACAGTGGAAGTGTGTCATGAAAATCACATCCATTCACATGGCTTAGACGGTATCCAGTGTAGACAGCAAAACACTGGCCCCGAATGTTCCAGAATTCACAATCTCGTAACACAGTGACAGTTTTCATAAGCTATTACACAGCTAAAATTTTTCATTCCTATGCAGGCAAGATAAATTCTTGCTGCAAATACAAAACGCTGAACCAATACAAATTACATATAGAACACAAGTAGAAATGAAATGACTTACACAGCCCCATAACTGGTTTGTAAATGAGAAATATTTCACTGAAAAAATATGATTTACAGCTATCACCCCACAAAGAAAGCATTTTTCAATGTGGCAGTTTTAGCACCGGAGCGAATGAAGAAAATTTTCTATAGCTTATCTTAAATAAGTTCTTGGCTTTCCTTTTTTTTAAAAAAAAAATCCTATGTTTCCTTTCTCTTGAGAAACCATTTCAAGGTGTCCCTGAATTATAAGAGTAGAAACATATTTGATGGGTCCTATTTGTCAATCAAGCTGACAGCTATAAAATAAAACTGGTTTTTCTGCTAGTTTAGCTGTTAAGGATAAATTTTTTTTTAGCTGTGTCATTTAATCATGTGTTTCTTAAATGAAAGGATGGCACTTAGTTAATTCTTTGTGCCACTGAAATATTGGTTCCCATATATCCTTTCTAAGGACACTGCCTTACTAAGATAATGTTGCCAAGTAAAATACTCAGAAGCCCCCACCAGTGATTCGATTTCTACCTTGTACTGCAAAGGGTGACAATTACTATTCTAATGAAGGAGTCAGAACTGGCTAATTATTCTGTCTTTGGTAACTCTGGTGAATTCTGGAAGTAGACTCTGTATGGAAGACATAAAAATGTGCATATACCACTCTGCTTTACTTCTAGAACTTTGTCAACAGTAAGAGGTAGAAAATAGAGCTGGGCCTGGTCAGTTGAGCTGAGCCAAGTGCACTAGGACCTGTTGGAGCTTCCCTCTCCTTTGCCAGCTGGAATTCATCTGCTCCCAGGACTCTGAGGGATTCTCCTCTCTGCTTTGGGCACACGCACCAAGTTTCTAAAGTGGCAAAGGTGTACAGCTCCAAATCTAAGTCAGGATGACTAGCAGACCACATGCAGACCCCCCACCAGCATGCTATTGTTTTTAAAAATACATTTCATCTTCTACACTTGAAATATAAAGTCAAAATTATGTTCTAAAAATTCCTACCAGAGTAAGGCTATTGAGTGAAGTGTAAAATAAATAATAGATGCAGTTTTCTATACCAGAAATTACCCCAATTATTTGGCCTACCACATTTTAAGAAAAAAAATTTATTCACCTCCTCCTGGAAATCTGCTTTAAATGAACAAACATAAAGTAACCCCCCAATTGTCTTAAGGCTTCTAACAGTCCCCCTGGCTCATTTCAGTGTCCTGCAGAGGGTCGTATCTCACACATTGGGAAATACGGAACTAAATCTAGGAGGGTGCCTGATATCAAGCATACAGGGCCATTGAAAAAGATGTTAGATAGAAATTCAACTTCAGACAGGGAAGCCTAGCTCACTGTCTCCCAAAATGGGTGATACCGGCCCTTGGGCGGCTGGAAAGATTGGAGATTGGGGTAGTTGCCTTGGGTACAACTGGGGCACTGTTTTCTATTCTTTAAAGTAGGCAGATTTCCAAAGGGAGGGGGAGTGAGCATGGTTTCTTTTTTTCTGGGGAAAACAAAGTTGATATAGGCCAAATAAGTTTATGTAGGAAACTCAGGTTAGTTCAAAAGACACAGAAATATATATCTATATCTATATCTATATATGTATATAGATATAAAGTAATTTGTCTTCAAGATATGATGACCATTGGTAACTCAGTCTGAGGATGCACTTCTTAAAGCAAAATGAAGTGGTAGGATGTCTAAAGAGTCGAGTCAGGAAAGACGGATAGATCAGGAAAACACAACAATAATCGTGGTCAACAAAGCTGCAGCAGCGTGCAGAGCAGCAACCAGTCGTCTGGGTTGAATTCCAGAATATTCGGAGGGGGTGGTGGTGGGGTTATTTATTTAATTGGATGAAGGTTTGGAAAGGCACCTTTGGGACCAATTTAAGATACTGATCAGGATTCCGTCCTTATTTTATAGTCAATGGAGACCAAGAGTAGCTGTGTTGTTCTGCTTGGTCATAAGCAAAGAAGAATAAAGCATACATAAAGGGGAAAACATCAAAGAAATCAAAAAATTTTGGTTAACAACAAAAACATTTTGATGATAGCTGGGGGCCAGCTGAAAGGGCAAGGTAAGAGAGATACAGTGGTCAGACATAGCAAACAAATGAGAAGGACAATTTGAGAAAGAACTATATTGGAGAGGGATGTGAGGGGAAAATTAAAATCAATCATCACTGCCACTGTCGCTGTCATCCCGTTGCTCATGGGTTTGCTGGAGCGGGTACCAGTAACGTCTCCATTGTGAGACTTATTGTTACGGTTTTTGGCATATCGAATATGCCACGGGGAGCTTGCCAGGCTCTGCCATGCAGCGATATACTCTAGGTAGCTTGCCGGGCTCTCCGAAAGAGGCAGAGGAATTGAACCCGGGCTGGCTGTGTGCAAGGCAAATGCCCTACCCACTGTGCTATGGCTCCAGCCCAGAATCAATCATACTCATGTTTTTATTTACTTCATTTAAATATGAAAAGAAGGATTCAATAAGAAAAAAAAGCAATAATACCAAGTTAAGACAGTAAAAATACAACTTAGAGACAATAAACTCCCTGTTCTGGAGAGATAATATGGGGATAAGGTATTGCCTTTCATGCTGCCAAACAGATGTCATGGACAGTCTCCTGAGTACCATCTGGAACCTGAACCTGAATACAGAGCCAGGAGCAAGCTCCCAAATAAATAAACATATGCTTTAAAAAACAAAGGAAAATAAAATGACATCCCTACAAATTTATAAATAAGTCTGGTCAAAAAATAATTTACTTTTCCAGAATATCTACTAGATACTTATACCATGACTGTCATTATCTCCAGTAATGCTCATTAATTCCATCAGGAATTTTCCATGTAGGAAGTTCAGTATGATGAAAGATAAAAATTGAAAACTTGAGGACTTAAATCTAGGAGCAATATTTTACATGAAAGAGTGTGGGGCCCTGACTAGGAGAAGTACATGAATTGGATTATTCCCTGCTTAAATCTCATGTTCATGTGTCTTAGAACGTGGCTTTACTTGGAACTAGAGTCTTTGCAGATGAAACTGATTGAGAGGAGGGATACTGGAGTAGGGTGGACCCCTGTGTGTAGATGGTGTTCTGATAAAATGAAGAAATTTGGATACACAGGTTCACAGGGGGGAAATGCCATGTGAAGATTGAAATTTTGTTATCACAAATCAAGAAACTAGCAGAGAGCTGGACCTGATCCTTCTGAGAGCCGTCAGAGGGACTCCAAAGTCTTGCCAATGCTTTGAGCTCAGACTTCCAAACCTAGATCGGAGAGACCAATGTTGGTTGTCCTTAGCTACCCAGTTGGCAGCACTCTGTTTTGTCAGACACAGCAAACCAATGGGAAGGGCGAGTTACCAAAACCAAGCAATGACTAAAACCCAAGAATGGATAGAGGCTTAGACACCAGTCACAGATCAGTGGAAATGGGACAATAGAAAGTGCAGATGAACAAGAGTTAGTGACTAGGAGAGAACACCTGGAGTTAAGACACTAGAGTAAAAGTCTGAAGCTCTGGTGAGTTCTGAAGCTCGATGCTGTGAATTCCAGAAGTAGGCTGTAACCACCTGGTCAACACGGAATTACCATGTTTTATAATGGTGCGATGGGATAGAAGCGGGAAGAGAATTCAAAGAAGCATCATTTATTTATCTATTTATTTATTTTCCCTTTTATAAACATATAAGTAACTAGTCTAGTGTAATAATACTTAGGGTTAAGTTGAGAACTCTACTTATCAGCTTCCACCAATCCAAGGAAGTAGTGTCCCCAAACCATGAGACTATAGCAGAAAGGAGATGCCTTCTACTATGTGGGAACAAGAACAGTTTTTAAAATAGTTAAATTGAGAATAATTATTAATATAAGATTCTCAGGAGGTCAAAATAATTGGACTCTCTGACAGAGATTTGTGCAATGTGCTCCTCTTTCATATAATAGCTTCTAAAGCTTATTCCAAATGATATTTCTTCTATCATAATGAAGTGTTTCCAAACAAACCACAAGGCCAACATCTGATTTCCCCCCGCTTCTGGCTGGCCTAATTTTCTTGATTAGCTTCCTTGGTAAATTTCAATTGTGAGATTCCATTGCAAACTAGTTATATAATTCTATACCTGTTTTTCTGCATGTGAAATGAGAGAGTTGTCCTCTAAATTATCTAAGTTATAAAGCTTTACAGTTGCCAATTGTTAGTCACTCATAACTGGAGTCTCTGAGTTTCTACATAATTGTCTGTTATAAATGATCTCTGGTCTAGGTCTGGTTAAACTAGAAAAGGAAAGAACATTTCAGCCAGAAGTGGGGGCTAGCATCAGAGCTGCACTGTTTTTCCAGAAAGGTGCAGAATGGCAGAAAACCCGAGCGTTTCTCAGACAAACGCATTTGCTTTAGAGCCTGGCATCCAGGGCCATGCTAACCGTGTCATGGACCTGGATAGGAACCAGTTTGCATGTGAAAGTTTTTCAAATTAAGATAGCAACCCCTACACGAACATGTTCACCATTATTCCAACATTGAATAAGGATTGGTAATTTGGGAGCAAACATTTGAAGGCATTAACCAGTTTAGAGTTCTACTGCTAATGGGGTGGGTTTGCATTAACTGTTTATGGCTGATAAAATACACTTACACTTCTGACACATATTTGGGGGAAAGCCCCCACCCCCGCCATGCTTGGTAACCTGGCATCACTCCTGGCAGTGCAGAGCTGGTGGTGCAACAGCCCTACACCCCTAGTGCTCAGGGGTGCCATGGGGGGTTAGGAGACGGAGAGAAGAGCTCAGCAATCACTCCAGCCCTCCTCTCCTGCTTCCTGGCCATATCACTGTATCACTGTCATCCTGTTGTCCGTCGATTTACTTAAGCGGGCACCAGTAATGTCTCTATTCCTCCCAGCCGTGAGTTTTTTAACAGCCTCTCCTTACTCGTCTTTCCCAATGATCGGAGGCTCTTTCAGGGTCAAGGGAATGAGACCTGTTGTTACTTTTTTGGCACATTGAATACACCATGGGTAGCTTGCCAGGCTCTACCTGTGCTGGTGGGATACTCTTGGAAACTTGCCAGGCTCTCCAAGAGGTATGTATATATGTGTATATATATATGTATATATATATGATGTGTTGCCTACTGTCCGAACTCTATCAAATATGATGTATAATTATGGAAAATGAGTAGGAAGTGTATTATAATGGTGGCGGCTGGGTAGTGGAGGTTGGCTGTCCCTTGGGGCAGGAAGGGTTCTCACCAGTCCCACCTTGGGCGCCCCGAGTGAAAACAGCCTGGCGCAGAGTCCAGTGGCATGGCTATGGTGGCCTCATTTTATACTCCTGTCTGGGAGGAGCAGCCATTGAGTGGCCGATGACTTTAAAAAAATTTTTTTAACAAAACACTGTGAGATACAATTACAGACTTATACACTTTCATGATTTCATTTCAGTCATAAAATGGTTGAGTACCCATCCCTCCACCAGTGCCCATTCTACCTGGCCATATACTTTATTTTATTTGTTTTTCTTTTGGGGTCACACCCAGCGATGCTCAGGGGTTACTCCTGGCTCTGCACTCAGGAATTACTCCTGGCAGTGCTCGGGGGACCATATGGGATGCTGGGAATAGAACCTGGATCGGCCACATGCAAGGCAAACGCCCTACCCTCTGTGCTATTGCTCCAGCCCCCCTGGCCATATACTTTGAAAAATGGTGTGATTCTTGCTTTCCTGAAACATTTCCGTTTCATCCTAAAATGGATATTGTGACAAACTAGCATTAAAAAGACCATGAAAAGCCCACAGCCGTGCCTACAGCCCAATGGAGCCACACCACGTCGACTCATCCATGGGCCCAGCCTTACAGACTGGTGATTAAATCTCAGAAAAGATGCAAACCATGCTGCAAAAATTCACAGAGACCCCAGCCTCCTGGATGAAAGCTCTGGGACGCCCTTGGGAGTGGGGATGGTGAGGCCCCTCATCCTGCTGACCCCCTGGCAGCTGCACCCCCTCTCCCCACACAGCAGCTGCCATGCTCATGGCCCACTGCTTCTTAACTGATCTCTGCAGAGACGCCAAACTGAAAACCATTCCAAGCATCCCGGTTTTCAGGCTGAAAACTCTGGAGTCTTCTCAGAGTGATGGAGGGAAACCCCAGCAGCCACACTCACATCCCACAGCTGCTGTGTAAAGTCACAGAACCCAGAGTTTCCGGAGCACATGGCCATACACACCTCCAATTCTACAAGACGGACACCCCAGTAGGGTCATAGCAAATTAGATAGGAAAGTCACATAGCAAACAACTAGCCCAGTAAACAATCACACAGAAAGCTCAGCTAGCAATGACTCCAGGATGCGATGTAACAATTTCCACCACGTTTCTTTTACTGAAGTATTTTTTTATCATTCCATTAGCCATTTAGTTGTAACAAGCAATATAAAATCAATTATTGTATGCCTGCTAAGGAAGCAGGCTTATGCGGTATGGGAAAATACTGACACTTGTAGAGGGAAGGTCACACTGGTGGCCAGATCGGTGTTGAAACACTGAATGCCTGGAACAACTGTATCATGAACAAGTTTGTAAACCATGGTGTTTAAATAAAGGAAATAACTTTCTTAATTAAAAAAAAGAACAAGAAAGGAAAATGTGTAAGCCAATAGTATTTGACTATAGCTTGCTATAATAGCAACTAAATAGGGTTTTCCTTGTTGGTGGACAAAGAATTGATAGGAGTATCAAATATTCTAAACAAAATTGTGCCATGAGTCATTTGGCTTGAGAACTTAAGGCTGGTAGAAGTAGTGTTCATAAAACAAAGTTATATTGGCAGAATATGAACAAATTTCTGACTGAGTTGCGAATAATCACTATAAAATTCAAATGGGAAAGAACTGATGACAGTTAAAATTTTCACAGAGGAATTCAACTAGAAATGTAAACTATCGTAATTAGTTTAATTGCACTTCATAGATCAATGAATTAAATTTACCTAATGGGGGTCAAACAGATAATACAGTCTGCATGAGCCTGCCTTGCGCAGCTGAGCCAGGTTCAATATCTGGCTCTGGAGGAAGCCCCAGGAGTAAGCCCTGAGCACACTGCATGTGGCCCAAGGAGCCAAAGGAAGTATTTAAGTTAATTTACTTAATAGCACTTAGTCCAAAATATAGACTCCTGATAATTCTTTAGAAGTGAAAACTTTTTACAGTCAATCTATTTATTTAGTGGAACTCAACTGTCTCAAACTAGAACTTTTTTAAAAAATGTTATTGAATCACCATGAAATAGTTACAAGCTTTCATGTTTCGGTTACAATCACACAATGATCAAACACCCATCCCTCCACAGTGCACATTCCCCACCACCAATATCCCCGGTATACCCCCCCCCTTTCCCACCCTCCCCCTGCCTCCATGGCAGACAATATTCCCCATACTCTCTACTTTTAGGCATTATGGTTTGCAACACAGACACTGAGAGGTCATCATGTTTGGTCCATTATCTACTTTCAGCATGCATCTCCCATCCCAACTGGTTCCTCCAGCCATCATTTTCTTAGTGATCCCTTCTCTATTTCCCTTCTCTATTCATCTGCCTTCTCCCCTCCACTCATGAAGCAGTCTTCCAGCTATGGGGCAATCCCCCTGGCCATTATATCTACTGTCCTTGGGTGTCAGCCTCATGTGATGTTATTCTATACTCCACAAATGAATGCAGTCCTTCTATGTCTGCCCCTCTCTTTCTGACTCATTTCACTTAGCATGATAGTCTCCATGTCTATCCATTTATAAGCAAATTTCATGACTTCATCTCTCCTAACAGCTGCATAGTATTCCATTGTGTAGATGTACCAAAGTTTCTTTAACCAGTCATCTGTTTTAGGGCACTTGGGTTGTCAAACTAGAACTTTTAATTTCAATCAAAGGAATGTATCTATTATTCTATACATACATACTTGATCCATTGATAAATTGAATTAGATTTTACCAAGTGGTAGGAGAATTTTATTTAGTTGTTATGCCATTGATATTTGTTTTACCTTTGTACATAATTTCTTCTTTGAATCCTTTATAATGGAAGCCAATATTATTTTATATTTATAATATTATTCTCTTTGCTCTTTGGGGTTTGGAGCCACACTTAACTGTGCTCAGACAATAGTATGTGATGCCAGGTATCAAAGTGGGTGGGTTCAGATGTATGGAAGCCTTATCCCTAACACTATCTCTCCAGCTCTATTCCTCCCCCCAGAAAATTGTGGGGTTTCAAGGCAATATATTTACTGGGTAAAGAAGTATAAATTAATCTGTATAAACTTACAGGAGACTGCGTTTATGGACTTTGTTCATCAGAATATATCTTCTGCAAGCATTTATCATGTTACCCGTGGAAGAGGAAATTGAGAGAGGGGAAGGCTTGAGGGGTTCAGAAGTGGGTGAAACAGAGGTTGGAAGACTGACACACGAGTTGGTGAAAATGCTGAGGCCTCCTGGGAAAGATGCCAGCCCCCTTCCAGTCTTCTCTCTTCCAGGTCTGCCTTGTTCCTAGCTAAGATGTTAGGTCCTGATGAACTCAATGCCGGCCAATGCCTACTTGACATGGCTTTCAGATAAACTGCTAATTAAGGCAAGCGAGCTGAGGGGATTCCTGGAGTCCGAAGATTTCGGCAGCTGAGTTTTTGAGGGAACGGACTTAAGTGACCAGATATTTGGGTGTTGCGTGGCAGAGTGCCGGCTTCAGGAGTGCAAGAAGAAAGCCCAGCAGGGTGGGGCACCTCAGCAGTTCCTCCTGCAACTCAATTACAGAGTTTTGCGCATGAGAGAAATTAGTAAATGGTCACTCACTGACTGATTGAACTCGCTGACTGATTGAACTCTTTTCAATCAGTGCTATTGGTTATTGTAAATATCAAAATACTCTTAAATAACTTAATATACAAAACTGGCACCATCTGGAAATAGTAATTCCTCAAGAGAATATTTCTTTTCGAGTGTCTGACACACTTTAAAATTTCTGCTTTTAAGACTTTGGATTATTATATAAGCACAAATAAAAGATCATCTGATTTTATGAAAAGCTAATACTACAGAAGTTTCTACTTCAATATTATTCCCAACTTAAATTTTTCTTCAGAGATTTTGAATTTTATCGATGTACTCTAGACTTTTTATATTCAATGCAGCTTCAGTAATCCTTAATAGTTTAACATCTATTGATTTAACAGTTTCAATCAATAGACTTTGCCTCCAATAGAATAACCTCAGGTTATTAAATAATTATTACATATTGCACAAGAACACTGCTTTCTTTTTTTTTTTGCTTTTTGGGTCACACTTGGCGATGCAAAGGGGTTACTCCTGGCTCTGCACTTAGGAATTACCCCTTACGGTGCTCAGGGGATCATATGGGATGCTGGGAATCGAACCCAGGTCGGCCGCATGCAAGGCAAATGCCTTACTTGCTGTACTATTGCCCCAGCCCCAGAACGCTGCTTTCTTACTGAGAGAATAACAATAATATGCAAGAAATATTAAAGTAACTTGTTTAAGCATAAGATTATAAAAACAACTTTTGGCTTTGTGGTCATAGCCATTGGTGCTTAGGGGCTGCTCCCTGGTCTGTGCTCAGGAGTCACTCTCGGCAGTGCTTGGTCCTCCTACATGCAAAGCATCAACTCAGACTGTTGAACTATCACACCAGCCCCAGTATTAGGAATCTTACTCTGTAGTCATACTATGGGAGGCAGTACAGTGCAGTAGTTAAAAGCATAGCCTTGAAGTAAAGTAGTTTTAAATTCCAATTCCAAATTTATTCTTAATTTTCATTTACTCTAATCTGACAATAATCCCCCTACCGTCAGTCTTATTATTATTATTTATGTTTTGGGGGGGTACATCCAGCAGTGTTCAGGGCTTACTCCTGGCTCTGCACTCAGGGATCACTTCTGGTAAACTCCAGGGACCATATGGGGTGTCAGGGATCAAAGCTGGGTCAGCTTCATGCAAGGCAAGCACCTTACCGGTTGTACTATTGTTCTAGCCCCAGCCTTGGTTTTCTAATATGCAACAAGCATATGATATCTGGTTCAATGTCATGATTAAGACTGATGTGGTAATATCTAAGACATATATTTCAATTTTATAATTAAATGGGCTTAAACATACATAAAAATTAAAAATGAAGATAAACTACCCACACATATGCATATATGTATATATGTGTGGGTAGTATGTATATATGTACATGCCAGCATGATTCCTAGCATACAGCTCACTGGGAGAAAGGCAACACTAGTTCAGTATTCAGTATTCTACTGAGTGTTCTTGGGAGATTTTGGCTATTTTAGTATGTGAAAACGTCAAAGTTTAAAAAGTACAAACATATCTGTTCAAATCTAATTCCAGAATTGAGTTGTATAATCTTGGCCAATTAAATATACTTGTGAATCAAGTTCTACACATGAAAAAGAAGTGAAACTTACAGTGTTCTGGGAAGGGGACTGTGTAGAGAGGAGTGTACAATACCTGGCTCAGGTCTGACACATAAACAACACCCTTCCTTTCTCCTCCATCCTTTCTCCTCTGTAGGTCTGTATTTACAACCTTCTCTGACCAAGAGAATTTAAGTCACTACTAAATCTTTCCGAAGCCCTAACACAAATCACTCAATATTAAGATTGAAGCAAGTGTCTCCACTTGCTAACCAACCCAATCATGTCTAACGTTGGTTCCATGGACTAATTTCTGGGGCAGTCACAAAGGCCTGATCAGGTTTGCTTATCCTCACATCCCCAGTGCCTATCCATATGCCTAGAAAGAGTATTGGGAACACACATGCTGATCTCAGAGTAAAATTCGCTCCCTGCAAGCCCAATCACTGAACTCCTCCCCAGTAAATCTCGTTCCTTTGGGGACATTCAGTCCGTACCACAGTCAACTTTGTTTTAACATGGACATCAGACCATCAAACTTACTTTGTTTTGTCAACTTCAACAGGTATCCCACTAGGTCTATTTGCACAGAGCCTGGACGCTGCTGTCAGATTTGCCTTATTTTCTCAGATTGAGGTCCAATTAACGAGCTTTTACTAAACGTATTTTTTCCCCATGGTTGGTCTAACCTTTGCACTAACATATTAAAAGCAAGTGGAAAAGCAGGATAATGTCTTAGAATTACATCTACAAGTAAATTTGATCTTGTAACATCTGCACAAAAAGGTGACAATTTCTGACGCAAGAAGAAGCATTACAATGTGTGGAAATCAATTCAGCCATCAGGAAAGAGCAAGAGTTGCTAGGAAACGCATTCCGAATAAGGAGTATAGTGGTGACCCCAACAATTACCATATGCCTGACATGACATCAACACAAAGCTTCACACATTCCTAAAAGCACTTGTGACACTGATACCACATTTGTAGCTCAAGTGATAAAGTTGCCTTTCGCTGACTAAAAAATTCAATGGTAGGGACAAAATCAAAATGAGGTCTCAGCAGTGGAAGTTCTGCACAGGGTACACCAGCAATACCTGCCTCTTCCGGATGCTTGTTATATCCTGGAAATACCACGTCCCTGGCTCCCCCTAAGCCAATGAGCAATAAGGTCTAATCCGTTCTTAAAAGAACCTACTCTTCAGTCTGTATATTCTATTTTGATGTGTTTGTGAAAATAGGCTATGTATTTTTAAAGAGTAGGCAACAAAAACATAAAATGTGCCCATGGATGGCTAGTGAACTATAGGTGACGCTGACTATCTTTTATATACTAGTATTCAGAAGTTACCTTTTTTTTTTAATTTATTTATTTTTAATTAGAGAATCACCGTGAGGGTACAGTTACAGATTTATACACTTTTGTGCTTATACTTCCCTCATACAAAGTTTGGGAACCCATCCCTTCACCAGTGCCCATTCTCCACCACCCGTAAACCCAGTGTCCCTCCCACCCTCCCCAATCCCATCTCCCCCCCACCCCACCCTGCCACTGTGGCAAGGCATTCCCTTCTGTTTTCTCTCTCTAATTAGCTGTTGTGGTTTGCAATAAAGGTGTTGAGTGGCCGCTGTGCTCAGTCTCTAGCCCTCATTCAGCCCGCAACTCCCTTCCCCCACATGGCCTTCGACTACAATGTAGTTGGTGATCGCTTCTCTGAGTTGACCTTTCCCCGGAACGTGAGGCCAACCTCGAAGCCATGGAGTCAACCTCCTGGTACTTATTTCTACAGTTCTTGGGTATTAGTCTCCCACTCTGATATTCTATATACCATAGATGAGTGCAGTCTTTCTATGTCTGTCTCTCTCTTTCTGACTCATTTCACTCAGCATGAAACTTTTCATGCCCATCCACTTAACTACAAAATTCTTGACCTCCTTTTTTCTAACAGCTGCATAGTATTCCATTGTATAGATGTACCAAAGTTTGCTCAACCAGTCATCCGTTCTGGGGCATTCGGGTTTTTTCCAGATTCTGGCTATTGTAAACAGTGCTGCGATGAACATACATGTGCAGATGTTGTTTCGATTGTACTTTTTTGCCTCTCTGGGATATATTCCCAGCAGTGGTATTGCTGGGTCAAATGGGAATTCAATATCTAATTTTTTTTTTTCTTTTTGGGTCACACCCGGCGATGCACAGGGGTCACTCCTGGCTCATGCACTCAGGAATTACTCCTGGCGGTGCTCGGGGGACCATATGGGATGCTGGGATTCGAACCCGGGTCGGCCGCGTGCAAGGCAAACGCCCTACCCGCTGTGCTATCACTCCAGCCCCAATATCTAATTTTTTGAGAGTCGTCCAAATTGTTTTCCAGAAGGGCTGAACCAGTCGGCATTCTCACCAGCAGTGAAGAAGGGTCCCTTTCTCCCCACATCCTCTCCAACAGCGGTTGCTTTTGTTCTTTTGGATGTGTGCTAGTCTCTGTGGTGTGAGGTGGTATCTCATGGTTGTTTTGATCTGCATCTCTCTGATGATTAGTGATGTAGAGCACTTTTTGTTGTTGATGTAATTTCACAAAAGGTAATAACATTACTCTGAAATAATTCTAAAACTTTTATAAACATCTGAAATACAGTAATAAACCTAAAACATAAAAATGAGCTAACAATTTGAGCATGCATAACAATCTGGCTTGCAGAGAGCACATTCTCTCATACATGTTTTTCTGTATAATAAATGACAATGCAATACATTCTTTGCACTAGAAAATTCCACCTGCTCATGCCTATAACAACTGGCCTTAAAAAGATTAAACTGGTTATAAAATATAAAGAAGCTCTTGTTCAATACTGCTAAGGATACCCTCTAAAAAATAAATAGGTTAACCTAGTCCCAAGATAGCTTGAAGAAATCACATCTAGATATTGCTTTAGGAGGGAAGATTGACAGAGATTCTTAGAATTCTTCATATACAACTCAATTATAAATAAAAATGTTACTGAATTGCTTATAGGCTTCACACTTTTTTTTCTTTTTGGGTCATACCCGGCAATGCACAGGGGTTACTCCTGGCTCATGCACTCAGAAATTACTCCTGGCGGTGCTCAGGGGACCATATGGGATGCTGGGAATCAAACCCGGGTCGCCCGTGTACAAGGCAAACGCCCTGCCCGCTGTGCTATCACTCCAGCCCCTAGGCTTCACATTTCTTAAGCACTGCACATATAAACTGAACTAAAATGAATGCCTTTACTAATAAAAAGAATCTTAACTTCTTAAGATATTAGAGAAGTATCTTGAGAGAACCACCTCTGAAGAGAGACTAGAACAAATAAAATAGATCCCAACCTCCTTAGGAATGTTTACCACATAGTGATGTTATTTAACAACAGATTTACCAAATGTGTAAGCCATGTCTCCATTAATGCGTGTATTTCTCTCCTGAACATGTGAAAGGGAGATTTCCCAGTATAAAACCAAACAACACTTCTTGTGCTTTATATAGCTTCATACAAATAAGCTTGTAGCATAGTTTCATTTTCCACTGCTTGGCTTTGTTTTCTTACACTAAACTTATTACTATTTTTAATAAAGAAAAAAAATAAAATATGCAAGTGCCTTCAAGAAATGGAACTTTTATCAAAATGAAAAAGACTGGCATTTTTATCAATACAACTGACATGCTATTTCCAGAGATTGAACATATGAAAATACTGTGACAGGACTGGAATCAGTTGTGATCAAGGATAAAAGCTGAAAAAAAAAACCCGGCAAAGGAACTGTCTTCCTGCCACTGGCTCTCCTGGAGCACTGCGCTGCTGGTCCCTTGGCCACCCCTGAAGAGGGACTGCAGTTCTGCATCACATGTCACCAGCTCAGCACTGCGACAGCAGGCACAGGGCTGATTTACCCCTGACACCAATGGCATGCCAATACACGAGCAGTAACTATGAGCATCAATGTTTAAATTATAAAACTTACCTCACAAGCAGATGTTATTGACAATATTTATGCCTTAAACACAATAGACAAAGGAAAATAAACAAGAAAAATAATGGTAAATGATGGATTAATGGGTGCAAGTATTCAGCAGAGCTGGTTTTCACAGTGATGGAGTGACTCCGATTTCTCCTCTTCACAACACACACACACACACACACACACACACTTTCTCTCTTTAAATATTTTGAATTGAAAACTTCTAAAGTATATTACTTCCACTCTCTTATAAAGGCCACCTGATAGAAATTTGTTTTCTTGAAGAAAAAAGCCACGAAACAACTTACTAAATAGAATACTGAAAGAATAGGAGAAACTAACGTTTAAAATTTACTGAAAACTTTTACTTAATAGGTCTCTAGAATAATAATTAGGAGATCTGGTTAAATTCCATTTTGTTTTCTTCTTAAGAAGCTGAAATCACAGCCATGCTTTCCCCACGGAGTTACTGTGCAGTAAGAGTCACTTAACTGTGAGAGAGCACTTGGAACAGAAACTGCCCCACATGCCAGCAAGCCTCCAATAGGTGTGGTTCATTGCTTTTCTGCAATAGGCAACTTAGTAATGGCTTCTGTGACATGGGTTGAAAACAGAACCCAATGTAGATAAGTAAGGATGAATAATTATTAGTAAGACTGTCACTGTCACTGTCACTGTCATCCCCTTGTTCATCATTTTGCTCCAGCAGGCACCAGTAACATCTCCATTGTGAGACTTGTTGTTACTGTTTTGGACATATCGAATACGCCATGAGTAGCTTGCCAGGCTCTGCTGTGAGGACGAGATACTCTCGGTGGCTTGCCTGGCTCTCCAAGAGGGGCGGAGGAATTGAACCCGGGTTGGCTGCATGCAAGGCAAACACCCTACCCGCTGTGCTATGGCTCCAGCCCATTAGTAAGACTACATTCATAAATATATATATGTGTGTGTATATATGTGTGTATATATATACACATATATATATATATATATAGAGAGAGAGAGAGAGAGAGAGATTGCTTTTAACTTCCCATTTCTAGTCACAGCAGATCAGCACTGAAATAGCTCTCTACCAGTTAGGTAGCAAGACGATGAAAATGCACTGCACCGAGACATGGCAAGACAACGCTGATGACGGGTAAGCGCTCGATGAAATCTGAGGGTGATTTTCTGCTGTGGGCATCTTTGGATTCCCAAAGAGGTAACCTGGAGGTTAAGAAATCAAGCAGTGCCCCCAGAGTGATAGTACAGCGTGAAGCCTGCACCCATTCAAAGCAGTATCCTCGACAATCTTACCCAACTAGACAACATACATTCCTGACCTAGGGTGCAGGAGCTGGGGGGTGGGGGTCCTTAGGGAGCCCTCCTCTGTAAACAGGCACAAGAACATGGCAATGCTAAGAGCCTAAGGGTGAGTCTGAGGCCCGCTGGCACCCATTCAGCACTGCCTCGTCCAATCCCTGAGTGCAGGAGCCCAGAGACCTTTCTTGCAGGGAGCACAAGATCTGTCCCTGGAGGTCTCAAAGATATTAGCAACACAGAAATAATTAAATGGCTACAGTTTGAGTGAAAGAGCAAATGCAAAAGAATGCAGGAACTTTAGAGATCACGGAGTTGTCAAATAACAGTGGTTGACAGACCCAAGAAAATAAGTGAAAACCAGGAAAACGATCATATAAATACTAACATAGGAAGGAGTCTGTGAGCTGCTACATTAGCATTAGGTGGACACGTTAAATGGTGATTTTTATAATTAATTTAAGGGAATATTTATGAGTTATAAGAGATCCAGAAATAATTTCGGACTAAGCACTGATAATTAAAACAAATTATTAAAAAAGGTGAAAAAAATCCTTTAAATTATTTGTTTTACAAAACACATGTCTAGTACTAAATTCACCATGCCGAATAATCTATTAGAAACTATATTAGAAAATGTATGTCTAAACATACATTTCGGCAGTAATGTTATATTGCTTAATATTATTGCTGCAATAAACTAGTTTATTAAAACTGCCGTTATGTGTGTTATAGAGAAGATTAAAGATAAATTCAAACGTGTCTTTTGAATAAACATGCTGTTAAGAGGTTCAGTGTCTGTAGTACCTATCCTGTTGCTTTTCACCACCTAGGTTGTTCTCCTGAGATAATTAATCTACGAAAAGAATATTTAAAAGTATACTCACTCCAAAATAAAAACCAGTCACTGTCACTGTCACTATCATCCCGTTGCTCATCGATTTGCTCAAGCGGGCACCAGTAACGTCTCTCAATGTGAGACTTATTGTTACTGTTTTTGGCATATAGATTACATCATGGGTAGAATTTTTAATGGCAATCAAAGAATCACAGAGAATTAACCAACTTGTCAATTAGTTTTTCCTTTTTCTAATTGTAAGCTAGGATTGTCACCTCACAAGGTCAATTAAGTATTATGACACTTGCACGGAGCAAATCCCCCAGAATATAAAAGTAACAACATACGTTTCCTTTGTAAATAATAATAACCATTTAAAAATTAATTGGAGACTGATTTCATAATCTCTAAATCCTGTAAGCTCATTAGGTGGTGATGCTTAAAGTGCTGTAATTGGAGGTATCAGAGTACATGTAAATGGCACATTAATATTCCTGTCTTTGGAGTAGGCTGAAGAAATTCTTATTAGTTCTCTGATTTGTAATTGAGATTGCTGAACACATTAGTATTACACCATGATTACACATTCTTTTAAACTCCATTTCACAATCTCTTTGTAACTGACTCATTATATAAAACGTGCTGATCCCTGAACTACTGAAGGGAATCTGAATTTGTATACCTAGTAATGAAACTTAGTTACAATTTTCAAAAAATAAACAATTTAAGTCCAGAATTAAGCACAGATATTCTGAGCATACCCATTCTTTTCTGAAAGACACGTCATGACAATGATAATTATTTTGTACTATATATATTTTATTGTGCTATATTATAGCACAGCAGGTAGGGCATTTGCCTTGCAAGCAGCCAACCCAGATTCGATTCCTCCATCCCTCTCAGAGAGCCCGGCAAGTAACAAGAAGTCTCACAATGAAGACATTACTGGTGTCTGCTCGAGCAAATTGATGAACAACGGGATGACAGTGCTACAGTGCTATATATTTTATTGAACTTTTATTGATATATAGAAGACTATTCATTTCAAGTATAACCACAAGAGTCTGATATTTAAATATACCTCAGTATCACATCAAGCAAGTAACATATTGCCTTATTATACCACTGTTCTAAGTGGTACTGTATAATTAACATCCATCACAATAGCTACAGGGTTCTGTGTGTGTGTGTGTGTGTGTGTGTGTGTGTGTATCTGTGATAAGAAACTGTGATGGCTGTGCTGTATATTCCACGCCCAGCACTTGTGGAACTGTGTGCCTTGGACCTTGCTCACTCATTCTGCCCATCCTCTGTGGTTTTGTTGCTTATCTTGCTTCTTTGATTTTCAGACTCCATGTCAGATGGAGTCATGCAGTACTTGACTTGTCTTGGATGTACTTCACTCAGCTGAGTGTTTATCTCTGGCCTATCTAGAGTCTGGCAAGCTACCCGTGGCATATTCGATATGCCAAAAATAGTAACAATAAGTCCCCCAATGGAGATGTTACTGGTGCCCGCTTGAGTAAATTGATGAACAATGGGGTGACAGTGCTACAGTGCTACAGCAAACTACTCAGTCAGTCTTTGATGGGTCAGAGGCTTCGGCTTGGGGCAGAGCACTAGCCTTATAAATAGGAACCCTGGATTTGATTCCGGGCACTGCATCATTCCCGGAGCACTGCCAGGAGCAAGCCTGAGCACTGAACTGCAGCAGGCCCCAATCATCACTGGGTGTGACCCCAGAAAAGTTACTATGGTTTTAATGACAAAATTTATTCAAAGTTAGAGTCACAAGATTAAAGAAAAGCATGAAATAAAACAACTTTCCTGTAAATTTTATACAATATAGCTAATTCAGATAAAGGATGAAAACCAGTCTAATTTTACTTTGTAAAATTATTTAAAATATAAGAAAACCATATATTAACTGGAAGGAAGGTAAAATAGTATTTCCATATATCATTTGGAAGGTAGGCACAACACTGATATTGCTGTACATAGCTGTATGTCTTATAAAATTGTAATTATTTAAAAAGAAATCTTTATTAAAATAACTTTCAGGTTATTTTTCCAGATTTAATTATGCAGATCATATTTATATATGCTTTGCAACTAGTCTCTGATTTTCGCTGGAAAAAAATAATTTGAGTACAAACTAAGTAGGTAAAAGGGTATATCCTCTGGCTAATTTTTCAAATTAAAAAATTAACTAAATCAGTCTTCTAGTAAATATTCCAGAATATTACAATCATTTGTGAGCAACTAGAATTTACTATTGAGGTTTCTTTTTCCCATGTTTAAAGGCTGTCCATTAAGAATTGTTTATTTTGGGGGCTGGAGCGATAGCACAGCAGGTAGGGTGTTTGCCTTGCACTCGGCCGACCCGGGTTCAAATCCCAGCATCCCATATGGCCCCCTGAGCACCGCCAGTAGTAATTTCTGAGTGAAGAGCCAGGAGTAACCCCTGTGCATTGCTGGGTGTGACCCAAAAAGCAAAAAAAAAAAATTGTCGATTTTTCAAAGTTCAAGAGAGTTTGGGAAACTCCTTTATTTGAGAAATAAGTGAAACTCAAATGGCTTAAATTTTCAAGTCGAAAATTTATTTTGAAGTTAACAATTAACTAATCGCATATCATCCCCACATCCCACCATTTTTAATAAAAGATCTTTCTCATTAAATTTAGAAATGTTCCTTTGGCAACAAGAAGTGAATTCAAAATCACATTAATATGCCCCCCCAAACTCCAATCACGCAAGTAATGTAAATTAGTAATGAAGTTAAAATTACTAATATGTTTTATTATTTGGAATTACTCTTCTGCTCCTTGATTAAATCTTTATGGCCATTTCCTGTTCTAATTTAGCAAGCCTATCAGATTAATAAAAACAGAGTACTGTCATAGCCCACAACTGAAAACATTCACGATACAATTCTCTGGTTTGTCCTCTGATAACTTAAGGTTGCTTTTGCAATGTTGAATCGATATCAACCGCATAAACCCCCTATTTTTTTTTAAAAAAAGTCAAAGATAAAAAATAAATCCCAAAGAATAAGACTCTCTAGCTGCAGTCTTGAACACTTTAGAACTAAAAAGAACTCAAGCTGGAAAATGACCACTTGCAGCTTCTAAGATGAGACATCTTTCCTTTCGTTTGTTCTGGCAGCTAACAAGAATGACAACCGGGGGGAGGAGTGTTTAAACCACACTATTTGCATTCAGGGTCCCTATTTGCATCACATGGATGGGAAATGCTAATTTTCGAAACTGTGAGTTATGAGTGTGCAGGTGTCCATTAAAGAACAGCAGTCCCCTGGCTACTTTGTACGAGAGCCCAGTGGAACCTCACTCTTCCCACTGCTCCTTCCCCTGGAAGTCAAGTGCCAGCAGGACCTTGCACAGGATCATTCACTTTCTTTCCTTTACACTTTACCTATCTGTGTAAGTATTTCTCCACCCCACCCCCCTTCTCAGCTTTTGTAACTGAATTCAATAGAATCATCTAAGAGTGTTCTTCTTGAAACTGCTCCTCTCCTCATCATTTTGTTACTGACAGCCATCCAGGTTGAAATCAATAACCAGTCATTCATTCGCCCTACTACAAGGGGTTCCGCGGTAAAAATACCTCATACTCTATCCATTCTATTGCTAATGGATATTTTGAGCTTCCCATTTTAAGCCATCACAAAAGCATTCTGGTGAATCATCTCGTGTGTGATTTCTGTTACACAAACACAAATATTTCCCTGGGTGAACATCGAGAAGGATTGCTGAATTGCGGGAAAGTCACAGTGGAATTCCTTTCGTGAATCGCAGATACAGCATGTCACCTACACATCTGCATCCTCGCCAGCTATACTCCAGACCCTCACCAACACTGGCCCTATCAGATCTTCAATACAGCACGCTCTATCTCAGTGTTATTAATACTTATTAATCTTATAATTGGTGTCATTACCCAAAAAAATCTGTATTGGTTAAACACGCAAAAAATTTTCCAGCTACAGTTGTTACTTTATTCTCTTCAGGTTATTTTGTTAAACAGGTTTTAGTTTTAGTATAAGAAGATAAAATTATACAGAGTATCTTTATGATGAGGCTTTTTTTTTTTGGGCCCTGATTCATTGACTAAAAGCAGGGGTTTTTGTCAAAATTTTAAGAAAATTCTACTCTATATCAAAATTTCTCTATAGAAAACTATAGTTTTATAGTATGGTCTTTCACATTTAACCTGCATATAGTTTATGAGCAGACTCATAAGGTAGAAATCCACTTGTTTCCCATAAAGACAATCAATTGTGCCCAAATGCTTCTTAAATAGCTCATCCTTTCCCCTAACCAGGTCACTTTTGCGTTGATCAAGTCTTCTCTTGCTCTGATATTTTACAGTACCAAGAAAGATTTCATTTTTGTGCCTTTGATAAAACTTATATAGTTATGTAACTAGAATTATATAATGATTTAGTATTATTCTGTCTGAGAACTGATTAATGTAGTTTGTAGTTTCTCTGGAAAGTTCCTTTTCCTGAGTCCCTCTTATAGCTCCATTTGGAACACCAACTGGCCATATATTATGTCTTCTCACTCCTCCTTCACATTGATAAAATTTAAATTGGCATTTTCGGGGCTGGAGCGATAGCACAGCGGGTAGGGTGTTTGCCTTGCACGCAGCCAACCCGGGTTTGAATCCCAGCATCCCATATGGTCCCCTGAGCACCGCCAGGGGTAATTCCTGAGTCCAGAGCCAGGAGTAACCCCTGTGCATCGACAGGTATGACCCAAAAAGCAAAAAATAAATAAATAAATAAATAAAAAATAAATAGGCATTTTCATTCCTATTTTCCCACTCTTATGTATGGACAACTTCTCCAGGAGATTAATTTTTGCTTCAGTTGTGTCTAATGTCCAAAACTCATCTACTGAATTCTCTTTTTATTTCTAAGAATTAAGTCCACTGTCTTTGCCTTTTTTGCTTCTTTTTCGACTGTATCTCCATCTCCCATTTTTATGCCTCTCCTATTTTTTCAGTTCTAAAGAATTGAAGTTTCCGCGGTGCTGGCAGTTGCACCCAGTGTCCCCCACGCAAGACAGGCGCTTTACCACTGAGCCACGTCACCAGCCTCATTGACTTCTCTGAATTATATTAAACGCTGTCCGTTAGATCTTGGCCCCAAGTTTCCTATCTGACAATATTCCAGATCTTTCTTGTCTGTTATTTGGACTAAGTTCATGCACTGTGACCCCACCCCCATCCCCCACTCCACGCCCCGACAGAAGGCGGGGACTGCTCCAAAATGTAGGGCTGCTTTCATAAACAGGCTTCTCGTATTTAAGGATTAGTTCTGGCAGTGAAAAGGCGGGCTGACCTGTCTGCTCCCAGAGGTCCATCCCAGGGGCAGAAGCAGTCAAGAGGCCACAGGTACACGAGCTACAGTGTTTCTCTGCTTTCCCCAGGGACAGGGGTCCAGCCTCAGACTCTGCTACCTATCAAACCCCTGTGAGGCCGGAGGCTTTGTGTGGACACCAGTGTGAGCCCGCTACATCTCTCAACTACCTGACCTTGGGGACTTAGTCACCATCAGTAATTTCCATCTTTGGTCTAATTCCCTGTTTTCTAGACTTCCTCTGACCAGGGGTGCAGGTGTAATCCTGAGGAGCCAGTAGTGGCCTCAGGTACAACTGAGGGATACTTCAATCACTTAAGGCTGATTTCCAGAGGGTTCTAGAAAGAAAATTTTTTTTAATCTCGGTTCTTTGAGGTCTCCAGTTAAATCTTCTCCTCCTCCTTCTTCTCCTCCTTCTCCTCCTCTTCCTCCTCCTCCTCCTCCTCCTCCTCCTCCTCCTCCTCCTCCTCCTCCTCCTCCTCCTCCTCCTCCTCCTCCTCCTCCTCCTCCTCCTCCTCCTCCTCCTCCTCCTCCTCCTCCTCCTCCTCCTCCTCCTCCTCCTCCTCCTCCTCCTCCTCCTCCTCCTCCTCCTCCTCCTCCTCCTCCTCCTCCTTCTCCTTATCCTTCAGGGGCTATCCTGCCCCTTCACTGAAAGATATATGCCTACCCAGCCGGGCACACAGGGCTCACCTGGATGGGTCTGCCGTCTGGCGTCAGCACCTCTTCTGAGAGCTCCATCATCTTCAGGGCCATCAGAGCGATGGGCTTGGCATGGCAAAGGCTTTTCCTGTGCAGGCCTGCAGCCACACAGTAAGCATCACCTATTGTTTCCACCTGCAGTAATCAGACAAATCAGATGCAAATGTAAGATAATGAGCTGGAATAGAAATGATTATC
This sequence comes from Sorex araneus, assembly GCF_027595985.1. Classification (NCBI taxonomy): domain Eukaryota; kingdom Metazoa; phylum Chordata; class Mammalia; order Eulipotyphla; family Soricidae; genus Sorex; species Sorex araneus. The sequence continues at coordinate 176,477,374 of NC_073304.1, read as the reverse complement.
TATCTGCAATCACAAGTCTTGAACCAAAAAAAAAAAAAACCCATGTCAGCAAAACATCAGTAAATTAATTACACAACTGAGTATAATCACAGTAGAGTTTGTAAACAGTTCCAGGTAAGAGCTCACAGCTCACTCCAGGGCTGTTCATCAACTGAGCACCACCAATGATCACTGAAACTGGAAGCAGCAGAAACACATCATAATTCTCCCCCGCAAAACAGAGTTGTCAGTTATTTGCCTGGAAGATGTCCAAGTGACAACCGTCTAGAAAGGTGCTCTTCGATTTTCCTCAAACTGTCAAGTAGATCTTCAAGAAGTCATTCTCTGATACCCTCACCCCAATTTTCTCATCTTAAATGCTCAATATTTTTCAGTAATTTTTTTTTGTTTGTTTGCTGCTGGGCTCAAACCCATGGGAGATCCTTACCGTAAATCACGTGTTCTACCATGAAGCTGCATTAATACTTTTTTGGATATGTGTGATCTGTTGTCAAATTGACTCTTATTTAATTTTAATAAGCATAACATCTAACATTTCTTAAACTCATACTCAGTACCTTGGTTGTATCAAGCACTTTATATGCTTGAGCTCATTTCTTCTTCACAAGCATACTGAAGGGAGGCAACAAGTTACGCAGATGAGGAAGTGACATGTAGAAAACACATCAAATTCGGCGATTAAAGAGTTAGCTTGTACTCCTGGGTATTTCCAAGCCTTGTTCTAATTCTATTGCCACTATCCATTCTGAATAGCCACTGTTTCTATAAAATGTTTCAAAAATTTTGTCTTACATTAAAAATCCCAAAATTTCCAAAGCATTGTAAGCATGACATAAAAGTTAGACACCTATTAAGCAAAATGTTCTCTCATTAACCAAAGTAAGTATGTGGTGAAATCTCCAATAGTTCTAAAAGTATAAGTTGGGAAAGTTATGAAATCTATTCAATGTCCAATTCCAGCATTACTATTTCTGTAAAGTCCCACCAGTTTTAGAACTAGCCTTTTCTTCTATTTCAATGGCTCTTTCCCACACTTCTGTTATAATTTTCACCCAAAAACATCCTCAATATGTGACTAATGTATAATCAACATGTGCCTCCAAACACATTTTTTCATGAACTTACCATAATGTCTAAAGATAGCTATTTAATGAATATCTACCACATTAATACTAACCATGTCTGCCATGATTGCAGTGTCTTTCTAATCCTTTTTACGTTTCACCATTTGTTTTATGAGCAGCACATAGATTTGTGTAGGAAAAAAGATACTTTTAAATTATTGCAGACGCATCTATCATAAGTATATCAAGAATTATAAAAAATCTACTGGTTAAGATGTGCTAATAACAAACACACACACATTCGAACACTAGTGTTAAGTATGTACTACATGAAGATTTGGAAACAAGTTCGTGGGAATAAGAATTCCAAGTTTATTTGATTTTCAGAGTGTTACTGGGCTATGCATTACAAATGATTCCCGGAGGCCAGGAGAAATTATTGGAGGTAGTACACAGCCCTAGCACACACCCAGCCTGGGCTCAATTCCTGCTACCACCTGGGCTCCCTCAGCACCACTGGGGGTGGCCCAGGCAATGGTCAGCACCGTGTGCCGAAGCAACACTTTCTCTGTTGGCCAAGAACCCTGGTGAGGAATGCAAGGCTCTCTCTCGGGAGGTCCCCCCAAGTAATCCTACTACCCTCAAACCTATCGACTGACTCACAGTTTTCACTGTAAGACAAGTTTACCAATAGAAGAAAGAAATTAGAAATAAAACCATATGGTAAGAACAGAAAAACAGTTTCAGAGAGACAGTATAGGTGGGAGGGATCTTGCTTGGTACGAAACAAACGGGGGTTCAATCCCCAGCATCCCATATGGTCCTGCGAGCACCACCAGGAGTGATTTTGAAAGCAGAGCCAGGAGTAACCCCTGAGCACTGACATTAACTGTAGCATTGGGGTTATAGGAGGGGTGGTCCCTTTCTGACCCCAAGAAAGAACAGAAAAACAATATACTGTAAGTCGGCAAAACTTTTATTCCAAACTAATGTCTAAAGAATTCTTATTATGGAAGATTCCCAGCAAGTAATAAACATTTATATGAATACATTTATAGATTTAATATAAGTCTATAAACATTTATATATTGTATAAATATAATAAACATTTATATAAATATATCTTGGGCTGGAGCGACAGCACAGTGGGTAGGGTATTTGCCTTGCACGCAGCCAACCCGGGTTCGATTCCTCCACCCCTCTTGGAAAGCCTGGCAAACTACTGAGGGTATCTTGCCCGCACGAAAGAGCCTGGCAAGCTACCTGTGGTGTATTGGATATGCCAAAAACAGTAATAACAAGTCTCACAATGGAGACATTACTGGTGCCTGCTCGAGCAAATTGATGAGCAACGGGATGACAGTGACAGTGATAAATATATCCTATTATATTTATATATTATATACATGCATTTATTATATATTTATTGTAAATATAAATAAATAATATATTAATATATAAATATTAAATAAATATTAAATATAGCTGTTTGTCATATTCTCCCTAAAGACACTATGTTCTTTACTAATCCTCACATGTATCTTGTTTGCACAACTCTACAATCTTAAGATCTAGAATGCACTAGCATTGCTAAAATACATAGACTTTGAAACTAACTTTGATTGTCAACTGTCAGGACATTTAGATAGTAAATTACATTTACGAATTTAACAGCTTTACAGTCACTCTGAACATGCATGGTCCTAAGGCTTAACTTCTTTTGGGAAATTTCTGTCTTCATCCAACTAAGTTCTCATCAGGAAGTGTGTTTCTAGAATCTGTTCCAAAATATACATAAGGATGAGCTGTGGGTCGTGCTTTTCCTTAGGAGAGCCTAACACAGTCTTATGAAATGACAGAGCACCAATGAAGTAACACATAAACCTAATGAAATTCAAGATAAGTCTGTACATAACCAATGCAGCAACTTCTCTTAAAACCCCTACAGGATCAACATCTTATAGTACCTAGTCCCCAAATATATAAAGTCAGATTAGGTATAATAGGGTAAGAACTAGGCAAAGAATAACCCCTGGTGATGTGGAATTCAACAGTTATTCATAAGCACACAACATACTAGAATGCAACATATGTAGTCTCTATCAGGATAAGGTAGGTTATGCTACAGTAAAAACATAACCTCTAAATCTTAATGCACTTAAAAAAATGGCTTATGGGCTGGAGCAATAGCACAAGGGTAGGATGTTTGCTTTGCACGCGGCTGACCTAAGTTTGATTCCCAGTATCCCATGTGGTCCCCTGAGCACCACCAGGGGTAATTCCTGAGTGCATGAGCTAGGAGTAACCCTTGTGCATCACCAGGTGTGACCCAAAAGCAAAAAATTTAAAAATTCTTTTTAAGTGGTTTATTTCTGATTCATGTTACATATTTATGAAGGACTGGAAAAGTACCAAAATTCACCACATAATTGCTACCACCATGTGACTACCACAGATATGTTTCAGTAATACCAGCAAATTTCTTTAAAGTATCCACATTCAATGGAATATTACAAAATTCTAATAAAAGATGTGTATCTTTCAGTCTGCCAAAACTTGAATGGAACTGAAGGGAACCCTGTCAATCTAAAATAAACCAGGAGAAGGACAAATACTGGATAATACTGCTCAACTGTGGTATGCAGAGAAACAAAACAAGGAAAGGATGTTAAGGCGTTGGCCCTAGGTTACTAAACTGCATCACAAACAGGGGAGGCAGAGGGAAGGAAGAGGTGGACTAGAAGTGACATGATGACAGCGGTGGGGTCTGGGTAGGTTGGTGGTGGTGGAAAAGATACAGTGCCTTTTTTTTTAACATCAAATCCATAAACAATAACACTATTGGAACCATGTTACCTTGACTACAATAAAAATTTTCAATTTTTAAATTAAAGGAGAACACGTGGAGACTGTTACCAGTTTGCCCATGAAGATTTGGGGATATTAAACAGGACTATACTTATGAAAAAAGGAAACAACTAATTTGGGGGTCGGGCCACATCCAGTGGTGCTCAGAGGTTAAACCTTGCTCTGTGCCCGGTGATGAACCCTGGCAGTGCTTGGGGGACCATATGTGGTGCCAGGGTTGACAGGAAACAAGGCAAGTGCCTTAATCCCTGCACTATCTCTTCAGGAACCCCTCCCCCCAACATATCCTTATAAGCCAATTTCTTGTAAAAATCACAACAGGTAAAATATGCAAAAACAATTCCGAAGTTGTGAGTATGTCCTAATTTTATACAATCAGGTTTATCTGAAGTAGGGAGGAAAAATAAAAATAAAAATCCCATCGCTTTGCATAAATTGTTATTTTTCATTACACAACGGTGTTCTTTGAGAAAAGCTTCACATTATGGTTATGCTCCCCCCCTTTTTTTTTCACAAAAAGACATAAAATCTGTGATGATTCTTCAGTGAAACAAAGAAAGTGAAACTGAGTCGGAGATCTTGTCTTCCACGGGGGTTTTGGTCGCTGATGCAGAATCTATGTTTGCTCAGACACTATGCTAAGAATCCACCCCAACATTTTCATTCCTCCCCTAAAACTGCGTGATTACCAAACAGGAAAATGTGTCCTCAGTCCATTCTATTCTTCTAAGCCATCCCGGAGTCATACGGACTTGCGTCTCCCCGCTAGGACCCTGTCCGATGGTGCTGCAGGCTGACAATCTGAAAATAGCGCTGATGGGTTAATGAGCCAAGGGCTGCCTGGCTGGAGCCGGGCACTGGTTCCTGGATCTGCACTGAGGTGTGATGAGTCATTCAAACAGCTCTGAAACACTCCTCAATCTACCCGCCACTCTACCTCGCACTGGGAATGCAGAGTCCTCAGCTGGCACCATCGGGAGCCCTCCTGGCACTGCGGGCAGGAGCTGCTGTGTGCAGGTGCATGGGCTGGGCACACCAAGGCCACTCTCTGCAGCACTGACTGGGGGCAGTGGCCATCACGGAGCTCAGTCTCCAGTTCCAGCCTGGTTCTTGTTGAGATCCCGACTCAGAAGGGCGGAAACCATGTCCGTGGTCTCTCCCGCAAGCCCCCACGAGCCTCAAGGGTGGGTTTCCAAGGGGGAATCCCACAGAGGGAAGGAGATGGCTCTTTCCACCTCACTACCTTGGCAGCTTTTTCAGGACGTTTCCCCAAATAAGACAGCGAGTGGGCAAGCCTGGCTTCTGTTTTCTGGGGGTATTTTTTGTTTGGTTTATTCTTACGAGGGGATTTTTTTTTAGTTTAACTTATCTTACTTTCAGGTACTTAATATTTTAACATAGATTTGATAAACAACTTCTCTACCACAGGATGCGTCATGTTGGGGATAGGGTGTTCTCACCCCACTAGATCACCCAATTCTCTAAATCTGGACCTTGGCACAGTACCAGATGTTCACTAAGTGCTTTTACTCCGTGCTTTAAGTGGCGGCCCATTTGTTCCTTTAGGGACTGGAGGGCTGAATGCTCAGGACTGCATCCCTAAGGCACTGAGGGGCTGGTGTCTATGGGACAGCCCTGTGTGTATAGGTCAGCCCTGGGTGTACAGGGGGTTGATTCCTGGCACCCCCAAGAGTAGCTCTGAGCAGAACAAGGAGCAGCATCCCCAGGAGCGGCCACAAAATTTTCAAACATACAGACTATCTGTTCAAAATTAACCACCAGGCCCCTCTATAGCTGACTGAACAAGGGGTGGGCTCTCTCCGGCCTCTGGGCCACACGAGAGATCACAGAGTCTGGCCCTGGTCCACAGCAGCAGGGGCTGCCTGAAGCCTGTCTGCTGTGCTCCAGAGTCTGAGGATAATGTTCAAAATGTGCCAGCAACCCTGGGCAGAAAAAAATCCCCTACCCTGTGAAAGAATCTAGAAGAGGCTCCAGCTCTCTGTGTTTCACAGCCTTCCTGATGTCTTAGATGATTCTCAGTCTTTGAAGACTCCTATATATGACAGGTGAGTTTAAAAATATATACTACACGGGGCTGGAGCAATAGCACAGCAGGTAGGGCATTTGCCTTGCACAAGGGCGACATAGGTTCGAATCCCAGCATTCCATATGGTCCCCTGAACATCGCCAGGAGCAATTCCTGAGTGCATGAGCCAGGAGTGACCCCTGTGCATCGCCGGGTGTGACCCAAAAAGCAATATATTATATATATATTGTAATATATATACATATATATTGTAATATATACATATATACAAATATATACATGTATACATATATGTAATATATGTGTAATATATATGTAATATATATTACAGTGTTCCCCCACTATTTGCCGCTTCTAAGTGCCAGTGAACTCTCAGGAGAGCACTCGGAGCCCAGATCTCCTGCACTCCCAAGTATTCCTGATTTAATCCCACCCACCAGGGCCACACACTTCTCCAGACACCCCTTCTTCATTAGAGCCAGCGACCACTTCTAGTATGCCCATGCACGCACATACAATCACCCAGCAAAGTACTCAGTGAAACTCCAGATGTTTTTTGAGTTCAGTTAAACACACTCAAGATCATTGTGCATAATGGTTTAGGAATCCAAATGGAAACAAGTATAACTAAGGACCTACTGATTTAAAACCTCCTTTGAACTATCCCTTCTTTCTTGAAAAAAAGTTTCTGTAATTACACTAATTTTGGCTAATGTTTCTGACCCAAATACTCCATTTTCAAGGCTGCCTCTGCAGTGCTCAGCTGATGCAGCATGAGAAAGGAGGTCATGGATATAAATAGAACAGGGATTTGGCATGGGCACTACTCCCCAAAGAGAAAATAGACTCGAACCGACTGCCTAGGAAAGAGAGCTCTTCTGATGAAACTCTCAGGAGATCTGGCAATATAAATTCCAACGCCTAACCTGAAATCTCAACCACAAAAATATTATTGTCAGATCCCAGGTTTATCATCAATGTTACCGAATACTGTAACTGAGGACTGGGGCATGTAAGAAATGTGTGTGTGCATGTGCATGTGAATGTGTGCATATGCATGCATGCGTGTACATGTGTGTGTGCGTGTGTGACTGTGTATATGTGTGTATGCACATGTGCATGAGTGCGTGCGTGTGTGTGTGTGTGTGTGTGTGTGTGTGTGTGTGTGTCCCCAGTCCAAACTTCTTTCTAAATCCTCAAGTTAAATGTGGGCAATGGAAACTTTCTACTGTATACTTGACTGACCTAAAAAATCCTCAGTGGAGTTCAGCTCAGTCTTTCCACTTTCATCACCACCATTATTCTGTTTTACTCCGTGCTCCAAACAAAATGAATAACTCTATGTTCTTCACAAACTTTTTGCACCTCTAACAATCATGTTTATATCCAGTAATTGCTCTACCTGGAATTCATCCTTTCACGTGTCATAAAAGATTTATTGACTATTACTTCTGGAAAGGTTTTTTTTTTTAGGGATTCCTGGTTTATCAGTCTTCGACATGTTCCCAGAGAATGGTAACTATTACATTTTTCAGTAAATATGTAATGAGGATGATAGTATTTGTCACAGAAGTGAATGGTTTCAAGATTCTATAAATCTAAAGCTATGAAGACAGTGTGATATGGGTGGGAGAAACTGCACGTAGCGCAGTGGAATAGGACATGTCTAATTAGAGCAGCTGCACTTTGACAAGTGACAAATTGCTCTCTCACCTGCCCCCCACACCCCCTGAGTAAGCATAGTTTCAGCAAACTACCTTTCCCCAGCCCTATACCATGAGGCAAAGGGGCCCCAGTCCATTGTCTGCCATGCCTCTCCGAAAGCCTCCCCTGTCCTGTAGGAGAATGCCATCTTTGCTGCCTTTAGGCCTCAGAATAACCTCAGTTTCTCCATCCCTTCTCCTCCTATCATTTCTGTTTATCTTGCCTCTTCTGGCATCTGTCATTTAACATTAGAGAGAAGAATAATGTCCCAGTTATCTTTTAAGCCCTGTAGGGGCTAGCATAGGGCTTGTATTAGAGAATTATGCCTAAGTCCCAAAAGCATTACAGAAATTTTTATCAAGAGCTAAATACAGATGTGTCCGTTTCTTTTTAAAATCAGAATCATTGCAATATGTCTCTAAAATATGTGTATTCGACCAGATTGGGTTGACCTTTACACTGTGAGAACAAGAAAAATATTCAGGCAATCAAGTGGTCCACATGATAGATGTAGCAGTCATTTTCATTGTAGGCAAAACTAGCCCCTTCCGAGGGGACTACAACAGTGAGTTGGTGTTCTTGAGCACATCTTTTCCAGGTAACGTACTACAACCTACCACTTAACATTATGGCAATAATTCTTTATATTCTTATTTCTGTCCACGAAACCACCTCCTGTGTCTACATACCACACTGCAGTTACAGTGAGATTTATAAAGCAAATTGTAGTTCTTGTTTAAATCAGTCCAGTAACCAAAGCATATTATTTCAGTCAATCTACTTCATTGTTTGGAACAATGAAACAGTTCCTACTGACGTTTCATAGACCTTCTACTATGCCGAAATTATTCTTTGACTTTCTGCACAAAGGGCTCTGTTAGCTTTCAAAAGACAGAGCAATCCAGTCTTTATAAGACTCAATATATACGGAAAAAAGGTGAAAATTCTAATGCCTTGCAAAAAAATATATTTATATTACTAAAATAGGCTAAAAATCAAATTAGAATTAAAAATTAAAATCCATCTTCTAACCATGTCAAGGGCCTCATGCTTACAAATTTCTTTCATTATTAGCTCTTTATGTCCTCTGCATGGTCCTATGGCTTGCCACTGATCTCATTTTAAAGAATTTCTTTTAAAATGCCTAGAGAGAGAGAGTCAAAGTTACTGGATCAACAATGCCAGTTCACAAAATACACATAAATAAATGCTAGAACAATCTTTCATCATAACTCTGCATCTGGTTAGTTAGGAGCAACAACTATGAAATTATGAAATCATAAATGATTTCAACTGCCGTTTTTCCTAAAAATACCAGCTTTTTTCTCAACTGGAGTGGAAACCAAATGACATTTCTTCCATGAACTCCCACTCAAAAGATCCTTAATATATATCCCATCAGAATCTTCTGGAAACCAAGAGACCACAACCGAGGTACCTGGCTCTGCTTTAGAAACCATTGTTGCTAGGGGTAAACAGTGGTGGGACTGCGTGCAGCTTTGCTGCTGTATCAGCGCATCAGTGAAAGGGCCATTGAGGACTGATGACGTGGCTCAGGCAGAAAATCATGTGTCTAGCATACTCGGGGCCCTGAGTTTGACCCCTGTTCCCGCACGGCATAGTACTGGTGGCCCCTGAGCACTGCCAGGCTGAGCACCAAACCTTCAGGCCCGCATTACTATGCTAAGTACTATGGAGGAGTGTCCCAGGGCTCCTGAACACCACAGGGTAATTCCACAATAAAAAATACAGAAAAATTAAAGCAGCCATAAAAGAAACAGTTCAATTCACTAAGATTTGCAAATTGTGTTTGAGTCTATCCTATCAAATAAGTTAGAGAATGGTGTTCTGTATTAAAAAAAAATCCAATCCAATTTTAGTAAACTCATCCAAAATCTGGGTATTATAAACCTTTGAGGGACTATAACTGTCATATTCATATTCTAAACCTTGCTAGTAATCCTCTACTAATTTATCTCTGAGTAACATTTATCCTTGATGCCTCAAAGGAAGCACCATATGACCCACCAAACTCAATCCACCAAAGAGCAGGCCCACACGTATGAAAAGATATGCGTGCCCTTGCATTCATGGCATCACTAGTCACAGAGGCCACACTGGAGAAGCACTGACCTGAGTGCCCAGGAGGGGGTGAGGGGGCGAGATGTGGCGAACGGACACAGTGGAACACGGCCAGCTGGAAATGACGACCCCCCCCACCCTTGGTGACAACACAAGTGGAGCTTATGGGGATAATGCCAAGAGAAAAAAGCCGGTGGGAGAAAGACAAGGGCCATTCATAGGTGGAATTTAAAGAAAAAAAGGTGAAGGCAGAAACGAATAAGCGAGGCTCAGAGAACTGAGGTGCCCAGAGAGGTGCTGGGAGAGGAGAGCCTTGGGGGGCTCTAGGAGGGTAGGCAGGGCCTTGAGCTGGGCATGAGGGGCTGGCACACAGTTGAAATCTGAGTCTGTGCCCACTCGCCCCTCTCAGAGAGGGTTTGCTCCTCACTGTGTGCCAGGAAGGACATGCAGCATGCAGGCGAATGCCAACTCCTCAGGGACGGATCCTCTCCTAGTAGCGAATGGCCACCTCCTCCCCAAAGAGAAACTGGAACCTTCTCAGGGATGCTCGTGCCATTGCTCACAGACAGGAGAGAGGACAGCGCAGACACTGGTGGACACGGGAGGGGCCCCACAACAGTCTGGGCCTGAAGGTTTCTAGTGACTAACATGGTACATCAGGGTGCCTGGATGATGACATGTGTGTCATCCTGGGCTCTCCTCTGGAGTCTCGTTCAATGCTAATTACCCTTCAAAGGCCACACCTCCAATATCACCACCAAGGGGCTAGAGTTTCAAAGGTGAATTTTGGAAGCACACAAACATAACACTTGGTATTATAAAAATAATAATAATAATAAAAACCTCATAGCTACCATCCCTCATGAGAAAATTGAAGATCAATAGGGATAAAAAACAACAACCCCCAAATATTTTGTTTGATAAATTCAGTAAGACACTTCATCCATTTTTAGTTCTGCTTGACAATTCAAATTATTTTAACCTTGTCTTCAGAATTTGCCACGGCACCCAATGTTTTCTAAATACAGAAGAAAAATCATTCAAGGATGCCACAGAAAATAATTTTAAAATATGCGTTTTAGGTTTTGTTCCCATGTTAGTCACAGACACTGCACAAGAAAATAGCTCTTTGAAAAACACTGCTGTCTTCCTAAGTTCCACATTGTAACTTAGAGTCTTCAGACAAAAACAATGACCCCTTACAACAGATAATGAGCATCTTCAGGAATGAGGTCCCCCTGAGGAACTGGTCAAGGGGAAATGATGCACTTCAAGCACCTCTCTTGCCCCAAATTTTACCTCTTCCTTAATTTTCCTTCACAGTGTTTCTCTAGCTCCGGTGTAACTCTAATAGCCTGAAATAACAACCCCAAGCAAAGAGGCATTTTACCTATGTCCATTAAGCAGCAGGTACACAATGTTTATGTACAAACACCAGCAAGCACATACGTGTAAAACACCTACACATGTGAGAGGACAGCCAACATTTGCTACCATGAACCAGGCGTTCAAACATTTTTTTATGCTTATAAAAGTCTGCAACACATATCCACAAGGTAGGTAAAATCAGTTGTTCGTCTTTTTGCAGATGGTAAGAGGGAAGCAGAGAAAGGGGTTAAGTCAGTGTGTGGAGGTAGAAAAGTCAGAAATGCAGAATAAACTTCAGACAGAGAGCAAGCCTCACTCCAGCTGAGTGTGGCCAGGGGAGCACTCAGAGGGGCTCACTCTTGCCCTAATTTCTAGCTTATCTCCAGCCCAAATGCTTGCCAGTGGCAAATATATAAATGAGGCAAACCCTTGTTAAGAAAATTCTTTGCGCATTTTGAAACTGACAGTATAATCCCCCAAGTAGAAAAGATAACGAAAGAGCATGTTTATCTGTGACTTTCATCTTACCTTCTAAAGCATATCAATTAGTTTTTTTTCCACTCTTGAAAAAAAACGGGGCTAAAAATACATCCTAATTTCCATAACATTCTGTGGGTTTTTATAGGCGTCATGCCATGTCACTGAGAGATCCAAGCATGTTGAATGCAGAAGTGAATGGGTGATTTCCACCACAGAAGTCACTTTCTGGACTTATGAGAATCAACTATTACTTCATTTCCCACCCTACTCCCCCAAGAGTAAATGACACTCATGGTGATGGAAACTACTCTAAAAACTATTATAAATATGTCACACTTTCTATTTCAAAATTGTGGGTACGGGTCTTCAGAGATGATGTCAACCTTGGATGAGGCTGGAGCACTAGCAGTGGGTTGAATGCTAAACTTGCACGTGCCCAACCCAGGTTCCATCCCTGAGATCCTAAATCTAGCCAGGAGTGATCTCTGAGCACAGAGCCAGGAGTAAGCCTTTTGGGGGGATGGCCCAAGGTTGTTGTTTTTTTCAATGATGTAAATGTTGGGTGAAAGGAACAAATCTCATAGTTCACTATATGGGACTGGCATTTAGTGCGAGGAAACGGAGTAGATATGATAAATACATATTTATAAAAGCTCCGTGAATACTCTAAGCACCCGATTTCCTTAAAAATATAAAACAAGATAGAGAAAATCATTAACATGAAACAGTAAAAAAGGGCACGTTTTACTGCAAAATGCAATTCATGCTGGAGAGATTCTGTGGATGCTCAGTTTCGGAGAGACCAGCTGAAGGTTCAGAAGAGCCAGCCTGTGGAGCAGCACTGCAGCACTGTCATCCTGATTTGCTCAAGCGGGCACCAGGAACATCTCCATAGTGAGACTTGTTACTGTTTTTGGCATATAGAATATACCACGGGTAGCTTGCCAGGCTCTGCTGTGCAGGCGGGATACTCTCAGTAGCTTGCTGGGCTCTCCAAGAGGATCGGAGGAATTGAACCCTGGTTGGCCGCCTGCAAGGCAAACATCCTACCAGCTGTGCCTAATGTTTCTAATGTTAAATGTTAAAAAAAAAATAATGTGTCTAATGTGTCTAATGTTAAAAATAAAATCCTGTAGCACAGACTTCTTGTAGCCCTGTAATGTGATGTGAGAAACGTCTGCTTTCGGCTCCAATCACGGAGTTAAAGATGCAGATTCAAGTTTGACAATGCTTCTGATTTAGTCTGTGATTGCTAATCTGTGCATAACCCAGTGAGTCTTAATCCCGATTATTAAACCCAAACTATTGCCTGACTCTGTTTCCCTAGGCCACGCTGCTCAAACTGAACTCAAATATAAACCTCACATGCGAGCCTTTTCTCATGCTATTTATCACTGTTTACTTCTGCAGGCGGCATTTATTCTTAGGACTGCAGGCCTCCCCCATCACACATCACACGACAGTTAGTTAAAGCGTGATAACGAACAGAATCAATAGTTAACTGGAGAGTAGAGCAAAACAATCTACTTATGTAAATTATGAATAATTAAGTTAAATTAATCTTAAGTTATTTAATGACTTCCCAGATCTTTTTATTAGCATTGAGCTATGGAAATTTCAAGTTTATAAAATTACTATGAGTTGCCAATGGTATTCAGACTTTCAGATGAAAGCAGTGGATCTAGCAATTTTTCAAATCGCATTTATGCCAACAGTGTGCAAATATATGCTATTTGTTTTCAACATCAGGTAAAACTAATCTAGCATCTCTGTGGGGGACTATCTCAAGTTTTAACTTATAAAACCCCCATGGACACCCTCTTATGAGGATACCAGCATCAACATGTCAACTGACAAAAAGTAGCACAAAATACTGGCTAACCTTCAGTATCTGATTAAACGATCTGTGACTTAAACAATTTTAACATGTTCCTTATAGTTCTCAACATAAAATTTTTTACTTGCATATTTTTATAATATTTACATTTATACTGTATATCTACACAAAGCCTGGGAATCTTAAACCAGATTTTTTTTTTTTTGCTTTTCGGGTCACACCCAGCAATGCACAGGGGTTACTCCTGGCTCTACACTCAGGAATTACTCCTGGCGGTGCTGGGGGACCATATGGGATATTGGGAATCGAACCCGGGTCGGCCGCATGCAAGACAAACACCCTACTCTCTGTGCTATCCCTCCAGCCCCTTAAACCAGATTTTTAAGCCAAAGACTGCCTGACTTTCAGCTTCTCTAGGACATGCCGCTCAAAACTGAACTCATATATAAACCTATTATCTAGGCAAATCTATAATCCTGAAACATCAACAAAATTTTATCAGAAATAAATTTCCTTTATTTATATTGGAAATTTTCTAAGACTACATAGCTAAAAGTTGTCAAGATTTAAAATGCCTACTCTTAATAATAATGGGAATATAAGACTAGTTCTATAGCACTTCTCCTTAGTAACGCCATGATCTGTTTCCCTATGTCAGTAGTACAAATCAGCTCAATAACAGTTTATTCTAAAGTAGAAACATCTCTAATATATTTATTTTACCTATTTTTAAAAAACTTTTCAGTATTACCAACACTACAGTTTTGTGGACTGGAGTGAACAGCACAGTGGGTAGGGTGTTTGCCTTGCACTCGGCTGACCTGGGTTCGATTCCTCCGTCCCTCTCGGAGACCCTGGCAAGCTACCGAGAGTATCCCACCCACACAGCAGAATCTGGCAAGCTACCTGTGGCATATTCGATATGCCAAAAACAGTAACAACAAGTCTCACAATGGAGACGTTACTGGTGCCCACTTGAGCACATGGATAAACAACGGGATGACCATGCTACAGTTCTACAGTTTTGTACTTACAATGTTCCACCCAGAATGCCAACCATCCTCCACCATTACCCCACATCCCCTTCTCCTCCCTTCCACAGACCCCTCAGATCACAGAGCTATTGACTATATCTCAGAGATTGTTTCCCAGCATCTTGCTTTGTGATGCTACACACAAGAGGGAGACCTTTCTGGAATTATCTTCTCCTCTCTGCCTCACTTCACTCACAACAATTTCCTCCAGTTCCATCCAAGTTGCAGCAAGCTGCAAGATTCCCTTTTTTTCCCATTGAGCTGAGCAGTTGTAATATTCATAGTTTATAATAAAGATCTTATCCCTTCGTATAAGGGTTAAGATGTACTCTTGTCATTGAAACAAGAGGACACTTCAGTACTGAAAAGAACGAAAGCCGTTACCTTGTAAATATCCAGGAAGCCACACTGGTGGTCGAAGCGGGTGTAGAGCTCATTGAGCATGCTGATCACCTGCATGGGAGTGCACTGGGCACAGATGGCCGTGAAGCCCACGATGTCCGAAAACAGCATGGTGACGTCATCAAACTTTCTGGCCTGGACTTGCTGACCCTGCCACAGCTGCTGGGCTACGTCGCCGGGGAAAATGGAGTAGAGGAGGTCCACCGTTTTCTTCTTCTCTTCTTCCAGGGCTTGGTGTGTTCTTTCCAGAGTGGCCTTGAGCTTGTCCATCCTCTTCTTCAGGCCGTCCTGGGCCTTGGCCTGCTCACCCACCAGAATGACGTCTCGAGTGGCGTCATGGATAGGGATGTCCGAGAGATGCAGCCCTCGCCCCATGAGTTCATCCAACTTGTCCACACACGGAGAGCCCAGGAAGAGGATGCAATCCGATTCCGGGACATGGATCATCTGTCCCTTGACTTCCATCACCTGGAAAATGAACATGGGAGTGTGATGAGGGCTCGTCACACAGTAGACTCTCAAGTGAACGTGGAGCCCCAGGAAGGGAAGGAAGAAAGTATTTACAGGTTATATGACACTCCACAGACAGGAAAATGCAGATGATTTGCATCTTGTATGAAACTTAATAGTCTTAAACAGAAACATATTGTCTGCTCTCTGAAGATAATGATGAATGGACAGTGAGAACAATGAAAACTGAAAAAAAAATGTTTTATTCAAAATTAAATTAAACTCAGGCACATTCTAAAACTGGCTCATGAGCCAGTTCATACACTTTCAAACTGATTAATAACATAGACGAGGATGAGCTCATTGGTCAAGTGACTACACTTAACTGCCATGAAGGTGAAACCCAGAAATAAGTCTAGGAGATTAAAATGTGTCAAAAGTGATTTGGCCTCTCGTAAGGTCTTTTAAAACCAGCTGTAGTCTTTTGAAAACATAGTTATCTTTGCACTGACTACTAGTCTTAATCTTAATAAATTAATAATAAAAAGTAAATAATAAAAAATGAAGTAAAAATGAAAATAATCCAGCATGACTTGGTAGAAAATATTCCTACCAAGTTCAACAGAAGCTATAAGTAAACTCGCAAATCAGCATAACACTAAACAAATTCCATCGGTGAGTACGAAGCTGTAATGTATTTGGGGGCTCCCTACTGGTACTCCAGAGATCCAGGGGGCCCAATGATGATTCTTGGCCAACAGACCTGAGGAGAGGCTGCGGCTCAATGCTGCAGTGAGGGGCTACCCAGGATACTCCCCTGGCGCTGGGGACCCCCAAGGATGTACTATTCATGTGTCCTAACTGCTATAGTGTCTCCCAGACCCAGTTTAAATTCTTTCTTCCTAGACACTGCAGAATTTGGGGAACTGTTTAATGCTGAGTGTCAGAGTTAGCTGGTGCCTGGAAAAACCCTTGGCGGGAGGGAGTGAATGCCAGGAGGAAAGGAGGTGAAGGCCACGGCCACCAGCTGGCTACAGCACGGGGCTGGGCAGAGGAGGAGGCTGTGTGGGTGCCAGGGGCACCACTCGAGGGCCATCATGTCCACTCTACTGTGCTTCTAAAGACAGGTGGCAGGAGGGACACGTGCTTCCTGCTTCTGGGAAACGTAGGTGCAGGGAGGAAGACACGTAATTGAAAAAAAAATAATTCTGCATGTTCGATTCTTCTTAAAACTTAAAATTACAGGCACTTCGCTCACAGGCCCAGAATGGTCTTCCCTGTCTCTCCCCTCGGATTTCCTTCTTTGTTGGCTTCTCCCTTGCACCCTTGGTTATTTGAATCGAACTGCCCTGAACCTTCTCTCACTGGCTGTCCCCTCTCCTGGCCCATCTCCCTCAAGCCTTCCACTACATCCTCAATTCTATTTGTGATTCTTCCTTTTTTTTTTAATCTCCCTTCTCTTCCTAGGAGTCAAGCCCCACATTTCCCATCATTAATGGACTCTGTGTAACTCTTTATGGAGTTACCACATGTGTATATGTAAAGTAATACACTATTTGCTGCAATAAATGTTCTTAACATACAAGAAGGTCAAATTGATGATTATATATTCCTATCTGAAAGAAAAAGATAACGAAACACAAATGTTTTCTGATTTCTGCGTGGCAACTGTTGATTTTTATTTTTTTTTGAATCTCTGAATCAGCAGTGCCCAAGTGGGAAAAAATAATTGGTTACCTCCTACACTACAGAAAAAGTGATAAAAGAAGCTACAATATAAATAGTAAATAGCTTCCTTTCATGCATTTTTTGCCAGTGAATTTTCGGCACTTATTAGGTGGATAAATTCAATTGGAAAATTTATGCCATAATTTTAAGAAAATAGCAAATCACTATCTTAAATTGTCTTTGTTTCATCATAATTATTAATTCAGAGATTCACCCTGGTCCTCATTTATTAATTTAACCATGTGAAAAAAATATGATAGAAATGCAAATTTTATATGGATGAAAAGATTTTGTAGATAGCTACATAAAATATAAAGGAATTTTTATTAACTCCTACATAATTTTAATCAAATAATATAAGCCATAAAAATAAGCTACCTATAAATCAGAATTCAAAAATGGTAAGCCTAATGAAGGGCACTATTTTAGTCTGCACTGAAGGGTTAGACATTCATGTTCTCAGAGTCCATAGTCAGATGTTGTTAAAGGACTTGTGTTATTTCTATTTTTATATATTTATATTGCTATTAAAATAGTTACCCTTATAATAAAAGTTAATGGAAAGTTAAGTATATACTCCTACAACCTAATGCTACTCACTATAGTCTTATATATATCCTAAACATGAACTAACCCACACACTCTTAGAGATGGATATCTTCTAAGATCATTGGTGTAGCAATGTAACATGATGTGTTAGGAAAGAAAACTTGGAATAAATCAGAACTGGATTTCACTTCCAGTTCTTCTGGCTTTTAATTGTGAGACCATTTATCCTTTCAAAGCTTCTGTTATTTATGGAGTGGAGGCAGTAGTGCTATTAAGGCAAAGAGAGATGATCCAAATTAGTAGAGTATGCTACTTCTGATGGTAACTGATTTCTCATCTGAAATGATGGAACCAGAAGAAAGTAGAACATTTGTTAAAGAACCATATAATAAAAATAAGCATTAATCTGAATTCTGTATCTGGAGGAACTTAACTATCTACAATGAAGGAAAACAATACTCAATTTCAGATAGAGTGAAAAAAGAAAAGTCTTCTACCTAATATACTGAAATAGTGGCTGTGATCTTCAAATGGAAATAAAACAGAAGAATCAGGAAATGAGGAAAAAATAAAGAACAGAAATATGGATGCAAACACCATCGCATCCTTTTCATGAGTTGATTAAATAGCTACCTGTGGGATATTTTATATGCCAAAAACAGTAACAACAAGTCTCACAGGGAGATGTTACTGGTGCCCGCTCGAGCAAATCGATGAGCAACGAGATGACAGTGACTTCAAATAAAAATTACAGAAAATTTACTGAGAGAGAGAGAGAAGAGGAGGGACATGTATGTATGAGAGAGAAAAAAAATGTAGAGATGGATCAGACTGATGGATCAGCACAAAAGCACCAACACAGGCAAATAACCCCAGAACAAAGAGTCCAGAGACAGTCTCCCCAGATCTGAGAGACAGCTTGACACAAAGTTTGATTTCAGATGTTGAACCCCAGTGCTGTTCTATACAACCTAATTTGTGACGATCAGTTACAGAAGCCCCAAGAAACTAACAGAAATTGGAACAATTAACTCAACACTCAGGACCCAACAGACACTGACAGAATGAGGAACCCAACTGCATGTAGGGGTATTTTTTTTTCAGAAATGTTTATAGCAAAGTATGAAACAGACCATGTCTTGGGACACACACAGCCACATATAAACCAGAATTTTAAAAGTTGATATTATACAGAATATGTGCTCTGATTCCATGAAATAAAAACTGGTAATCAATAAGTTTTAAGGCCTGTAACACACAAAAGGACATAAACCCAGATGCATTTAAGTAGGACAGATGGTTAAATCAAGTGTAGAATACTGCATAGCAATAAAAAAAATGTTTATTTGATGCAAACAGATTTTTTTATAAATCTGTAGGGAATTCTGTTGTATGAAATGAATTTTCAGTTAATATGAAAAATATTTATAATTTTCCTTCTTATCTTTGTCATTTTATGCATTAATTCTTAGAATGTAGTTACCCAATGAAATGGCATCTATAGGAAAAATGATTTCACACCAGGGGCTGGAGCAATAGCACAGCAGGTAGGGCATTTGCCTTGCATGCGGCCGACCTGGGTTCGATTCCTCTGAACCTCTCAGAAAGCCGGCAAGCTACCGAGAGTATCTCGCCCGCATGGCAGAGCCTGGCAAGCTACCCATGGTGTATGTGATATGCCAAAAAAACAGTAACAACAAGTCTCACTTGGAGACTGGTGCCCGCTCGAGCAAATTTATGAGCAATGGGATGGCAGTGACAAAGTGATTAAATATCAACCAAATATCTGCAGTTTTTGAGAAGAATCCTTAGACATTTTAAAAGAAGCAATTAAAAAATTATGAGCTAGGGAGCGCTCAGCACTGAGGGGCATAGCTCTGCAGGCAAGAGGGGTTGGTTCAATCCCCAGCACTGCACAGTCCCTGAGCACCACCAAGTGTAGTTCTGGCAGCCCCTGAGCACTTCGAGACCAAAGCAGCCCTACACCCTCGAAATGGTCTAGCACTGGACTGTCACACATGGTGGGTACAGTATCTCCTAAGTGGTCATTGGACACCGTGAGCACAGCTTGGGAGTCCCCCTCCCCCCTCCCCCATGCATTAAATACAATGTGAAAGAAATTTAGAGGATTCATATATTCTTCTGCTTTACAACTATTCATATGTTACTTAACATCTAAGAACTTCCAGAACTATGCAAAGGATTTTAAATAGGCAGAAACACAAGCAAAACACCTCTATATTCTCCCTGAACAGAAAATTTAATAGTATAAGTAGAAACAATGCAACTAGTAGAACAGTCACATCTGAGGATAATGATGCCGTTACTTATTCTATAGATTTAAAAGTCGCCTTTGTAGAATGACAAATAAAATACATAGACTATTGAGATCATTTTTTAAAAAGCCAAAAACTGTGACTCTGCAGACAGTTTATTCTCCTGTGCTTGTTTTATTTGCAAAAGCCTTTGGATTACATTTCACTGCTATTTTTTTATATCTCAGAAATTCATTTGAAAATGACTTGAATTCTGTTTTGATAGATAAGCTGGTAAACCAATACGACAAAGTTGATTTGCTGTTCCATGACTTGATTTGACTTTCATTTTTAAGTCACAGCAGGAATCATATAATATTTAAAGAAAACATGCTTTACAGTTGAAAGAAATACATTGGCAAATGTTTTGGCATTCTGTTGTGCAAATTTCTGAGCATGGAAAGCTTGTTTTGCTTTCATATTCTTTATCCATTTTTTACTTAACAAGCACTAAATTTCCCAGCCCATGTGACTCTCTGAGTCTCCCCACTCTCTCCTTTCTAACCTTGAAGGCAGCTCATCATCACTTAAAAGAGGGGGAGTCTGGGTCCCCAAGGCTCTCCTGAAGCAGTGCTGCTCAGGAAAGAAGCCTACTGTAGCTCAGCCCTTCCATGGGAGCAAGAAATAACTCCAGGCTGGGATCTACAGATCAGTCGGCATTATCCACCCTGACTGGAACAGAAGGTATTGACCAAACGTCACGTTCCCCATCTCCAACACATACTGGTAAATATGTAAAAAGCACTGATCCTGGGCTCTAGGATACAATAAGTATTTATAATTCTAAATAAAAACTGCTTGTATTACAGTACACTAAAAAGTTTTAAAACCCTAAGCTCGCCATCCATTGTTATCTTATAAACTAAATTTTAATTACAATTAATTATTTCTGTATTCGCACTACAGAAACACTAAAAGGCCCCGAAAACGGAATGATTTAAGCCAGTGTTTTTCAACTGTTGGCTCAGTGACCAGCGCCAGTCAGTAGCTGTAAAAAAAATGAAAACCACCGTTTCAAGCAACAGATATTTATATTCTCAAATTCTAGAAGCTAGAAGTCCAAAGAGAGGGTGCTGGCAGACACAATGCTACTTCTGCAGGTCTTTGTCTTCTAGCCTGTGAAACTGTCTTCACTCCTGGTAGCTGTAATCTTCACAGGATTTCTCCCTATGTATGGAAGATGCTAATTCCAAAGAGAATCGTATTCTGAGGGCTTGGGACCTAGTTTTGGTGTTTCTTTTTTTTTCTTTTTGAGGACACATTCAACCCATTCCTGTCTTTCCCATCCAGAGTGTTCACCTTGCTCAGTCTGGGACAGATCCTGCTGTGACGTGACAGTCCCCCAGACTGCCAAGATTTGAGGGTGAGGCTCCTGGGTACCTCCCAACATCCACCACCCAACACTGTCACCCACACATCATTTCCTAATTTTTCTACCCATGACTCACCTTATAGCATAGTGCTTCTTTTACTTCCTTTCCCTGTGTATATCTATCTTGTTAATGAGATATGAGAATCATAATGGTGGAGGTTTCTAGTTGTTCCTTTGTGTGAATTTTACCAGTAGGATGCTATATGTACAGTGTAAGCATTGCAAAAATAGTAGTGGAATAATTGAATGAGCCTATATGAAAGCAATCAGGCATAAATGGATAAAGATGATTAACTCATGAGAGAATTATTATATTCTGTCTTCCTTCAGGTTTTTTAATTATAAGTGGGCCAAATTCTCTCTTCCCTTTCCTTTGGACCATGTGAAAAATATTAAGAAAAAGAAATTACGGATTTTAAAGAGAGCTACACAGTTGTAGCTTTCTAGTGCCTCAGTTACATCTTCAGATATACAGGGACTTTGTATGACTATTTTAGACAATATCCAAAAACCCCACAAAGCAGTCAGAATCAGTAGAGCCTGCTACACTGGACAGAGTGATGCCAAAGCTAGTTTATTTGCTCTAAAACATTCCACTCTAGTTTCTGAATACAAATCAAACTAAACTAACTAATTTCCCAGGCTGCTGCTCTACACAGTACATACACCTCGCCTTCCAAAGCATTCCGCTTCCCGCAAGAGGCCAATTTAGAGGCTTCAAAAGAGCCCTCGGAGCAGCATAACAATGTGGATCTTGCATAAAAAGATTTTTATATCACTGTTTGACCTCCAATATGTGAAGGAAGAGCAACTCCAAGAAGCCTAGGCAATAACAGATGCTGAAATCCTGAGTTAAAAGCTCAACCGTGAGCTTCACATGCAAACGTGAGCGGGCAGAAGCAACAAGGGGAGAGGCGTGTTGGCGCCAAGGTTCACAGACTGAACTTTACGGCAGCAGCAAGGCAGGAAACAGAACTGAACCCAAGACCTTGAAACAGGCCAAAGGTTCTACAGCATCCCCCAGGAAAAAGAGACAATTTGGGGCGGTTAGGTCAGGTGCCAAGATTTTCTTTAGAATCAAATAATAGTGAGTAGAGAGTTATCAGCAATCACAAATCTTACAAGTAAACTAACCACAAATGAGAGTAGGTAGAAAAAAGCAAAAACAATAGATTTAGACCACCAAGTCCTGATTCTCAGATTCATCACACAAAATATGCAGGCACAGTTGAAATAAAGAGTGAAATCACACACACACAAACACAAACACACACACACACAAATACTAAGATGAGAGTTAATCAGAACTGACTAGGGATATTTATAACGAAAGGTAAAATGAGTTAAAAAATAGCTAAAACTGCAGATAGGAGCTAGATATGAAAACAATGCAAGATGCCACACAGAGATAAAAGATGGAAAATAAGGGAAGTGATATAGAAGAATAAGTTTAATGAAAATATCTGATGAAGAGACTAGTGAAAATGGAGCAAAGATAGTATTTGACTTAGTGATAACTGTATCTTTCTGAACAAACAGAAAATATGAAAACACAGTATCTTGCATCAACCAGGAAACAAAAAGAAGAAATCTAAAATTTGACAGTCTATCAGTGAATCTGTAGAATACCAACTCTGAGAAAGATTTGGAGCATGGCCAGAGATGAAAGAGCATCTTCAGAAGCTGGGCTCACAGCTAAGGGGCTGGCGAGCATGCCCGGTACACTCAGAGTCCTGGGTTTACTCCCTAGCAGCCCCTAAGAGCCCCCGCAAACATCTTCAAATGACAGACTGAAAAGAGAAATGATAGAAGCCAGAGGTAATGAAATCAGACTTTCAATGGCTTGAAGACTGTCATCCTAGAATGATGCATTCAGTGATATTTCAAAAACCCTACTGAGATAAACACAGACCAATCATTTGTGACCAATAAACTAACACACCCCAAATTTTTAATGTAATGGGAAAAAAAACAGAAAAATCAGCCCAGAAAGGTAGTCTAGATTTGAAAAAAAATAGAAACAAAAGTTAACAAAATAGATATTAATCTAAATAAGTACTGTCATGACCTGTGGGTCACAGTTACATATATGGTATGTTTTAAAAGTATTCCAGATTTTTTTTTCACTGCTCTATTGCAGTGACAAGAGCTGGACCACTTTTCCCCGAGACTTACATCTGTCAGCTATGCCTTCTACAGAGCATGCAGTCAGGGCACCAACCCACACCATTGTAGAGAAACTCTTATTCCATACTTTGCATCCTCCCTCACATTATGCTCCTGCCAAAAACAAACCACTATGTCTCAGCACAGATTCTCTAATGATATTTTATTCACAGGCAGAAATGTGCTCTTCTCTCATCCTGCCATGGCACTGTGCAATCAATCTGTCCTGAGGAGATGTT
This sequence comes from Sorex araneus, assembly GCF_027595985.1. NCBI lineage: Eukaryota > Metazoa > Chordata > Mammalia > Eulipotyphla > Soricidae > Sorex > Sorex araneus. The sequence goes on along the minus strand of NC_073304.1, from coordinate 176,453,669 downwards.
CTGTCCACGTGACTGCCTGTGGGAAACATCCTCTCTTGAGAAACAGAGGGCCTTCGAGGAGCCTCTCCGGGAGGGCTCCACACAGCCCAGCTAGTATCTTCCCACATCTCATCTCTCAACCGGCCTCTAAGATCTACGAAGCAAGATTTTCTTAAAAGTTACTTTGGGACCTAGAGCCTAGTATCTGAAATCTCAGGAACTAAGCTGCACTTTGTATCAGTGTTGTGTAGACGCTCATAATTATATATTTGTAGACCCATGGTCTGACCCATCATAAACTATGCATTAGCAAGTGTATATATTTTGCTCTGTATTTGGCAAGGTAAGACAAATTTCTCTGTCCTCGTGATTTGAATAGCAACTGCCTTAAAACAATTTAAAAATGAACCACTGAATCCATAAAAACACAGTAAGTTTGTGCAAGCAAGTCAAAAAATCATTCTACTAGAGAAATAGTTTAGTGGATAAGGCACTTTTCATGCACACAGCTGACCTGGATTCATTCCCCAGCACCCCATATGGTTCCCCCAATTGCCCCAAGCTCTCCAGGAGTGATTTCTGAGCACAGAGCCAGAAGTAAATTCTTACCGACACCATTTGTTGCAAAAGAAAAGAAAACCTTGATGTTAAATATTTAGTATGTAATTTCATACGTGCATATGCAAAAAAGTATATTAAAATTTTAATTCCTTATTATTATATTTATATACATAAAGGCAGATTATATATATACACATATATGCATATGTTGGACATTCTGCATTTGCTCTCCAAAATCACTTTCCAACTTTCCATATTCAGCTCCAGAAGCATGACTGGTATGGATCCCATCAAGTCATCAAGTGGTTCCACTATAGTCTAGATTCTAATTGCATTTGACTAATGATGGTCACTGGGAAGAGATTAGAGTAGTGAAGAAGAGAAAACTAGACTTCTTTATTCTCCTGGTACCCTCCATTCTTATGGAGTGGCAGTGACTGCATTCTTTCAACCACATCAGGAGCTCCTGTCACAGGCCCATGCCACAGGTAACTGTCCCAAGGGACCACCTTTTCCTGGTTACATTGAGATAAAGGTTAGTAGTTCTCCCCGCCCTACTATTAACTGCAGGGTGCTTCACCATCCTTTGTGATGCTGTCCCCAACTCTCTAAATGGTCCCCTCTATTGAAAACTCTCTCTAATGATCTCTGCTGGGCCTGCCATCCAGATCTGAGACTGATACATAAAGGCCTCTTTGAAGCCCCATGTCTTACATAACACTATTGGCTCAAAGCAACAGACAGTCTGTGAACATTCTAGATTGTGAAACCCTAAAAGATGCCATCGCTGCCTCTAGTTCTTGTTCTTGCTCACTTGCCTTCTTCTTGTAGCATGTCAGAGACCAAATTAATGCCACCAATCGCCAGGAGTGACCTAGTCCAGTCATCATTTTTCAGTTGGAATCTCACAAATCTAAAGCAGAGCGTTTCTGCTTCACTGGAAACCACTTTGAGACATATCAGGACTTTGATTTCCGAGAGGATCCCCACTTCTAACATCAGCAGCTCTGCGCTGCTGCTCTACCAACATTGCTAGTTCCGGACCACACTGAGCATCAAGGCCCTCACTGTTAATGCCTCAACCTTCCCTCTCAGTGGGTGGCAGGGCAGCACTCGCCAATGACCATCTGAACCTTTCATCTACTTACAATGCATGGCTACTAGTAAGATTTCACTCAAGGTGGTAGCCATTCTATGTCTTTAACCATTTATAAACTACCACACTATTAGTCTAATGTTCACTTTGCAAGAAATAGCCCAGGTGAAAGTATTGTCCCAAAAGTATTAAGCCAGTTATTGACCCAGTCACAACTGAACCCAGGTCTCTTGATGGTCCCAGCCAGTAATTCTTACCACATTACTGCCTCTGACTGTTTATTCTTTTCTTCATTTCTCTGCTTCTGGATGTCTGATGACTTCGAATAGTGCAATAAAAACTTACTTGTTTGTACATGGGTCATTTGTTTTTACATGAGACCTGTGTCAGGGTACTGGAAGCTTCCGGGGGACTGAGGGTCACAAGGTCACAGCTGCACACCCCTGTTGGGGTTCCCTTTGAGAGACTATCTTACAAAAAAAGCTCCTGGGTGGTATTTTCAAATGAGAAAAAGTTTAAAAGAATATTTATTTCTGTTTCAAATTTGAGCAGCTTTTTTCCCCCACCCCCCAAATTTGAGCAGCTTTTTTTCTCTTTATTTTGTAGACATAATCTTTTCTCCTTTGACTTCAGAAGCCTAAACGGACCAATATTCAACTTGTCCATAACTTGTGCTATTTTGAACAGAAACAAAAAACTTCTCAAGTCTATAGTATATATAATACTTATGTTAGGAACATATATAAAACAGAAAATCCTTATGAACAAATTTAACAGTTGGACTTAGTTTTTACTTATATTCTTCCTCAAATTGATTATTAATAGTACATATCATACATATTGATAGCAGAGTCTCCTGCCTCCATGCCTGGCTGTCTTCACTGGGGCCCCTCGGAGGGGGGCAGGTTGAGTTTCCCTCCCCACCCTGAGCAGAGCCCTGGAAACCGAAGACCTCTGGAATCCAGCCATAGCCATGCTCAAGGCCACTCTCCACATGCTTGGACAAGCCTTACGCATGAAGGAACCAGCAGAGGAACCCAGGTGTGCAGGACCCGGGGCTGAGATCTCCAAGTCTGCTCAGATTGGGATTGGGCCTTCTCCACCCAGATTCCCCTTTTCCCAGTAGCTAGACAGTCACACCCACAAACTGCCCCCATCAAACGGCTGTTGATATAACCCCATCAACGGCCAAGATCCAGAGACTATAAAACGAAGCTCTGGGCCTCTCGACCTCTTATTGTCCAGTTCTCCCTCTTAGAGAACCAGGCAAGCTACCGAGAGTATATGGCAGAGCCTGGCAAGCTCCTGTGGCGTATTAGATATGCCCCAAACAGTAACAATTATGAAGAGCCTCCAATGTGGCACCGTTGTGAAGGATGAGTAAAGAGAGGCTGCTAAAGTCTTAGGGCTAGGACAAATGGAGATGTTACTGGTATCTGCTCGAGCAAATTGATGAACAATAGGATGACAGTGATGCAATGATACAGCGATAGTACATATATATAGCTGAACACTTGCTCTGATCTGAAGGTCTGTTGTAGTTGGTTTTATGCTTTTCACCTGCGGGTTTGCCACTCTTACTATTCCATTAAAATATTTACTTTATGCTTCTTGTGTGACATAACCATTATCTTCAGACTTGAAGTTTATTTTCCAAGCCTGTGGTTAAAGCAGAAACGTAAGAAGCAAGTTTTGTCATTTCCAAGTATCACTGCTATATGTTTTTGATCAACTACTTTTTGTTTAAAATCTTACTCCCCAGCAAAAGGGTATAATTTCCACATAAAAATGGGTCTAAGAGGATTGCAGTGGAGGGGCTTGTCCTGCAGATAAGCTGCAGATATGATCGAGAATAGCATCTTACTCATTTCGAAATAACAAAACCATGGGCAGATGTCTCCTTTGATTCTTGTGAAGAGATGAACTTTATCACATCATTTCAAGTCCCCTTTCATATAAACATGAGAGGAAGGCGGGCTCTGAATGGAGAAAAGGCCAGAGAATCCTGCCATCTGGAGTTTAATCTTTGTCCAGTATTTTTCTTTTCTGGGGGGCAAACCCTCAATTCTCACCTGTCAAAACTCCACTCCTCTTTAAAGATGCATATATTCCTTCTCCTGGAGGTTCTCATTCCTGGATGCACATTAAAATTACCTGGTAAGACTAGAACATCAATGTCCAGTGTCCACTCCAACTGGGCAAATTGGAGAGCAGTCAGCTAGTGTAACATAAGTGCAATGTCCCTTCCTCACTTAAGAGCAAAAAAACAACCAAAAAAATCCCCCTCAATATTATTGAGAAAGATATTTTCTAAAAATACTCATTTTATTTACAATAAATCAACTTCAGAGGCTTAGGATACTGCTGGCTCCTTATCTTTTGGAACAGCTTTAATTTTGGTAATTGGGAATTTCTTTTGATATTTTTTTCCTTGAAGAGAAACAAATCCAAGGCTTTTACTGGAGAAAAACATGTTACATGGCTGTTTTTGTTTCCCTTAGGGATCTTCATGCTCTGGTTGAATTTCCCTCCCGGTGGAAGAAGATGAAGAGCAGGTGGGCACAGATCAGAGGTTTCCACGATTCCACGATTACTTGTGCCCTCTCGAAATCCACCTTCTTTAAGCTAAGCAAAGACAGCACCCTCCAACTGCCCTGGGGGCTACTGACCCCATCAAGGCAGTGCCCCCACAGAGCCACATTACCCACCTGAGAAGTCCTAGTGAAAATCCACGTTAGCCATGTTCCTGGTATTCCACTGACATGAATTCTTTTCTTTTTTGTATTAAAGATATTCCATTGTAATATTGACTAACAGAGGCCCCAGATACTTGGGGTAGTTAGATTCTCATAATGAAGACAGTGATAACTTAAGAAGACCAGGGGGGTGGATCAGAAACTCACCAAAGATAATAACAGATCCCAGCAAGGATTCTGTATTGATGCATTGAAAGGCACTTGGAATAGATACAGATAGTATCATAAGTGTCAACCCTGTCAGGCTGATAACCTGGCAAATATCAGTGAGAACTACCTTTTCAATGGAATGATCTAGAAGTCAACACCTTAACCAAGTGATCTAAGTTTAATATTAGGAATTATGGGACAACCTTATTATTAAGTGCCTTCTGCTATACTATAACTGCAGTAACTAACCAGTATTCTTGCCATAAACGTTTAATCTGTTAGAAAAATCAGAAAAATTCAGATGATCTAACTCGTGAAAACATACTATCATAAAAACAACAATGAGAAACTGTGCAGGATGAAGTAACTAGCTATTTAAACTAAATGCAATGTATAGTGCCCTACTGGATTCTATACAGGATAAACTAGAATCAACATTTTTAAGTCAGAGAAATTTGAATAAAAGTTATATTTTTTTAATTTTTTTTTATTTTTAATTTTTTTTTTGCTTTTTGGGTCGCACCTGGCGATGCACAGGGGTTACTCCTGGCTCTGCACTCAGGAATTACCCCTGGCCGTGCTCAGGGGACCATATGGGATGCTGGGATTTGAACCCGGGTCGGCCGCGTGCAAGGCAAACGCCCTACCCGCTGTGCTATCTCTCCAGCCCCTAAAAGTTATATTTTAGGCAATATATTTCCAAAGTCAAACTTCAAGGCTTGACTGTATAAATTAATCTTGTTCTCGGGAGATCGGTGGTAAATGTATTTGAGGGACAAAATGGTGGAATTTTGTTTCTATTAATGAGTGTCGGTAATCTGTGGATTTATGCATTAAAAATTAATTGTACTGGTTTACAACTTTCAAGGGGCTCAAATTTTTTTGAAATAAAATGTTGGTGGCAAAGTGTGGAACGTCAGTCTGATTATTTAATGTTTGATCTATGTTCAAGTGATGTACAGGGAAAGCATTTTGTGTGGAATTCTGGATATTTTAACCTCTTACCTCTTCAACAATGATTACCTAGAAATCTATACATAAAACTATTCTTACTCTGTGAACTTTATACTAATACCTAGTTAGCATGGGCTGGAGCAATAGCACAGCGGGTAGGGCGTTTGCCTTGCACACGGCCGACCTGGGTTGATTCCTCCATCCCTCTTGGAGAGTCCCGCAAGCTACCGAGAGTATCTCACCTGCAAGGCAGAGCCTGGCAAGCTACCCATGGCATATTCGATATGCCAAAAATAGTAACAACAAGTCTCACAATGAGACATTACTGGTGCCCTCTCGAGCAAATCAATGAGGAACGGGATGACAGTGATACAGTGATAGTTAGCATATAAATTGTACTTTCCTGAAATAGACAACTAAATAATAAAACTACTCAGAGACAAAGTAGAGGAAACTTTCTGTGAAATGAAATAGGCGAAAATCCAATCTCTGGGTAGAAATGAATCACAGAAAAGGCTATTAAACTTCAAGATTGGATTTTTTAAATGCTTCAGGTACTTGAGTAATAAAAATTAAGTCGCAAAGAATGAGAAATTGACTGGTTTCAAACAAATATGTAAGAGCATTAGATGACAGAAAAAGTTGTCAAGGAGAAAAATGAAATGCAATATTACTTGCCAGAATAATTTGCTAGACTTTTCTTTATGGAAATAAACAATCTTCTAAATAAATAAATAAATAAAACCATCGGGACCAGAGAGAGAGAGAGAGAGCATACTGGGTAGGACTGCACGTGGTCAACCTACGTTTCATCTCCAACACCACATTTGGTGCTCCAAGCCCTGCTAGAAGGGATCACTGAGTGCAGAGCCAGGAGTAAGCCCTTGAGCACCACCAGATGTGATCCCAAACAAAAACACATCACTCATAAATAGTTTAGCCATCAGCCAAAAAAAATAGACATAGAGATATAAACACATATAATTCTATACATATGCATAGATGAGATAAATGGTCATATTACCTTCACCACAGGGTGACTAGGAAATTAGATCTTTCAGGCCAAGTGTCTGTCCCGAAGGAAATGTTTAATCATAGCAGTCACTATTAATATTCTTATTATTCAATCGTAAATAAGGCTGCACATATATAACTGCAATAGAAGATGAAACAAATACAACTAAGAGAGCCCCGTATACCAAACAGAAAGAGGGATCATCTAGTCCTATGGAGGACTATGCAAAAGGATTTTGAGTCTGGATCTGAGTCCTGAGGCTATGCAAAAGGAGTTTTTGTTCTAGATGCCTTTGGTGAATTTATGAGGCACAAAGAAAGATGAACTGTTAACTAAAATTTGAGTCTTTAGGAGAAAGAACCCCAGAAATGTCTGAAAGATGTATAAATAGACTGTGGTTTCTTCTCTTCCAGCAATTTTGCCTGGTTATCACGGGAGAAGAGGTTAAGGAAGGATAGGCAAAACAATAAATAACACATTTTGAAAGACACTAAGGGAAATAAACACTCCCGAAAATGAGAAACGCCACCAAGTTATTAAGTGGACAGGCAAGAATATGATAAATGGTTCTAGAAAATTACTGACTTTCAGCAATCTCTTTTAACTCTGTCTCCATGAAGGTCAACACTAATCTAATTTACCAGAACAGCAGCCACTGCAATAAGTACAGGAAATCACCACCGAATAGGGGAGGGCTTGGATGCTGATTACTTAAACTAATTAAAAACATTCAAATTCACAGACCCTGTGCTATTTATTATGCAGACACTCAGAAATGGGCGGAAAGCATCACGGAGTTCTCGTAGTCATAACAGAAACGAAGGAGAGGCTGCTAAGAAATCTGGAAATGTTTCCTTTTGCCTCTCGCCTGAAGTTAGTTTGAGGATTAAGCAGAGGAAAGATCAGAATACATGTCTCAAGGTCAAAGGCCACTATATGAGGGCATACATGTGAGCCCAAACAGCAAGCACGCAGCGCACACTTGGCCTGTGCAGACTGTGGATACGAAACAATCGAGTTCTGAGAAACGTGTGCAGATAATATTACATGAGTAAGATTCCCTTCAGAGAAGTGGCGCCGAGAACACGAACATCATACTCATGTATCATTCATTTATTCATTCAAGCAACATTTCATTGTGTGTGATCAACCTATGTCTTTCCATGGTCTCCGATACCCATGTGTTATACTGCAGTGTCAAAACCCATTTGGAACACCATCGCTTGGGGGCGTGCACTGCAAATACCACACAAAGGCCCCTGACAGGATTCCCAGAGGAGCTGAGAAAAAGACCTTCACTTAAGTAACAGTTTTGGCTGCAAGCCAGATAGGATTTAAAAATACTGACGATGTTTGTGTAACTGTTTATGCCGTTGTACACTGGTCTTGACAAAAGCACACTCAAATAAGAAAAATCATCATTAGTGAAAAAAAGTGTGCTGCCAGCCCAGAGCCTCCTGTGAGAAAACTCCTAAAGTATATGATTATTTATAGGAAATATGATCTTAGATTACTGTTATGTCATAACTTTTATAACATCTCTAGCTAGTGTTTTATTTTTGCTGTGAAAAAAATGATTTTTTTTTAACTATCTGGAATTCTAGGAAGTCAGTCTTGAAAAGGAAAAGGTTTTTTAGAGATCACTTCTCTTCCTGGATAAAAGCTTTCTGTGAAATAATGAGCCTTGTGAAAGTAGAAAAACATTCTTAAGCTTTAAAACATTTAAACATATTTTGATGATGGATAAAAGCTATGCACACGGATTAATATTCAACGCATCCCTCTTGGCATAGAAACTGGCGTCTCCAACTAGAAACACTAAGTGATGAGCTCATGTGTGCAGCTAACTCTGTCAGGTCTTAGACAAACTGACATCCGGTGTGTACCACCATTGCATGGGTGCAGACTCTGGGAAAAGTAGCGTTCCAGTGGTTGGTTAGTAGCATATGGTCTGGGCTGATATCCTTGCAGCAGAGAAAGTAGCCATTCTGGTAAATTTATGTGGGTATATTTAAACAAGCAAAGAAGTGGACACTCCTCGGTCATCACTCCACCTGGCTCTTGGATCAAGGACCTAGGCTCAGTTGCTACAGGTGTGTATGCCTGAGGCCCTGACTTTAATCCCTGTTGCTGCAAACATGCACCAAGCACCATCTTGGCAATCTCTGCCATCTGTTTTCCCCCAGCAGCAACAGAAGGTGCAGTTCTAGGAGGACAAGGGTGTGCCTTGCAGGGAGCCCCACGAAGCACCAAAATTAAATGAGCGTGACACCCAGCAATAATGTGTGCCAGCACTGCAAAGCATGGAAGACCTGCAACTTCCAGCCAAGACCCAAGTCGAGCATGGAGATGTGTGGCCCTGGCAAGTACCACGCTTCATGTGTGGACTGAGCACCACACCCCTGGCGCTGCTATGACCAAGGGAACACGAGGCCAGGGGAAAAGAAATCTCAGAACAAATACCTCAGCTGTACTTCTGGTCATTTTACAATATGCCGAAGAAAAAGGAGGCCCCAATTTGGAATTGAGAAATTGACTGCCCTATTTACCAAATTCGAGCCTGGCAAGCTACCCGTGGTGTATCCGATATGCCATAAGCAGTAAAAAGTCTCACAATGGACGTTACTGTTGTCCACTCGAGCAAATCAATGAGCAATGGGATGACAGTGACAGGTTTACCAAATTCAGGTGATGATTTCAACAAAGGAACTAATAGTTGGGCCTCAATGAGGCATTATAATAGAAAAAAAAAGAAATAGTGAGACAAAGTCAGAGGCAGGAAGACATGGCATGCCATCGAGAAGGCTACATTATCTTTATTTTTAAAGATTCACATAACATTAGCCCTCTGAGAGACTCGGTGGTTTTTTTCATAGTTGACATCAGAATTTTGCAACAACTACAAACTAATTTTGTAGTATTGTGCCACTCCACACACACACAAGAGATTGTATTAGCATGAATTCCTGAAAAGTGTGGAATTCAGCAGTGAGGCCGGAGCACTGCTTTGCTACCTCATGCTCTTTGAATACAAAGAACACCAGAGAATAAAGAGGGCCTGAATTTTCTCCTTTATGTTGATGAGAAGAAGCTGTAAGAATTTTGGCTATCCCATTTCCATGCCTATAATTTAAAAGTAAAATTATCCATTTTACCTATGCTTTCCGAAGATTACGTGATATAATAGACATGAAAGCTCTGTTTACCCAGAAAGTGTCATTCCACTGGACTCCACCGTGCATGCCGTTTCTGGGCTGTACTGTGATGAAATCCATGTGAGGACAGTTAGAACGCCCGGGATGTGTCTGCTGCAGACCCCGCTCCTCTCTTCCACATCTCAGAAAGCTGACGTCAGAACGCTGCCAATTTCCCCACTCGCCGATTGAATTGTCTTTCTGGGAAAACCACCTGCTGTCTGGCCCTTTTCACTTAAAACAAACAGTCCAGACTAGTCCCCATAGCATTTGTCGCTGTTTTGAAAACAAAACCAATCTCCAAATAACTTCCAAAATGCCCTATTTCTTATACAGATAATTACCTAAATGGGCTACTATACCATCTTCCCATATGTCCCAATGCAGGATTAAGTGGATTCGTGCACTCGTTTATCTAGCCGCAAGAATGGAGTTTGCGCTCGGCTTACACATAATGCTCCATCAAGCCAGCCACTGTTCTCCCACCCCCCGAACCACTCATTAGTCAAGCTGGGGTGAAGCTTCAACCACCAACCAACCTGAAGGCAATCACCGTGAAAATAATTTTTCCTCCTGCACCATCTGTAGCCTTGACTAAATGCTCAACTATCAGTTTAAGTTGAAGAAAACAAGAAACCTCTCCTTAAAACATAAATTTTTAAAACTTATTTCTACCAATAATAGAAATTATTGCAGAGCCTGGCAAGCTACCCGTGGTGTATTCAATATGCCCAAAATAGTAACAACAAGTCTCACAATGGAGACGTTATTGGTACCTGCTCAAGCAAATCGATGAACAGGATGACAGTGCTATTTCTACCAAAGGCTCGCGTATTAGTAAAGAATTAAGATAATGAACTTATTTTCCTTCTAAAAGCTATCTGAAAAAATAAACAAGTTTACTTGGCAGGGAACAATAGGCAGCATGAGGTAACTTGGAATGACATGCATCTGTCAAGTTGGAGCCATGGCAGGTACGGCTGCAAAGCACTCTGACACTGCCACTGTTAGGTACCTGAAAGCCTGACCTAAAGCCAGACTGCAGCCATAACAGGTGACAGCTAACATTAAGTTTTGACTAGGCCTAAGCTTCTGTTCCTCAGAAATTGAACTTGCAATTTCTGGTAAGGAACTGATAGATCATCTGACCGATCATGAAGCGTCACTATGTCCTTTTTTTTTTGGAACAACCAGAAATTGACTATCACTATGTCCATTTTGGGGAACAACCCAAAACTGAGTAATTATTATCAAATGTTGACTAATTGCTGGTCACTGTTATCATAGCACTTGCTCAACCTTGGAACCTATATAAACTGCTTGCACTTGGAGGTCGGGGTTGTTATCAAGAGATCACTTCGTGGGTGAGATAGTTGACCCCAGTTAACTGGAATAAAACTCCTTTGCACTTGCATTACTGCCTCTCTGACTGTGTCATTCACGCCATGACTCTAAACCCAGGTACAGTCTGGAAGCAATGATCACATACTTAGTTTGGCCCAGGCCTTATTCCAAGGTGCTCCAATGAATCCCCTTGACAACCCTGTGAAATAGGAGCCATTATCTTCAGTTTACAAAGGAGAACATTGAGATTATGGTCAATCACGAGAGTTGTCTATGGGCACATCATGGAGAAGCTAAAGGCAGGATTCATACTCATCCTTGCTGGTGACGCCCCTTGCAGGCTGGTGCAGCGGGAGCTCTCATTAGACCAGTGTTGGTCTAGTCTCACATCTACAAACCAGCGATATCCACATGCCCTCACCTTCTTGAGTCCAGACGTTCGATGAATGTTACCCCAAGTCACCTCTTATTAGATAGGCAGCTTTCATACAAATAATCTTGGAATTCATTCATTCCTGTCTTCAGAGTTGTTGATTGACATCTTACTTGCAAACAGTCTGGGCTAGGGAGATACTCAACAGGCCAGGGCACGTGCTAGACAGGGGAGTTCGACCCCCAGGGACATACGGTCAACTGAGCACCCCTAGAGCAACTCCTGACCACAGAAGTGGGGGTCGAGCCTGAGTGCCACCAGGTATGGCTCAAAATACAGCCAAAATAAATGATTTTAATATGATTTATTAGAGCAACAGCTGAGGATTCTATGATCACATGTAAGTAGCAAGAGATTATGAAATCTAAAATAATCAAAACTAAAATTAGCTCTGAAAGGACCACTGTAACAAGGATAGAAGGAAATGATCACTTTGGAAAGAACTGAGTGCTGAAAGGAGATAAAAGGGATATACATGATAATCTTTCAGTACCTGTACTGCAAACCACAGGGCCTAAAAGGAAAAAGGCAAGAAAGACAGGCAGACAGAGACAGAGAAAGGGAGAGAGAGAGAGAGAGAGAGAGAGAGAGAGAGAGAGAGAGAGAGAAATGTCTGCTATAGAGGCAAGTTGAGGGGGTGGTGGATGGAAGACTACAGACATTGGTGGTGGGAAACATACACCAGTGAAGAGTTGAGTACTGGAACATCATATGACTGAAACCCAATCATGAACAACTTTTTTCCTGTATATCATTAAAATATTTTGATAGTATATATAAAATATTAATTATTTATATATATTTTATATATCTGACCTTTTGTCTTCATATTTAGGGACTGTGGTTTATTGCTATAAAAATTTGACCTATTGATATTACATAAAATTAATGATTCAAATTGAAATAAAAGGTAAACTTTCAGTAGTTGTAAACGTTCTTAAAGTTGAATTATCAAATACTTAATTGCTAACCAAGGTTGCTCTGAATTAGCAACTTCAGTCTGATTTAAGGCTTGTTTTAGATTTGCTATTTTTTTGGTATGAATATTAACTTTCCTAAAAGATAGCAATTTATAACCACCAGAGGGTAATAAATATTGTCTCATACTTAACTTGAGCTGGCCATCCATGCTTAATTTATGTATTTGTGCAGCTGAAGCTCATACATATATTATTCTACCCTGCAAAGAAATAAACTGCAAGCAAGGACACAGTGCTAATAAAATTTACAATAGATTTAAGTAATTATTGAATCCATGAAAGTTTACTAAATATCTATTATGCAAAAGACATGACAATAAAATGCAATTATGAGACTCTTGTTCTCAAGGAACTGTATTTTGAGAGTACAATACAATTACATGGCAAATAATAATAATGATTACTAATATAGGGAGAAGGTGACACGAATTAGTGCTACAAGGACAAGTTTCATACAACCCAGCATAAATTAGGTAATACTCTTATTTTATTTTATTTTTTTGCTTTTCGAGTCACACCTGGCAATGCTCAGGGTTACTCCTGGCTCTGCACTCAGGAATTACTCCTGGAGGGGCTCAGGGGACCATATGGGATGCTGGGAATCGAACCCAGGTCGGCCACGTGCAAGGCAGATGCCCTCCCTGTTGTACTATTGCTCTGGTCCTTAATTTACCTTTTAATAGTGGCTCCCCCAGTAGTGCCTGGGGGGAGGTAGTGGGGGGAGTCCTTGCAGCCACGGTCCGTGCATCAAGGTTCTGTACTCAGTGCAGTGCTGGGGGCAAGCAGGGTGAAACTGGAGGCTGCTCGGGGTGCCGGTTGGTGCCAGGGATCAAACCCAGGGCCTCACCTGTGCAAGGCACATGCTCCACCACTTCCCATCTCTTTTCCATTTTATTTTCTTAGTTGTGTTTATCTAAAATTTGATTTTATTTCATTTTTTAAAGCAAATATAATTGGGGTCAGAGCGATAGTACAGCGGGTAAGGCATTTGCCTTGAACGCGGCCGAGCTAAGTTCGATCCCCAGCATCCCATATGGTCCCCCGAGCACCGCCAGGAGTAATTCCTGAGTGCAGAGCCAGGAGTAACCCCTGAGCATTTCCAGGTGTGACCCAAAAAGCAAAAACAACAACAAAATAACAAGTATAATTGAGTAAAAATCATTGTTTATGTTCAATTTTCTGTAGGAAAATAATATCCTGACAAACTGAGAGTGAAAAGTGAAAAACTTCTAAACAAGTATTAAGTATATTTGCAGCGTCTTCCTCATTAAGAACGGGGGGGGGGGGAAATCTGTGCTTAAATCTATAATAACTGAGAATTTACACAGAGAGTCCCTTTCTTCCTCCTTAAAGGAAGTTCGTGGTTCTAACAGTAGACACAGAAACGTCCTCCAGCTCAGCAGAAAGCAGGGCTGGTCACCGGCTGTCCACACTGTTCTGTCAGCAGCCTGAGAAAGTTGCTTGTCCGAAGGGCTGGGCAAGCTGGTAGAGGACAGACGGTGCGTTCCAAGGGCAAGAGACACGCCAGACTCAGACCTGGGACTCATGCCGCCAACAAATTACTGAGTATCTCCCTTGTAAAATGGAAATACTGCTGTTTTAACAGAAACGGTGCAAGGGTGTAACAAGATACAGAAAGAAAAAAAAAACCAAAGACAACAGAATATGTGTCTGCAGTATAAGGAAGAAGATTAAATGGTGGCTGACTAGCACTGTCAACCAAGATTTTGTCAGTCTCCGTCCCTGTCAGAAACATCTCTCCTCTCTCATCAGCTCTGAAATTTTTGGAACTTTTGGAGAAAACAGTCTTTCCTCCTGTGAAAAGTGAAGGGAGAAATACTGAAGGGAGAAGAATCATCTAAGACTTGCCAACACCCAAGAAAACAGCAAAAACAAAACAAGATCATTCTTTCTCCTTCACATGGCTAATGACCCACGGCACAGCTCTGCTAAAGTGACGGAGATTTTGTTCCACGTGTCCCCTGGCCACAAGCAGCTGGTTCTCGGGCTCCTCCTGAAGGTTTGGGCTTAAGAGCAGGGCGGGAGGAAGAGGCCCTGTGGGCACAGCACCAAGATGCTGAGGATGCTTCTGTATTTGCTCTTTTTTAGACTCCTAGAAAAGGCTTCTTTTTGGGGAAAAATACTTTATAAATTAAAGGGAGGACAGAACATTCTAAATCGGGGCATTTCTGGGTCATACAAGAAGAGGGGCTGAAGTCCCCAACCTGATATCTCTGCCTGGGCTTCAAAGATGTCATCAGAAGGAAGCCAAAGAGAAACAAGATTTAAATCCTTTCTACGGGGATTTTTTTTAACTTCTGAAAGTGAGGTGACATGCGCATACACATAATAATCTTACAGACAATAAATAGCAAATGTTCAGCATGTGTATGGAAAGGCTTATAGCATTTGTTTGTACTCTTATTATAGTATTCTATCATAACTAGGCATTATATAAGATATTAAAAATTTATTCTAGAGTCTAGTTCTAATCTCTGCATCCCCGAACTTTTCTAGGCCTTCGTTTTCTCAACTGAAAAAGCTGGGCTGTATCATCTCTAACTCAAATTCAAGCCAAAAGAGAACAAATTGGTTGTTGGTGGGGTGGGAAGGTCAAAGAGAAAAGAAGGAGGAAGGAAGCAGAGAAAGAGCATGTCTCCTAGCAGACAAGTAAATCCCAGAATATACCCCAAAGTTTTTGTACTGTGGCTTTATCACAAGAATGTGCAAGTCCTTGTGACTGCTCAAATCAAAACAGACTTGGTGAACTGAAAAAGATTTGGGAGGAGAATGGATTTTTCCATGCTCAGCTCAATCTATGGAAGAAAATGTGAATAAACTGTTGAAAATGTTCCGGGTCACTCTGCAAGTTGATTCTGCTAGGTTGAGTCCACAAATCTGCATCTTTAGAGTTTGTGATAGAATTTTTCTCTTCCCTCACTAATCCCGACTTTGAGCACCCCACGCTACAGCAGCTCTCCTTGGGTCTGTAGTCCCCTGATTCTCAGAACTAGCAATGTGAAGAACCAAATCAGTCCATTCAAATGCACAGGATCGGTAACCTGTCTTCACTGGCTCAGAATTGTTCCCTGCTGCTCCACAGAATAACACAAGGGAGTCTTTTATAAAGAGCAGGTGAACAAGACAATCTTCTCTTGCAGCGACAAACATCAAAAATCATACTACTTGAGAGTAGTAAAAACGTTTTCAATGCATGATTCATTTTAAAAAACAAAAGAGCTTATCTTCCCACTAAATTCTCACAAGTCCTACATACAGCCTCCTGGTAAATATTAAAACCAATATTTCTTTAAACTATTTCCTGTGCACTTAAATACATAACCGTTTCCCTAAAATTAATTTGCTAATCAGTAAAAAATATAAAGTGTTACTGGACTCACTACTTTGGGAAGCTAAAATGCCTGCTGGTCCTCAAAAAGGTGGTAATTATGTTTACTACAGTTGGTCTTCTATGAAAAATAATGCTTATTATTGAAACATCATCTGAAGGACATTATGCAATAAACTGTAAAAGGAAATAAAAGAAACAAAGTTACTTATTAGCCTGTTACAATAATCTCCATCTTAGATTTTACCACACTAGGACCAGGACATCAATATAAGCTATGAATAACAGAATCCTTAATTAGCTTAGAGAAAGCAGAACACATAATAAAATATAATTACTATATTTGAGATTAGTTGATAAGTTACTTTAAATTTTCATTGTGTCCAGAATCCTCTAGAAGTACAGTTAAAATCTACTGTTAGTATTGTATCATCCAAGACCAAATATAAACCTAAGAAGCATCTTATAATACATTTATTAGAATGAAACAAACTAAATCCTAGTTCACGGGATCAGCATCAACACTAAGGGACATTTAAAAAAAATTGGAAGAAAAATGAAGTATAAATTTTTCAGATAAATAAAAGTTCAAGACCCAAAAAGTCAGATCAAATAAAATCTTATTATGGACCAGTGTACAGCTGATTTTATATCAAAAACTAAGCTATTGATATATTGGTTTCAACGTGATATCAAAATAATGAAAAAGGAGAATATTGGGAAAGAAGGAAAATGTTTTGAAGATCCATGGTCCGGTGGCTCGGCACCGGTGAAGAGAGCTAGTCCCTGAGCTCATCTGCACACAGAGCAACAGGAAATCCAACTCAATCCTCACTCCACGGAAGACTTGTCCCTCCCATCATTCCGGCCACCTTGTCCCCTCAGATCACTCTGGTCTGGTTACAAATATCAAGGGCAAAATAAAGCAAATCCTGGAAGTTCTATCCCTCATGTATTCATAGGCGATTCACTCATGTAAACGAGGTTGATTTCAGGAGGTCCAGGATAAAAGAGTAAACAGAGCTGGATCGAATCCAGATGAGGGACCAGAACTGGAGTGCTGCCAACCACCTACCAAGTCAAGTCGATACTGGAGAAGACAAGATTGAGGAGGGAAAGCGATCTCATTCAGTGATGATGTCCAACTGGGAAATCTATACCTCAGTCAGCAGCCGGTTCTGTTGCAGACATTGCCTGAGAGCAAGTAAATGCCCCGCGGGACGCAGTGATGCTGCTGCGAGGGTAAGTGTCGTTACCACAAAAACAGTTCCATCATCATCTGTACTGGGTTTGTGGCTTAGCTGAGGGCATGTGTGGCAGCCATGGGTTCAGTCCCCAAGATGGCAAAAAAAAACACAAAGGTATGTGGGAGTATGGGTCAGGGGGAAGCACTCTGAAGTTCCTAAGAAGCTGACACTTGCATTTTTCTTCCCCCTACTTTTTCAAAGGGCGGCCGCCATTAAACAACCCAGAGTAGAAATGATTTGCTTGATGTCAGGTCTCTGCTTTCCCCCAGACCTACTGGCGCTTCTGTTTCTAGCAGGTTTCCAACACGTTTCCCAGTCGGCAGGGACCCCAGAGGCACTGGGCACCCACAGAAGGATTCTGGGGAACTTCCATGCAGGAAGGACTCAAACATCTGATGCCCCTTGAGCATGAATGTCCAACTCGAATGACTTCTGCACTTTCCTTACAAAATTCACTTCCCAAATGATAAAATTTTGGAGGAAAAAAATAGAACCATATACTTGATAAACAAAGAATATAAGAATGAAATCGACTTACCAGCTAGGGATGTGATGTTAAGATTTTATTAACTTTGACCCCCAAGTATGGTCAAACTAGAGACCCAACGACTCCTCGTTCAGATTCTCATGGAAAGCATTCATGAAAACTGAATATTCAAGGAGCATCATTTTAGCTAACAAGCAGACTTCAACAAGCCAGTGTTTGGGTATGGAAAAATGTTTTTCTTTGATATATGTATGTTATCAGAAAAAAGGAAAATTACTTTTGAAGTGAACCAAGATGGCACTGTCTATCCAAGAGTCACTCTGCTCTGTGCCCACTTGGCCTCTCTTAAGTCCCATAACACTGAAAATAAAACCCACACCTCACCTTGAAAATCTGGTGACCTGACATTCATCTTTGTTTTATGACTATGCTTCAAAATCCAACAAGGAGACTTTGGAAATATTTATACTACACTCACATATATTTTACACAGTAGTTATCACGATATGCCATGTATATCCATGTCACACCCAGCCACACCTGGTGGTGCTGAGGGCTCTCTCCTAGCAGTGCCAGGGATCGGCAAGGGATCAGGCAGATATAAAGCAAGTTCCTGTGCCCCGGGATGGTCTCTCCAGTCATACAGAGAATACTTAGGGCAGTGAAACCACTCAGTAAAATAATAAAATGGTGAACGCATGCCATAAAATTGACAAAATCTTTATAATGTTCAAGTAAAATACAGTAAAAAAATGATAAATTCGGGGTAATGGTATTTGAGCATAGGTTCATCAATGACAAGCGATGCACCCTCTGGGAATGTGATAATGGAAGGCTATGTATGGAGATGTGGCTAGGGTGCAGGGGAGAGCTCTTTAGCTCAATCTAGTTGTGAACCTAAACTTGCACTTAAAGAAAAAAGAAATGTCCACTAAAGAACTATATAAAGGGAGCAGGGGCATGGTTGGAATGGTAGAACACATGTCTTGCATGAACGATGCCTGGGAGCAATCCCCAGCACCATGCGACGTCCCCAGAACACCACCAAGAACAGGCCTGGTCTCTCAGCATCATCATCATGATTGTCAAGGCCCCTGAGCTCAGGCTGGAGTGGTCCAGTGACCCCTGAGCCCTGACCATTCTCCACAGGTCCCTCCATGGGGACCCTGCCCACACAGCACCACCTGGTATGGTCCCCGCAACTGCCACCACCCACACAAACTGACACACACACATATGAATCAAGTCAGATATTTCAAATTGTGTTAATTAACAGTAGTTAAATCTCAAAGAAAATTGCAATTAAAATGCATTATGGAATATGTATATTTAAAAACACTGCATCCAATGAGGACTCCCAAATATGAATTTTTTTTAAAAAACTATGAAATAGCATTTGAAAATAAACAAACAAAAACCATTTGATGAAGACAAGGAAATCAATCTATGCAATGAAAATTTACTTCCTTTGAATGCAGTTTTAAGAGATCTTTAAATTTTACTTCATTTCCGTAAAGAGCTCAAATGAGACAAAATAATCCATAAGAATATATTGTTACGTTTAAAAGTGGAAATGTTCGCATGTAAAAAATTTAGTAGCAGCACAAGCACAATGCATGCTGTTTCCATGGAGAGATAAATAGAACAAGTGTGGGTGAATTTTATGTATTGTAAATTAATTCAGACATAATTAAAGGACTTGGGCTTTGTCTACAGTATGCCAGAACAGCTTCAGAGAAAATTTTCAAGCAATTAGTTGTTTAGTCTATTCTGTGTTTAAAATTCTATTTTTCTCCCCCTAGAATTGAAATAAAGTATTTGCAGTCATTTCTTTAAATAATACAGGGAGTAATTATTTGTAAGAAAACCTTCTGGGTAGGGAATGCAGATCAGTGTTATCTCACTTGGTTTGCATGTGTGAGTCTCTGGGTTCAATCCCTGGCATCACACACACACACACACACACAGACACAAACACACACACAAAAGAAGGAGGGAGGGAGGAAGGGAAGGAGCGAGGGAGAGAGGGAGGGAGGGACCTTGTAATAAACTTACTGACCTTCATCGCATAAAAAGTCCTCATGAGCTAAATTTTGTACAGTAACAATTCAGGACTTGCATGGAGACCTACAATATACCCATATGTCCTATGAGAACTATCCTGTCTCACTCTGTGATATCTGGTCATTGCTGTGTTTTGGGGGGTTATTTTTTGGTTTTTGGTTTTTTGGGCTTTTTCATACAGTTACAAAGCTTTTATTTTATGCTTGAGTTTCAGTCATACAATGATCAAACATCCAATCATCCATTTCTGTGTTTTAACAAAAACCAAACATAATTGTTAATCCAGCACCCATCACTACACAGCACAATTTGGTTAAAAAAAAAAACCTGAGAAGAAAGTTATGCTCAAACACAGCATCTAGAGTAAATCGGAATGAATACCGTACTACTACTAAAGATAACCTTTCTAAAAATAACTTCCCCAAACATCTCCGTATCTCCTATCTTTCTCCCAGGTTTTATATCAGTGCTAGTCTATTTTTAAAAAATGTATGAAATATTTCCACCACTTATTTTAAACATTGTTGCTCATTCTTACCCTTATTTTTAAAAAGCATGCAATTTGTTCTCCATAATTCTTCTAAAGGAGAAATCAAAAATTTAGCATAAAAATATTCCCAGTTCCATGGAATTTGGGAACCTTTCTTTTCTTTCTTTTGCTTTTTGGGTCACACCCAGCATTGCACAGGGGTTACTCCTGGCTCATGCACTCAGAAATTACTCCTGGTGGTGCTCAGGGGACCATATGGGATGCTGGGAATCAAACCCGGGTCAGCCGCGTGCAAGGCAAACGCCCTACCCACCACTGTGCAGCTCTAATATGAACAACTTTGCAAATTATGATATCTTAGTAAAAATTAAAAGAAAAAAACTTTTAAAATATAATTTTAGCATAAAAGGGGGGGAGCTGCAATTTCAGTAGGAGACAGAGCAGGCATGTGGCTGCCCTGCTCCATGGACATCCTCCAGCTCCAACCTCCCCAGCTCAAATGTGACCTCTGACCTCTAGGAGTTTCAGAAATAATCTGAGATAATCCATAAGTCAAAACTGCTTCCAAAAATAACACTGAGATACTCTTTACCTTCTTTATGATGCTGACATTTTCACAGACAGAGCAAAAGCAATTCTAGCTAAAACACCAGTGCCTTAATACTGGTTACTTGGAGGCTAACAGATGCCCAAAAGTGTGTTTTCCATAATAATGGATATTTCCTTATAATAATAATGATTTATATGAATCTTGATTATGAAGCTAGGACTTGCAGTGTCTCTTCAGGTGTGAAATCTCTAATCCAGAGATTCCCAAACTTATTTGGCCTACCACCACCTTTTCAGAGAAAGAAAATTTTGCTCGGTGCCTCCCACTGGGAATCTGCCTTCCTGAGAATAAAGAGAAAGTGCCCCGCAGTCTCACCAATTCAACAGTTTCCCTGTTTCCTCTACTCCCGAACTATCATTTTATCCTTTATAGTTCTAAATGATAAAATATAATTCTTGTATAATATTGAATCGATCGAACTAAAATCCTAAAGATAACCATTACTGCATCCACCAAAAATTATATTAAAAAAAAATAAAAAGCCTGCCAATTTCTAAAGCTTTTCACAGCCAGAATCAATTTCATTCTTTCTCTCTCCAACACTGTCAGGCCTGATCCAATTTTCTCAGTTCAACCGCAGTGCCTCCTCTCCTGATCCAATATAGCAACCGAGCCTGCCTGAACTGTCTCAAGAGAAACAATCACACAGAATTTCTTTGTATTACATTTCAGCGTGACATGACCCGTCAAGGCATTCTACTGCACCAAAATACAGAAGCACGGTCACCCATTACCCTATGCAATTTCTCCCCCGAGGCACTAAATTTCATTCCACCTCAAAGTATTTATTTCCTATAACTTTCCCACCATCAAATTGGTTATTCTTGTAACCAAACTTTCTTTCAAGCAAGCCTCTGGCAAACGCATGCTTTTAACCAGGACAGTGCTCTGACCTGGGGGTCCCCAGACAATCACGCAGAAGCAGGGCACAGCCTTCGTCACCTACTTTGAAATTGCGAGACAACACTCACCTAGACACATGACATTCTTGGTGAAATATTCAAAGCCGTTTTAAGCTAAATCACAGAAATTTCTATGCATCGCTCCCCTCTCTTCTAGCCCCCCCCCACAACCAAGCCCAGCTTTTCTGTCATTAGCATCCCATTCTAGACGGGTCCAAATGCTATAGCCCATGAACCTATGTGAGTCCTGCATAATCACTTCAAGTCCACAGTTCCCGCACCTATTCATTCATTCCTGGTGTTGCACATGCAGTAGGCTCTGAGAAATACACAATGGCCTGAATCCATCCTCATGGCCTCACACAGGGCAATTTCACTGTCTGATCCATCATCCATGCATCTCATATTCATCCTTCCTTTCTCCTTAACCCCTGGCAACGCCTGGCACTCTCTTTTCATTGTCTCTCTAGTTTGTCTTTTCCTGAATGTTTCATAGTTGGAATTATACACACTGCACACTTTTCAGATTTGCTTCTTTCAATTAGGAATATGTAAGATTTTCCCGGGTCTTGTCACAGCCTGATAAACAAAAATGATAAAAGGAAGTGAGTCATTTATTTCAACTCATTTCCTTTTAGAGGTAAATGCTAGGTAGTCCACTATCTGGATGTACCAAAGTTTACTAGTAGTAACCAGCTGAGAGGCATCTTGGTTGCCTGTAAATGTTATCAGTTATTAATAAAGATATTATTTTAAAAATCCATATTTAGGTCTTTGTGTGGACAGAAGCTTCCTAGCCCCCTCGATGCAGGGCCTTCACAGGCTCTGCTGTCCTGAGGATTACCAGGCCACCCTGCTGTGCTGGGGGGAACCTCCAGGGTTGCATCAAGGGATGCTTGGGGAACCAACAGTGTCGGAGATTGATTAGGGCCAGCCCCATGTACCTTAACCACTGTGCTATTTCTCTGGCCCCTAAATGTATTTCTGACAGGGATTTCCTTTTGTCTTCTTTCTTCTCTTCCATTTTTCCACTCTTGAAAGCATGCTAAAACACAGCTTTTCAGAAAAAAACATCTCACATGCTAATGATAGAATCAGCCTTAAAATGTATTTCAATAACTAGAGCAGTAAAGCTAAAGCTGAGAAGATGAAGTTTAACAGTGGTGAATAATTTATACCAAGACAAAATTCAAAGACAACTAGAAGAGCTGATTTAAAAGTTTACTTCAAAATGATTTAGGGGGTAGGTTGGAGTGATAGCACAGTGGGTAGGGCATTTGCTTGCACTCGGCTGACCAGTTCAATTTCCAGCATCCCATATGGTCCCCTGAGCAGTGCCAGGAGTAATTCCTGAGTGCATGAGCCAGGAGTGACCCCTGTGCATTGTTGGGTGTGACCCAAAAATCAAAATAAATAAATAAATAAATAAATAAATCATGGGGGGGGCTGTGCTGGAGAGATGGTACAGCAAGTAAGGCCCATTCCTTGTACACAGCTGACCCAGGTTTGATCTCCAAGACCCCATATGTTCTCCAACCCTCTCCAGGAGTGATCCCTGAGTGCAGAACCAGGAGAATCACTGCATGAGGACCCCTTAAAAACCACAAAAACAAAACAAAATTTTCTAGGAGTGCTATTTGCTGGGAAGAGAGAACCAGGTTTATCCATGCAAACTTGGTTTCCACATCAAACACTCCCAATCCTTCCTGCAAGACCACCTCGAGATTGTGGCATTCAAGTTTCAGAACCTAAGTGATGAGCCAAAGCTCATGTGCCCCATAGGAAGGCAAGCTGGAGGAGGCTGTCTCTAAAAAGATGCCTCATGGACAGGAGCTTGAGAAACTGATCATTTTGAGATTCAACATGAAATGATGCAGAGTTACAAGCAACTATTTTCATAACATTGCAACGAATAACACAAAAATAGGTCATGTTATCAACAGTTGCCCTGAACAAGACAAGGCACTTAAGTCAGACACTTTGACCCAAGCCCGGACTAGAACTGAGCTAATAAGCAGCAAAATTACAGAACAATTGCTTTTTTTATATCACCGGAAATATACGAGAAATTTATTAAATCACATTCCATTAACTCAGAATTTGTAATATATCAATATAGATGAAGCATAAATTCATTAAACCTACAGATATGATAGCCATTTGAGGGCAACCTTAATTAATTAAAATATCAACTATATTTACTAGTTTAAACATTTTCAATTGTTTGCCATTTGGATCAGATACTTACATATGACTCTTACACGGTCATTAAAGTTCTGTAAGCTGCTTTAAATCAATACTTTGCATTAAGTTCAAGTGAACAGAATATTAAGGGTTTTTTTCATTTCACAAAACTGAATAAACTTGACTATAACAAAATCCTATTTATTTTTCAAAAGTTTATATGCCTGGTTTTCCCCATTTTAGGCTCTCTTCATTACAAATACTTAAATAATGATACTTCAGTATTACACCAAATACTGCAAATCAATGGCATTCTAATAATAGAGAAAGCCATGGAGACTGTTTTCTCCAAAAAATTTATTATATTCAGACTACTGTGATTGAGCCTAGCTCTGATCTCTTTTCACATTTTATAACCAATTCAATGCAAACAATATGTCCTAAAATCTGTCAAAGCTATCAAGATCACAAGATTGGATGTCACGTGCAATGTAATATAATTATGAGACACCATGGGAAAAGGAATGGAGCACAAAAATCACCTATTTTTAAATCTTGTTTATGGATTTCTCATTATTTCCATATATACTGAACTCAATTTCCTGTATCCTGAAATGCTCCAAGACCAGAACTGGAGCGCGATTTCTACCCTTACTGGACCTGATCAAAAAGATGTTTCCAAACTTCTAGCCAAATGGAACATTCGAAGAAGTCCTTTCCTCATGTTCCCAGGGACCCATGCCAGAAATATGATCCTTAACACAAAATACGACAAAAAAGGCTCCAAAGTAATAATCATAAGTAAAACACTAAAACAATTTTGGTTAAGAAAAAAATCAAAACAAAACCCATAATATTAAGAATATAGTTTAAATAAACTTTTTGGTCTTTTCCTAACTAACAAGAGCATGTTGTTCCCTTACTCTGTGTCCTCCAATTTTTCCACAACAAACCAGTGTTCCTCATGGAAGGACCCAAAAATACAATATTCATATTTAAATTTTTTTACCTATAAGGTGAAGAAGACAGTGACTTGTCTCTACACAGCTGTCGGAACAATCAGATGGGATTGTATAAAGTGTTTCGTCCAAGGTTTCACACATACAAAGCACTAGATAAACATTAAGCAAACAAGCATGCATCAAGTAACTGCTCTATAAGCACAAAAATCCGGACACACTGAGCGTCCACACAGTGAACCCCACCCTACTGTCCACCGTGCTGGAGACTCACTAACAACAGGTAGATTATCATTGGTCTTCTCAACGTTTAGCAGTGACTAGCACAAAGTCAGTTCTCAAGAAGTAATGAAAATCACTGAAACAAAACACAAAGGAATTACTCTGTGTGAGCTTGGAACAGTCCATGCTCCACGTATTCCAACAATCTGATTTTGCCCAAACTGTTTTCATAGAAAATAATCTTGAGGTAGATGATGATTAGGAAAGGTTACCTGCACCCAAATATGTGGTAAATCACAGCTACTATGTCTCTGTTTCTTCAACTATTAAATGGGAATTTAAAATAGTAGCAAACTGCTTAAACGTCCAAGGCAGAAGGAGAATGTGAGGGCTTGCAATAGCTCTAAGGGGTGAACACATTTAGCATCAAGAGGCCTGGGTTCCATCTCTACCACCACTTTCCCTGGCTAGGAGGGAAGGGGCCCCAAGAACATGCCCTAGGAGTAGCACCTGAAGACCACCAGGTAGAACACACACACACACACACACACACACACACACACACACACAAAAACCCACAAGACAAGAAAAAAAAAGTGATGATTTTAAGATTTATGTTTGCCTTGCACATGGCCAACTCAAGTTTAATCCCCATATGACCCCCAGAGCTGTGCCAGCAGTGATACCAGTACTGAGCGCAGAGCCAGTACTGAGGACTTCTGGGTTAGGCAAAAAAAAAAAAAAGAGAAGAAAAAAAAGAAAAAAGATTTATGCACAGTGTTTTCTGACACATTCCCTCGTGTGAAAGGAATTTAAATTATTTACAGTTTTTAAATCACCTTTGCCACTTATTCAGTAAATCAATTACTGAATTTCTCCCTTTTGCTACCAACTATAACAGATGAAATAAACAGAGGTGGAGAATATATGTCACTGTCACTGTCATCCCGTTCCTCATCAATTTTCTTGAGTGGGCACCAGTAACATCTCCATTGTGAGACTTGTTGTTATTGTTTTAGGCATATCGAATATGCCATGGGGAGCTTGCCAGGCTCTGCCTTGCAGGCGGGATAATCTAGGTAGCTTGCCAGACTCTCAGAGAGGGATGGAGGAATCGAACCTGGGTCAGCGCATGCAAGGCAAATACCCTACCCACTAGTTTAATTGGCTCTCAATTTAGTGAGACAAACAACAACAACAAAAACATGCACGATATTGGTGGTAAGTAATTAGTGTCTGAGAGCTGAAAATGTATCGTATTCAAATCTGAACTCCCACATTTGTAATAAAGAGTTCAATAGATGACCTTGAATCATGACTGAATATAGTCAGCATATACAAAATAAAAATAAAGATGATTAAAGAAGCTTGAGGTCAAAATTTGGAATATCTGTTGTAAAAACATGTCAAAACGAAGGAGAAGATAATAGACTGAATCACTAATGTTAAGAATTATGAAACTGAACGAGTCATAAATAGGGACCAAGTATCAGGAAATCCCTTCATCAGGATTTTATTTGTAACATCTTATTTTTCCATTTTCATTTCGTGCCAGGCAGATTATAACAAGAATTCAATAAATACTGTTTAATCAAATTACTCAATATTAGCAGTGAATATTTAAATAGTCACTAATTAATGAAATTTATCTAATAACATCTCACAATTAGACAGTACTTTAGAAAATGCAGTCACTTTTATTCTCATGCTTCAGCCTTAACAAACAGAAATTACCAAATCATCCCATCACTTTCTCGCACGCTGAGTGCTTGATGGTGTTTGTGAAAATGTTTAAATGTTTAAATAGTCTTTGTGTCAATGGTAAACAGGGCTTGCTCAGGTGACTCTGAGCGAAGAGAAGAGAAGGACCTAATGTCGAGTCAAGTGTGTGGCTGGCCTTCCCCCAGGAAGGAGCGAATGAGGGCCAGGGAAACAAACTAGATGGACAGGCATTCTCTATCTCGACTTCAAGAAGACTACACGCATTTGAATGGTTATGACACAGGGCAAGAGGCAGCCCTCCTGACTGAGCCCTGGCAACACTCAGTTCACTCTCTAGAACACTGAATCTTTTCAGGTGAGTCTGTGGGAAGACAAAGGCCCCGAACTAAAGGTAATGTTCCCAAGAAAATGTCTGTTGAGAACACTGGGCGGGGGAGACAGCTCAAAGGGCGGGAGCCCATCTGACTCCCAGGGGCAACCCTGGTGGCCTCCAGCACAACCCGGCCAAGCAGGGCCACATCGTGGGGCTGAGAATGGTCCCATCAGGTCCACACCAGGACTCAGTTCCTCCACAGAGGTCTGGGCACCACTGGGGTGGTGGGGGCTGCCCCCAGCACAGAGAGAAAATAGACATGGTGCTGTTTGAGGATCCCAACCAAAGATCCGCGCCTAGTCCCTTTTCACTGATGCAAAAACAAAATGCCTCATTCCCTTCCGCAACTAAGTCACATGAGCTCGAGTGCAGAAGCTCTGTGTGTAGGAATAAAGTAGGGGAATGCTGGCTGGACAAGGCCAGGAGGTCTGAGCACCACACTGAGTCTGGGGCTGACACATGACAGGCTGTGACTTGGGAAGGCAGTGCTCACTCGGAGGCACTTAACAAGACAGACATGGAAAGCCTGCTTGGGGATGGAGATCTGTGAAAGCAGCCATCCCCCAGCAGTCGGAAGGATCCGAGAGAAAGGGAACAGTCTGGACAACGAAGTATGCTTTGAGCCAGCATCCAGGCTGGATGAGAAGCACAGGTGGGTCCCCACATCTCCTGAGTAATGCTTGGGAGCCCCCCAGATCATATTACCTTTACTAAGTTTTATTTCCTTTTGAGTTTATATAGAATATAAATATTACATAAGAATAACATGCATATTATCTCACAAAATAGACTATCAGTAAGCTAAAAGTGTGAAAGTTGGCCTTTTGTTTTCTAATAATAAAAGCCCGAATACACTTGTTAAAAATTCATATTCTAATGACTTGTTCACTACCTCAGCATTTCCAAAGGATTCAATTTCGTAGATTTTGCAAGTATAAATAACTTCCTTCTAAAGTACTCCTACAAGTAGAAAATGTTTTCAAGATAGCAACTTATTGTATTTATGTATAATAGTTCATAAGAATCAGGTTTTCATGGCACCTTAAAGAGTGAAAACTGTCTACTCAGTTTGATATCCCCAAATTATTGGCATTTCAAAGACACATTAGTGAGCTAAATTTTGGAGTACCCTGCTATGCACTGTTTTGGAATAGATTGCTGCACATATTTATAAATTTAATAAATCTATTTTTAGAAGTTCATTAGTTTTTGGGGATGGGACAGTCCAGCGAGGCATGTGAGAGTTCAACCCCTGGCATCCACTATCTACCAAGCATCCCTAGGTGTGGCTCACAGGCCCTCTGGCCCCTTGAGCATCCCAGGCATCTCCTGCATCTCAGGATCAGGCAGCACTGCCCCCTCAGCTCCTGGCTTCAGGCCAGCATCCAGGCTGGACGAGAAGGACAGGTGGGTCCCCCCATCTGCTGAGTACTACTTGGGAGCCCCCCAAATCAAATTAACTTGTTTTTTCAGATTAAATTATGTCTACTAGGAAAATAGCCCAGAAGTTCTGCGTAATGGTGCAAAAAGTCTGTAATAAGGATGGTAGTTCGCTCCCCTAAAATTAGCATAATAAATTAACAGGTTTCTTTTCACTTGGAAGATGCTGGAGCTACCCTCTATGAATCTTCAACAAAATATACCTAAGGCACTGTCACTATCTTTTGGAGCATCAAGTATTATATGGCTCACTATCACATAAGCAAAGTTGAGTTAATTCATAGACTACCATTAATATTTCTAATTGTTGTAAAGTTTCTCTTACTCCTAAACCAAATCTGGTTCCTTCTCAGTCTACTATTTGATCCTAGTTTATCCATTTTTTTAGGGGGGGAGGGGAAACGTTCACAGAATCCATCTATTTGATTCGAATATTTGAAGCTAATTTCCACTTCTTCTTCATGAATATTTTCATGCAAGTCACTTAGAACAGCATCTTCAATCTTTCTACCACCAGACCAGCACAGTCATAAATCAGTGACAGGAGAAAACTGTCTTGGAACAGCATTGGCGTACTGAAAGCTCTGTATCTATACTTGTATTTATACTCACGATCTGTATCCTTCAATACTCTAAGTGTACTTTTAAATTCCTTACATAAAAATATATACCACCATAAACATAAATTATGATCTAGTATAAATATGTGATGCAAATAATAAGTAGACTGTGATTTTGAAATATTAAAGCACATTAAGCATAATATTAAATATAGCTAAGGAAGAACTTGATCAACACTTAGATTATAAAATATGGTCCCCTGAGCACCACCAGGAGTGATCCCTGAGTACAGAGCCAGGAGTGAGACCTGAGCACTGACAATATGGGGAAAGAAAAGAACCTGAACAATATCTTTATCTATCCATCAGAATCTAAACATACTCAATTCATTTAACTCACTTGGGTGGGACACTGGGATACCCCAAAGGACCTCCAGACTCAGTCATCAAGAGGTACTCCTGGATCAGTGCTCAGGGTCCCTCCCAGCATCGCTAAGGGCCCAACGTTGAGCTCCAACATACAAAGCAAACTCACCGGCATTGAATTATCTCCAGAATCCCCAACCTACTTTAATTGTTAAATTTTTATTGTAGTTTAGATGACATGGTAAAGATAGTACTAATGTATACGGGTTTGATGTAGAAAGTCACTGCACCTTCACCAAAGGGCCAGAGACCCTCCACCACAGATGTTATGTCATTTCCAGTTCACCTTTTTCTTCCTACCACCACCCTTTTCCCTCCTTGCTCGTGTAATCTCTCAGTCCAGGACTCATTATGCTGCACATACCCTGCACATAGCCTGGTTTGGTCTCTCTCTATACCACACATGAGACCATCTGATATTTGTTCATTTCCTCTGACTTTTTTTACTTAAAATAATGCCCTTCAGTCCCACCTGAGTTGCGACAAACTGAAAGGTTTTATCTTTTCTTATAGCTGCATAGTATTCCATTGTGTGGATTTATATCACAACTTTTCCATTCATCTGTCATCAAACATTTGAGTTATTTCCTATTCATGGCCTTTGTACTTAATACCTCAATGAACAAAACTCAATCTACTTTAAAAGACAGTCAGGCAAAACCGGACAGTAACATGCAAAAAAATGGGCTTAGATCTCCACCTACCACCATGTACAAAAGTCAGATCAAAATGGATTAAAGACCTCAACACCAGACCAGAATCCCTAAGGTACATTGAAGACAAGGCCAGCAAAACCCTCCACAACATTGAAGCCAACAGTATCTTCAAGAGAAACAGTGACCAAAGTACAAAGACATTCTACAGAATGGGAAAGGATATTTACGCAGTACCCATCCGATAAAGGGTTGATATCAAGGATATACAAAGCACTGGTTGAACTCCACAAGAAGAAAACTGCCAACCCGATCAAAAAATGGGGTGATGAAGTGAACAGAAACTTTCCCAAAGAAGAAATCTGAATGGCTGAGAGGCACATGAGAAAATGTTCAACATCACTAATCATCAGGGAGATACAGATTAAAACAACAATGAGATATCATCTCACACCACAGAGACTGGCCCACATCCCAAAAAACAAAAGCAACCGGTGTTGGTGTGGATGTGGGGAGAAAGGGACTCTTCTTCACTGCTGGTGGGAATGCCTACTGGTTCAGCTCTTTTGGAAAACAATATGGATGATTCTCAAAAAATTGGAAATTGAGCTTCCATTTGACCCAGCAATACCACTCTTGGGAATATATCCCGGAGAGTCATAAAGGTATAGTATAAATGACATCTGCATTTCTATGTTCATTGCAGCACTGTTTACAATAGCCACAATCTGGAAAAAAACAGAGTGCCCCCAAACAGATGACTAGTTAAAGAAACTTTGGTACATCTACACAATGGAATACTATGCAGCTGTCAGAAAACATGAAGTCATGAAATTTGCATATAAGTGGATCAACATGGAAAGTATCATGTTGAGTGAAATGAGTCAGAAAGAAAGAGACAGACATAGAAAGACACTCGTATGTGGAATATAAAGTAGCTGAGAGGTACAAGCTTGCAATGATGCAATTTCTGGCAGATATTTCTCTGGACTTAGTTACTAAAATACAGAAATCCAAAATCGTGTGGCTGCTAATGTGGCCGCTTGACCTCATATCTCTTGATTCTCAGCAATCGAAAACAAATTATCAAATGCTTCCTTTTCAGCAGGTCCGACTTTGGGGGGAGAAACTCCAAACAATAATAGTGAGTTTTTTGTTGAAATATTGAATGTAATCAAACTAAAGTGAAAGTAAAGTGAAATTTATCAGTTACACAGGCGGGGTGGGGGCTGGGGAGGTGGGGGGGTGGAGGAAGGTATACTGTGATTCTTGGTGGTGGAATATGTGCACTGGTGAAGGGATGGGTGTTTGAGCATTGTATAACTGAAACTTAAACCTGAAAACTTTGTAACTTTCCACATGATGATTCATAAAAAAAATAAATTAAAAAAAGTAAATAAATAAAATACCAATCTACAAAAGACAAAAAATAATTTAAAAATAATATATATTTAATTGATCTTGTCTGAGTCAGAATTTTTAGATCCCAACTTAAATAGAGAAGATAAGGTTTAGTATTTCCACTAATTATGTATGTGAAGGTGACATCAGCTCTTGCTATAAATCATGGAGGGAATAAAGAATTACTGCCAAATAAATAAATAAATATAAAAAAATAAAAGACAGTCAGCTTAACAGTATTCTGTCTCACATTATACTTTAAAGGGGACTCAATTTTAGTACAGTTGATATAATCCCTTTATTTACTTATGTTTTTCTTGCCAATGGAGGCAAATTATTATGTTTCCTCACTGTGTTTTAGAATTTGTTCTAACATCTAAATATTTACTTTGAGTTCACTTTTGAGTACTGGGTAAGGTAGTGATTCAATTTTAATTCTTTTAAATTTTTTTACTAGCAGATTTCCAACAGATACACTACTAAATGGGACAAAAATTCAAAATTCCCCAGACATCTGGCAAAACAGTGTCCAAGATACACACAGCAGTCCTAAAATTTAACACCAAACTCATCATTGAAGAAAAAAAAAAGGTATAAGAGCTGACAAAACATTTCTCAAAAAAAAGTGTTGGGGTGCTGGAGCAATAGTACAGTGGGTAGGGCATTTGCCTTGCACGCGGCCAAACTGGGTTCGATTCCCAGCATCCCATATTGTCCTCCAAGCACTGCCAGGAGTAATTCCTGAGTGCATGAACCAAGAGTAACCCCTGAGCATCACCAGGTGTGACCAAAAAGCAAAAAAAAAAAAAATTGAAGTGTTGGTAGAAATGAGGTGAAAAAGGAGTCCTCATTCACCCACAATCACTGTTGGACCCAAGTATAAAATGGTTCAATCATTATGGAAAACAGTACAGAGAATTCTCAAAAAATAAAAAATTGTAACTACCATCTGGTCCAGAAATTCTACTTCTATACAAAGAAATTCTACTCCTGTGAAGAGGCATCTGGCCCAAAAGAAAACAAGAACAATGACTCAGAGAGATACAAGCCCACCGATGTTCACTGCAGTGCTATTTCCACAGCCAGAACCGGAAATAGCTGTGATGAGATGAAGAAGATTGGGTCTGTGTCCACACGGAATACCGCTCAGTTTGAGGAGAAAATCGTTCCTTTTGTGACAACATGTAAGAAACTGCAGGGTGTCAGACTGAGTAAAAACAAAGGAGGAAATCAAACACTAAGTAATCTGATTCAACAATGGTATGTAAAGAAAGAAAGCATAGGAATAGAAAATATCTAATAAAAACTAACCCTGAGTATTTGGCCCCAAAATTAAGGCTGAAAGTTGATGGGAGCTGAAAAAGGCTAAAACTCGCCAGAACTCTTACTTTAGTGGAAGGGTGTTTGTTGGTACTTGGCTGGTGAATGTGGTCTGATAATATACCCCTAAAACAGCAATATTTACATTCTTGAAAAATAATTATGACATCAGTAAAATTTGGTTATTCAAGATCCTATTATAACTTATTAAAACTTAATTTTGGGTAAACTACTATTAAGAAATATCTCAAATGTGAGTAAAATGAACAGTAGTTTATGGTCAGGGAGCTGGTCTAGAGAAATGTAAACACAAAATACCAAATTTTAAAAAATCACACTTATAAGGAAAGAAGAAAGAAACCCCAGAACATTTTTTGATGAAGTTACATTTGTGTTCTAGAGCACTTACAGAGGGAGCACAAAGGTAATTTTGTCCATCGCTAAAAATATTGTTCAATACTTGAAATTCCCTCAAGGAGTATCATAATCTTATCTGAGAGGGAAATAAACATTTTCCAAACTAAAGATAAATTCAAATTATCACTTTTTAGGGGGTTGAAGAAGAATGGGGGAGGTCACACTGGTTGTGCTCAGGTGTCACTCCTGGTGCAATCATGGGACCATGTGATCCGTTGGGGACTAAACCTGGGTGGACTCACAGCATGCAAGGCCAACGCTTTACCCAATTTTCTGTCTCTCTGCTCGAAACAACACTCTTCAGAGCTAGGTGAAACTTGTTTTCAACATGTTCATTACGGATTGATGAGATTAATAAACATATTCAAATTTTCAGTCATTGTTTCAGAAACAGACATATACTTAGGGGAGGAAAAAAGGACATTTGGAAACTGATTTGGGCAAAGAAAATCAGAGGTTAATTCCTCATTTATTCTTTGAAAATTGAACCCCAGCATTTGTTTTATAGCATGTAATCAGGGAGATAAATTGTCTTCTGTAAAGATACTTCTGGGGACTGCAAAAAAAATGTGTTCTTGTTATGCTTCTTCTTAACTCAAACCCTGAAACCAAAGTGAAGATGGGTAACAGCAAGGGCCCTGACTCAGAGATGATGCATTTCAAATGCTGGACTGCTTCCATCATGTTATTAAAGTTCTTTGAAGCGTTGCTACTGAAAATAATTCAAAGGACACATTTATTGTTTCTCAAAATCCACTGCTGCTTCAGGTTGTGCCTAAGCTAATCAGTTCATTTTATTTTGGAAGCCACTGGCACAGAAAAGCATTGTGCCAAGTGGACATAAAAGATTATAAGACACACAGATAATAAAATCTTGATTGCAAACTTCAGTGACTTCTGGAAAGAAGGCTGGGAATATTTTCTTTATTTATGGTTAGGGGGGCCCCATGGGACTGTGTCGGGGTTAAGTCTTGGCTCTGCACTCAGGAATCACTTCTGGCGGGCTAGAGGTACGGTACGGGGTGCCAGGAATCAAACCCAGGTCAGACACATGCAAGGTAACACCCAGGGACTGTACCATGGCTCCGGCTTCCTGGGAATATCTTTAAAAGGGTTACAGCTGGTGATCCTGGGATCTCACGGTCACTTCCGGTGGTGATCAGACCCACTAGTGCAAGCCTGACAGTTCAGTGGGCTTAGAGTGTTCTTCAAAAAGTATGAAAGCTACCAACTCCACTGTAAGGCAGGGGTTATGGTGGGGGGGGGGGAGATAGAATAATGATGTATGTGGAAAGGAGAGATAATGTTGATAGTGGTAGAACCAACAGTAATGCATACTGATTGATTTCATGCTTAGTCCTGGGACTGACCTTTTACATGACATTTTACATAGATTATATTACATAACAAACTATCAAAGATAGAACTGCTCGATGATCAGAATTGTTATAACTTAGTCTTGACAACAGGATGAGCTAGTCATGATTTAAAAATATATCAGATACCCCTCTGCCCCCCCCATGAAAATGCACCTGAATTAGAATAAACCAGAAATGATAGAAAGCTTCATGTTTATAAGAGCCCAGGAAGATATATATGTTAAGGAAGACTGACAAAGATGCAAAAGTATCAGCTTTAACTCTTTATTTCTTAATTTCCAGTTAAATAAATTTGAGGCACAGACTATAGGAACTTAACAAAAACAATGGCTGGCAGACACTTCTCCCTCCCGTCTGCTGCTACTTTCTCTACATATCGTGACCTTACAACGCGAAGAAACACAATTTCGACATCCCTATCTACAAACACAGTCCCTGCCAAATAAAGGAGCTTAAGAATCTAATTAGACTCAGTGTGTTTGGTTTATATACTAAATCTAAATGCCCAAACATATGTTGGATTGCAACAATTTTTTTTCTGAAACTCAAATGCAGGGCTTCAAAAGAACTTCTAAATTCTCAAATCAATATTAGATTTGAACCATCAGAAAGATACACAAAACAAACAAGTATGGCCTGATTATTCATTATTCATTCCCAATGTTGGTCTTTTCTTTTCTATTCTTTTTTTTTTTTGCTTTTCTTTTTTGATTGTGGGTCACACCCAGCAGTACTCAGGAATTACTCCTGGCAGGTCCAAGGGACCATCTGGGTGCCAGGGATTAAACTCGGGTTGGCCTGTGTGCAACTAACTATTCTGGTCCCTGGCCTATTTTAAAGATAATGAATTAACTCAGTCACATTTATTTGATGGCTGACATCTGATAAGGAAAGATGAAAGTGGAAAGGAAGTGGAGAATATTATGAAAATACAGGAATGCTCTAAGGGGAACAAAGAAAACTGAGGAGAGAGGAGAATATGGATGACCATTTGCAGAACTCATAAGGACCAGGTCACAGGAATCTGAGCCATCAGGAAGTTCCTTCAGGGAAGGGGCCACCTCTTGGAGCATGTGAGGAGGCTCCCTTGGCATCCTCGTTTCTGGCAGCCAACTCAGATGTAACTCATTACGACAGCTTGATACTGTTCACATGCATGTTCCCTACTCCAACACTTGAGGACAACACACGATGACAAAGATCATAGTGCAGCCAAAGCAATTCATCCTGGAAGTCATTTATTGACATATGGCTACACGATTAATTAGTTTCTAAGTTTTCATTTTGGATGGCAGGACATTGGTTCATCAGTGTGATGTGCATGGCCAAAATAGTCACGTCACCATGAAAGTCTTCACTGTCAGCCTCTGGAATAGATTTCCAAAATTACCGTAAACTTGCACTCTCTTATCAAAGCCAACCAAAAAATTAAAAGACTTTAGGCAATAATGATTAAGAACAGGTATTCT
Organism: Sorex araneus; assembly: GCF_027595985.1. Taxonomy (NCBI): domain Eukaryota; kingdom Metazoa; phylum Chordata; class Mammalia; order Eulipotyphla; family Soricidae; genus Sorex; species Sorex araneus. The sequence continues at coordinate 176,417,533 of NC_073304.1, read as the reverse complement.
GTGGGAAGTTAGGGGAGGTCATCTAGCAGGGTTAAATTGATCAGCAAAACATCAACATCATTTTGATTTTTTTCCTTCCATGTTTTACCGAAGAATCTGGCCCCCTCATTCAAACACATTACTGACCTGCTAAGACTCCCTGGCCCACTCTGACCCACTTCGATCTCCCAGTGTCCCCATTGAGCAAGTAGACACATACGTAAACACAGGGGCAGCAGCTCCGTCCTCTCGCTCTCACTGAAAATGCTCCCTGCTGCTTTCTTTTTAAATTGCCAGGAGAGGGTCCAAGTTATACCTGCAACTTCGTAATGAGCACAGCTCCTCGGTATTAGAACTGGCAGGAGGCCTGAACATTTGAATCATCATTTCATTATGTCTAATTCCAACGTCGGTATATAAATTAAATAGAAATATAAGCCACATGAAATATAGGGAGGAAAATCTGAAACAATAACTTTAAACTGAATTAATTTGCCTGAGCTCTACAAAGATATATAAGGCACTGAAAATTGGTAATAATATATTCTACTTCGGGCATATTTTCAAGAATATTAACTTCAATTTCAAAGGCCAAAATTCTTCAGATCCTCCTACTCAAATATTGTACTTCTATAAAATAGAACCAAGAGCTTTAATGATCCCTAAATCACATTGAGTACAATTCTAATTTTCAAGCAATTATAAATTATGGACCAAAATTACACATTTAACGACTCATTCCATTGTCAAGAGCTTAAAACTGGGGAGTTATTAAATGTATACTTTATACATAAGCAAATGTGAAAGATTATTCAAAATAATATATAAGTACAAATAAAACTCACCACACTAAAATTTTGAAATATTCTAAATCGGAATCTTAGGATTTATGCCTTCATGTTCTTAATTCATTACTGAGAGACTCCCCTCAATCATTTGATTTGGTCATTTTGAATAAATGACCAAATCATCCAATTTTTCTCAGATATATTAAGAATTTTCTACCGAATTCAAAGTGGCATGAATTAATGAATGATGCCACTAATACTATGGAAACTCCTCAGAAACGCCTTTGGCTCCGCTGGCAGGAAGCTTCCTCAGGCCCTGCCGCAGACACTCATCACCAAGGGCTGCTTCTGCTTCTCTTCCTTCCTACGTCCCACAGAAGTGTGGTCATCTCTGAAAGCCAAAAGCTTCACCAAAATGCTTTGGAACAAACTGAATAGCCTAAAATAATTTCAGCCTGTGTGAAATATTGAGAAGTTTACAGAAAACAAACTGTGCATTCAGATGTCTATTTCAGAAAATAACTACTTTTCTAATCATTTAAAAGCATATTGAAAATATATATGCTTTTTTCGTTGCATTTTATTATTGACTGAAGTGCTTAACTTTCTTTAAAATACTTTGCATGCAGAAAAATGCTAGCTTAAACTCAACTATTCTAAGATATTTTTATTATTTATTCCATAACTCATAAGCCAGGCTTTCTCGGGGCTGGAGTGATAGTAAAGTAGGTAAGGAGCTTGACCTGCAGGCAGCCAGCCGAGGTTCTATCCCCAGCTCCCCATATGAGCTCAGCCAGGAGTGATACCTGAATACAGAGCCAGAAGTGAGCTCTACCACACCTGGGTGAGCCCCCCCCAAAAAAAACCCAGTCTTTCCCAAAAGAGAGTCAAAGCAATTCACGGTGAGGATGTTGAGTGTTCACTGTATTCTTTCAAAGAGTGAGTGACCATGTCCTGTGGAGGTGACTCTCTGGGGGCCAGAGCAATAGCACAGTGGGGAGGACTTTTGCCTTGCACACAACCAACCCAGGTTCAATCCCAGCATCATCCCATACGGTCATCCAAGCACCGTCAGGAATAATTCCTGAATGCAGAGCCAGAAGGAACCACTGAGCATGGCTGGGTGTGACCCAAAAAGAAAAAAAAAAAGGAAATGACACTCTAGTTCAATGCTAGAACTAAACAGTAGTCCTGAGACTTCCGCTTTTTATGGAATACATTATTTGGCATTCTAAGACAGAAATAGGTTATGAATAAAGTGTTCCTACACTATGAAATGTCAAAGAAAATCTATTGTAGATACAACCGTCTCCTTTACCTGTGCTCCTCTGAGGAAACGACCACCATAGCACTGAAATCATTCTCACCATTTCTCTCGGTCTCACGAATCAGGGTAATTTTCATGAGTTTATCGTATTAGGTTTTCAGTGAGTCCTATCATTTTTATAATTACCATGGTTAGTATTAATAAATGTCTTCTTTTTATATGCTAAAATAAATTAATGGAAGAGGCAGATACTATGAAAAATGGCTGGGAACAGAGCCAAATCTTTTTACATACACCCAGAGCCCAGTAATTTCGCAAATGGCGTTTGAAGCTCTCTAGTCTAAGTAACTGCAAGGCCAGCCAGTGAGCAACCGTGTGAGACCACCATCCCCCTCGCCCAGCTCAGGTCCGCTGCCACTCACCTTGTCTTTATTTTCAGTGCCAGAGGCCTCGGGCTTGGTCCGAATCACAAAAGGGGTGGACAGCCGCAACAGGACCCTTTCGAAGGTGGCGTTCACCTTCGGAGACACGATCTCAAAGCAGTCCTGGAATTTGAGCGCCTTGTGGGGGTCGCAGCGGAGCTGCTTCCTCAGGCCTTCCCCCAGCTGCAGCACGGCCATGCTGGGGTCAAACATCAGGTGGAACGGGAAGGCCCTGCAGAAGGTGCTGATGCTGATCCTGAGGTCTGCGGGCATCTGCGAGGCCCCCGGGGCAAGGTTCTTCCTGCTGTTGCTATTCTCGCATTCTCTGATGGAGAAACTGAGGCAGCTGCAATTGTCCGGGTCAGCGCCGTCTGAGCATGTTTTCTCGTTCACGACCTGCTCCACTTCCAAGTCCAGCCGATAGATCTTCTTGCCAGCAGCCTTGATCATCCCCAGCATGGCCAAGCCCACGGTCTGGTGGGGATGGAAGTAGTGGAGCATCAGAGCACCTCCAGGGAGCTCCTGGCACAGGAAGGAGGGGGACTCCAGGGTGGCCTGTTTCCCGAAAGAAGTTCTAATGTGTTCCAGCAAAGCATCAAAGCCATTGAAGAAGTCTTGCAACGTGCCACCGACAGCTCGAAGGACTCTTTCATTCTCATCAAAGCATATGTTGAAGAATTCCTCTCCAAACCGTTCTCGGAGCTCCTCAAACTTCAAACCTAGAGGCAGGTGGAGAGCAAGTATCAGTAGAAGCGTAAACAAAGGTCTAATTTTTCCATACTTCCAAGAATGTAGCTCCTGATGTATGCAAGCAAGCAACACAGTTTCTGGGGGCCTAAAGACATCCCAAATTGGTAAATCAATCATTTGGGGACAGGAAACTAAATATCAGTTCCTTTTAGCCAGGCTTCTGAAATGTCAGTGGGCATAACTCACTTTGCATCAGACCATCTTTAGCACAGGTTTAGACTCAAAGCCTGCCCGGGATATAAATATATATTCCATATAGCATCTTGACACCACACATGGAGAACTCACTCTCCAACCCCACTCTCCACACAGCGTCCTGGGCTCCCGTGGTGCATTAATTACACACCAAGAACCTACACTCACACAGTCGCAACCAAAAGCCTTTGTTCCCAATAGGGCTCACTCTTGATATTGGACATCCTCTGTTTCAACAAATGTACAGTGACTCATGCTCTCCCTTACAATATCACATAGAGTATTTTGATTCTCCTAAAAGTCCTCTGTACCACACTTATTCATCCCTTCCTCTACGCTAACCCCCAAAGTATGAACTGTTACAATGCTGTCAATTAGTTGTTCACTTTTTTTCTCATACTCTATTCCATCTGCTGCAGTTATCACAAACAATATTTTAGTGATTTCCAACTCTAAAAATATCTATAGAGAAAAACTATTAAAATTGTCTATATTATGTCCAAGACATAATCTACTTATCAAAATTTAATTGTTAAGCGAGAAATATTGACCAGCCAAGGAATCTGTGAGTATGAGCAGCTACATGCCTGAGAAAAGATTTCAGGTTACCAAGTGTAAACTAAGTGTAGCTTCGCCATTTCAGGGGAAGTCATAACGGTCAGCTAGACCGCAGGAATAAATAACACAATGAGTTAGAACTGTAAGAAAGTGATATGATTTCCATTCATTCATACTCTCCTACAAAAGGACTGTCAAGAAGGTGTGTGTGTATTACCAGAAAGTGCTATATGTCATTAAGGTTTTTTCAGTTCATACTTGCAGGTGCTGGGTGAAAAGAAACTCTACTGTAATAAATTATAATAAACATATATAAATATGCACTTACACATCCACACTCACAAGAGTTCACATAGTGATTAGGATCGGAGACATGGGTTGTCTCCTTGGATATCATTCCAAGCACAATAGTATGAAGGGAATGCATGTTCCCCCACGAGAACACAACAAATGCAAAAGGTCTAGGTCTGTGTGCTAAAAAAGTCTCTACACAAACCATTCTATTGCAAATGTTTTGTCTGGACGAGTAGTGACCTTAGCACATAGGTTTCTCTGCTAGTGTTGGGTTAGAATGAAGAGAAGTCTAGGTTTCTGTGACTTACTTAGCTGTTCCTACCTCCGCTGTTATTCCCTAAGGGTTCTCCCAACCCAGAAATGAGGGGGGGGAACACACTCAAAACACATCAACTTATTCTTGAGAGAGTACTGGAGAGTCTAACAAAGAAGTTTAGAAAAGCAATGTAAAATGAAAAATAGAAAAATCAGGGTGAGAACAGCCCTTAACCATGAAGCCTTTCTTTGAAATTAACAGTCTTAGTGTTATACGCGATGTTCAGGGCAAACTGAAAAAGTCCCCGAGGAAGATAAAAACATCATCACGTGTCTCACGGTGGCATATTACAGGACTGCCCTTGAGCATATGCTGCATGCTTTACAACAGTGCCAATTTCCCCAATAATAGCAGCGATCTGTCTAGCTCTCCTCTAGGGAAGAGAGAAAGCAAGACAGGAGAGACTCAAAGTTGGCTCCCACTCAACACGCCACGGAAACTGACTTTGGAACCACTTAGACCCATCCATTCAAAGCCGGTTCTTTGAGTCTCATCTGTTATCCAAGTTCCCATTCTGGCGTTTTCTGGTTGTTGCTTGGCCTTTGGGACTCCCCCTACTCTTCTCAGGGCTTATTCCTGGTTCTGTGATCACTCAGGATCACTCCTGCCAAGACTCCAGGGACCATCTGAGGTAATGGCCAGCAGCCATGCTGCAGTCAGGCACTGCCCAGAGCAAAGGGCAGAGGACAGCAGCAGTAGCGCCTGCCTCAATTTTGTACCCACCTGTCCGGTCACCTGCCACACTGTGAGAGCCATGGCAGCAGCCCCTGGGCTCTAGACAACGCCCCCCCAGATGTGCTCCCCTCATTTCTCACACCTGCACTTCTTACCCCTTCTTACCTAATGGCTGAGGAAGCAGGGAAGGGAATTGCTATGCAAATGCACGAATCCTGGCTTCTGTGGCTGATGACTCGCCCTGCTCAAATTGGACCCCACAGTCATGGCAGCAGGAGAGCATAATTTGGAACCTCAGAGGGCTTACTCAGAGCTGTTAATCACTGCTAATGCCTCTTTAATTGTTGTGCCTTTTACACTCACTAAATTGTGATTTACTCTCCTCAATTGCTCCATCCCAGTTTTGGGAGCTCTGCCTGTCCAATTTGTACAGAGGATTAACTTTTGGAAATAAACGTTTTGTGGTAAAGAAATAAAATTTATAAAACTCTGGACAACTTCCAGATTTCCTACTAAATTTAGTAATACTTAGCTGAAGGCCTAAAAATGTGTTTCATGTAAAAAAAAAACAGCCAAAGTTTTTGTTTGTTTTTGTTTGGGGGCCACACCCAGCGTTGCTCAGAACTTACTCCTGGCCCTGTGCTCCAGAATCACTCCTGGCAGGCTGGGGCGACCAGATGGCGTGCCAGGGATCAAACCCAGGTCAGCCCTGTGCAAGGCAATGCACTATCGCAGCCCCCTGACATCAGACAGGCATCTCCCGTGTCTGCAATCCAGCAGCCATGTGGCGAGCTGGTGCAGCATTCACAGCATGCACAAATGAGCCAGCATAAGATCTGAACGCTTCTGGAGAACAACCACATAAGATTATGAGGGATTGTTATAAAGAGAATTTGCAGATCCATCATCCCAGTTAACATGGCTGCAGGCAGCCAATAAATGCTCTGGGCTTTCACTGGTAGCCCTGTCCAGCCTCCCTCAATACAGTGACCCTCCGACCATTACCTCTCCACTGTACAACAACACAACCCAGGACAGCCATGAGGCAGCCTAGCCTGGGAAGCTTCCTTTTCCAGCACAGCTGTCCCTGGAAATCACAATGTCCCTTCCTGCACTCACTGAGGCAAGAATGAGTCCAGTGAGTTGGGTCCACTGTTTCTCTTACAGCCCGGCGGTGACCTGTGTCCATCTGCACACTCCTGTCCCAGGCATCCCTTGGAACTGTCTCATGCCCATCTTCTCTTTGACTTCCATCTTATTTTCTCAAAGAACTAATTCAAAATATAGTAAAGGCAGCTCTAGGACCTATTTTAAGTAGACATAAAGAGCAAGCATGAATGTGAAAGCAAAGATACCACTGGTTCTGAGTGATCTGAAAGGCCACCATAAGCTCCGACTTGGCAGGACTGCGGGAAGCAGTGGAGCTCCCGAAGCCCATCTCAGAGAGGCTGTGTGCTGTGAGCTGCTTTACTCAGGGCAGTGACCCGAATGTCTGCCTGCCAGAGAGAACAGGTGTCCATGCTATTCCTCTGCCCGGGCGTCCTCCCACTACTTCCCGTGGGAGTCTCGCCGTGCATCCGTTCATCCTGTCCCATTCACATTTTTTCATACTCAGTTCACATTTCATCACACACAAATAAGCTGTTGGGCTGAAAAAGGAAGAAATTTCATACTGGGGGGAAAGTCCAAGTGGTCCAAGGGGTGCCTGAACTCATACCCACCGCCTCTTCTGCATTATGGCTAAATGCGACCCGAACACAGCTGTGGTCGTCATCGTCACGCCACAAAGCCACAGGGAGACACAAGGCAAGTCTGACATGAACAAAAACCAATAAAAACGCCAATATTTCAAGGCTGGGAGAGAAGACAGTATGTCCCCCAAACTTTGGCATTACTGTCCAGGAAGCGACTACCGTTTGGCTTGACATATTTCGTGAGAGGTTCTGTTCTTACACATTCTTTGACTTTGGTAACACGGTTCCTGTCTTGTATCTTCATTCACTTTGGTTTTTTACATACCCACACACATTTGACAGAGGTGGACTTGAAAAATGTGCAGGGTTTTGGAGAGTAAATACTGTCAGGGTGACTCTTTTAGTTTCCTGTATGATTTTCTCTCTACTGAGAGGCACGTTTGCAGCTGAGACCTGCTGGGGAAAGGAGCGGCCAGCCCGGGCCCTGCTTCCTCTCCACACGGGAAGGTGAGTCTGGGAGGCAGGCTGTTAACAGAGGTGAGGCTGCTCGCAGGTGGTCAGCGGACCTTGTAGGAAGCATATTTTCCCACCACCACCCCCCTGTCCTTAAACACTTCATTTTACATCCACAGAGGGACGGACAGTCCAATTCAGCCACAAAGCTACACATTCACACAACGTTTCATGAAAAGGAAAGGATGATTCAGAGTGAGGCTGAACACCATGAAAGATTAGTCTCAGGCTCAGAGATTAATAGGGTTTGCCTGGTGGCAAGTATTGATCCTGAGGGCACTATTCAGTACCATTCCCCAACTCAGACCGCCAGCTCAGTCTGTTTCCCAGAGAACCAGGCCGTGACAATATTCCAAACAGTTTCCTGTGTGATAGCATGAGCTTTCCACAGAGTTCTTCTTGAAACAGCTGCTGAGCATTTCTGCAAGCAGATTTATCACATTTTAATTGACCAGTTCTTAACTGTTAGTTGTTGCCCACATTCTGTCAGCATAAAGAACATGCAATGAACATCAAACCATCAACTGATGTTTCTGTTGCTTTGGTTTCTTTAAAAAAAAAAATCAAGTGTGGGCCATTATAAGATACAGATGCTTAAGTTGTCAGTCTGTTGTCATTGAGGTTTACAGATTATAGCACTGTAAAAACATAAATCCAAGGATAAAATAAGCTACCAGGATACTAAGGAATTGGGACAGATTATTTCAGTTATTATTGCGCCCTTGGTCCAACACTCAGAACAGGATGCTGGAGAGGCCCAGTGAGGGCAAAGAGCAGAAAGCTGTAATTCACTCACACAACATCCCGCTCTGCGTTAGGGGCTGGAGAGAGACCGAGGGGCTGCTGCAGCTTCTCCCGCTCACAACCTCTTTTCTGCCAGAGAAACGCCCCATTGGTGAGCACTGCCAGACACACCTTGCACGTGTGATGTATCTGACTTTGAAGTTTGACCGGTGCACATTAAGAAATATTGTTCCAGGGGGGAGGGGTGTTGCTGGACTCATAGCACAGCAGGAAGGGTGTTTGCCTGGCATGCGGCTGATCGGGGTTCAAGTTCAATTCTCAGCATCCCATATGGTCCCCAGAGTATCACCAGGAGTGATTCCTGAATGCAGAGCCAGGAGTAACCCCTGAGCTTTGCCAGGTATGACCCAAAAACAAACAAAAAATTTGTTTCCGACCTTAATCCAGAGACTCAACAATCAAACTCTCAGAAGAGAGCACAGAATGATTCACCATAGTCATGCCTCCAGACCCCATGCCAGGCTGTTTCACTTGGGGCAACCCAGAGAGGGATAGGTAAGACCCACCTCCCTGCCCCAATGGACCTGGCCCCAGCAGTTGAAAACCTCCAGAACTCAGTAGCTGCCACGTTCACACACACTTGGCCACTCCCTACACACTTGGATGGGTCTCACCCATAAATGAATCTATTCCTGGACATCTCGTACTTTACACCACCAGTATACCTAGAGTACCACACCACATTTGATGGGGTTTAAAGTAGATGGCAACCAATATTAGGGTCAAATATATTTATACAGATATAGATATAAGCATACAAGGCTCAACCTTTAACAACATGTTACTAATCTCTTATAGAATGGCTTAATGGCTCCTGGGTGAAATACAACAATTTTCACACTCTTTACTCTAAGAAACCTTTTTTTGGATCATTTTTAGCAGATTATTCATGCAAACAATACAAAATAAGTCATTTTGGGTTCTATTTTGAGGGCAGGGGTTGGGGTTCGAGATGGAAATAGTCGAAATGTGGTGGTGGGAAGGTGTAATGGTGATGGCATTGGTGTTTGAATATTAAATGCAATCAAAAATTGTAAACTACTTTATAAAATTAAAATAAAATCTAAAAAATTGTTCCCAAATTATATGACTGAAACCCAATCATGAACAACTCTGTAACCATGTATCTCACTGTGATTCAATATTTTTTTTTTTTTTTTATTTTTAATTAGAGAATCACCGTGAGGGTACAGTTACAGATTTATACACTTTTGTGCTTATACTTCCCTCATACAAAGTTTGGGAACCCCTCCCTTCACCAGTGCCCATTCTCCACCACCTGTAAACCCAGTGTCCCTCCCACCCTCCCCAATCCCATCTCCCCCCCACCCCACCCTGCCACTGTGGCAAGGCATTCCCTTCTGTTTTCTCTCTCTAATTAGCTGTTGTGGTTTGCAATAAAGGTGTTGAGTGGCCGCTGTGCTCAGTCTCTAGCCCTCATTCAGCCCGCAACTCCCTTCCCCCACATGACCTTCGACTACAATGTAGTTGGTGATCGATTCTCTGTGTTGACCTTTCCCCGGAACGTGAGGGCAGCCTCGAAGCCATGGAGTCAACCTCCTGGTACTTATTTCTACAGTTCTTGGGTGTTAGTCTCCCACTCTGTTATTCTAAATACCATAGATGAGTGCGTGATTCAATATTTTTTAAAAAATTTTTTTAATTTTTTTTTGAAGAAAAATTGTTCCCAGCCCACATCTCCAGCTATGTGATCCCAGATGGTGTTGAATCCACTTTGATACAGAAATTAGCCTAAAGACTAAAAAAATTTAAGTTCAAGAATAAAATTAATAGCTACTTACAGCACTCGTAATCTACCAAGAAAATTAGTATACCAGGACCCGTCTGACAAATTCATGGGAAAGAGAAGGAGAAAGTTGAGCTTGGTTTATCTGGCAAGACAAACTGGCAATCCTAGAGATCTAAGACTTCTGTCCAGTTCTTTAAGACCCACACAAAAGCCATCTCTTAAATCTATCCCTTCCTTTCAACGCTTTCTGAGTGTACCTTGCTCATTCCAACGTGTGTGCTTTTACTGGAACCCCCAAACCCAGCAGCACTCACTGACAAGTGCCCCAGGGGTCCCAGCAGAAGGGCACAGCCTCTCTGAGGGCTATGGGGAATCTGAACAAAAGGAGGAGAAAGGAAGAGGCAACTTTTGCTTTCCTTGGGCACAGGTCTTCAGGGAAAACTGGCCGCTGGCTGGTCCAGAGGAGATGTCGAACAGAAATATCTGCATTCAGAATTCTTTGTGCATGAACCCTCATGACCTCCCACCACTTTTTTTAACACTGAAAGGAAACAAAAGGTTCTATGAGATCTTTCTTAATATTGAAAGCAAACAAAAATGCATTATCTGAAAGGTCAACCAAATCTAGTACTTTACAGGAAAAAGATATTACACTGCCACCGTATCTTGAATCACATACAGTGAAATGTGCCACATCCTTGATGAGGCTGCAGCAACATCAGACTGCCATGGGGGGGGAGGGCTGACTATTCTCTCCTCAGCTGTATCCCAAGACTTTTCAGAATATTGCTGCTATTTCCTGTCTAGCTTGCAGAAAGAAGTCAAGGGTCAACATAACTTGTTTTTCCTATCCACTAACAGTGAAATGATTGGCCTGGTGCCCTGAAAGGCAAGAAGATAACAAGAATTTTTTTTTTTTTAGCCTGTGACCATGGGAATCTTGTTTCAATTGCAAAACTCAGGTTGCAGATGATCTTCTTTTTAAACAATGAACCTATAAACTTAAATTCTTCCATCTGCAGAACCCATATTTGGGGTGAGCTCATTGTATCATCCCGTTTCCTGAATCAGATCAGAGGACTTAAAGAAGGTAAAAGCATGAGGCCTGGGGCAAACAAGTTCCTGTGTGATAGCATGAAGATCACCAGCACCACCAGTCATTCCTGCTGGCCACACATTCATACTAAGAGCAAAGCAGTAATACTGATTCATGACTATCATTGTCAGTCGAACTTTTGCTTCCCTTAATCAATTAAATCATCTATCAGTTCACCGATGGCCAACATCCAGAGACTATAAGACAAAGCTCCTGGAAGAGAGTGATGCAGAGTCTCTTGCCCCCCGCGCCTGGCTGTCTTCACCTAGGCCCCTCGGAGGGGACGGGTTGCCTTTCCCTCCCCACCCCAAGCAGAGCCTTGACAGTTGAAGACCTCCGGAACCCAGCCACAGCCATGCTCAAGGCCACTCTCCACATGTTCGGACGAGCCTCACGCATGAAGGGACCAGCAGAGGAACCCAGGTGTGTGGGACCCAGGGCTGAGATCTCCAAGCCTGCTCAGATTGGGACTGGGTCTTCTCCAGTCAGACTCCCCCATTTTCCAGTATCTTGGAAGCCACACCCACAAACTGCCCCGGGCACTGTGTAATCCCACCAACAGCCAACATCCAGAGACTGTAAAACCATACAAAGCAGCCGCATGACATGTAATAGCTTTGTTCTCCCTCTTGGAGAACCTGAAAAGCTACCAAGAGTTTATTGCCTTCATGGGAGAGCCTTGCAAGCTTCCCATGGTGTATTCATATCCAAAAATACAGTAAAAGATATATGCATACTTCTCGGAGAGCTCGGCAAGCTACCGAGAGTATCCCACCTGCACGGCAGAGCCTGGCAAACTACCTGTGGCATATTCGATATGCCAAAAACAGTAATGATAGGTCTCATTCCCCTGACCCTGAAAGAGCCTCCAGTCGTTGGAAAAGACGAGTAAGGAGAGGCTGCAAAATCTCAGGGTTGAGTGTAATAGAGATTTTACTGGTGCCCACTCAAATAAATTGACGAACAGCAGGATGAAAGTGATACAGTGATCAGTTCATTAAAACTACCCTCCACCCCTCCCCAAAGGCCAAGATATTGGCTTTATGTGTCAGAATGCACAAGGCCAGGTGGTGGGACTTCTGGTCTGTTAATAATTTGAAGATCTTGCCAGTGAGAATAATGTTAATCATACATAATTCTAATCATGGGTTTCCCCATCATTTTAAAAATAGTTTACTTTCAACTCCTCCACCCAGATTCCCAGTTTTCCAGTAGCTTGACAGTCACACCCACAGACTCTCCCTGGTGCCATGTAATCTCATCAACGGCCAAGATCCAGAGACTATACAACAAAGCTCCCAGAAGAGAGTGACGCAATTTTTCCTGGAGCACACGACTGCATTTGTGGCTACTCGACCTCTTTATTTTTATTTTTTTTAAGTTTTTATTTTTTTTTCCACATGGCAGAGCCTGGCAAGCTACCCGTGACGTACTTGATATGCCAGAAACAGCAACATGCTCTTTATGTTCCTGGAGCGAGCAGATGCCATTGGGCTACACGAGCAACAGGGACAAATGAAGATGTTACTGGCACCTGCTCAAGTAAATTGGTGAACAACGGGATGACAGTGATACAGTGATACAGTGATCAATCATAAGACATCAATAAAAATGTTTTTATTGAGTCAACCAATTTTCAAGGTTGCTATGTGTGTTCAATACATTCCAATTCATAAATAATCATATGATTTAGAGGGGGTTTTTGTTTTTTAATGAAAACCACTTATGTCATCTTAACACCAGGCTCACTAATTTCTCAGATACAATCACCAAAGGGCTGGTAGTTGTACATTCCAGATCACAATAAAATTTCAAAAGTACAGACAAGCTGAGACATAAGAAACATGCTGTTACCTATTTATAAGAAACAGCAACATTAAAAAGCACACACTAGCTGATAATTCTGAAAATGGTGGCATGCTACAGAGTCCAAATTTTACGGTTATTTCAGGATCCTGGTAGCAGGATTCCATCTCCTCCAACAATGGAAAACCCTGTGAGAGGTACACAGACCCATCCTCTCCCTTTCCCTCGCTGGCACTCTCTCCAATAACGTCGTGACCCCCTTACTCCATTCTGACTCGAAACATCCTGAGTCTGAAAAGAACACGACCCTCTCTGACATTGCTTTAGAAAAGAGAACCTGAGCACTCATCCTCTCATCTTTTCTGACCATTTCCAGGAAGGCTGCCTGAGAGCAGGCTGGTCAGTCCATGGCTGCGCCTCCCACTGCTGGAACCGCTGGCCCATACACTACACTCCATCAGGGAGCTGCTCACCACGTGCCATCACAGCTGTCTCGCTTCTGCCCTGGGGGAAGATGACTTTCCCTCCTCTGCCTCTGTCCTGCAGAAGTGGTGGCTGGAACACACGCGGCCTTCCTGCCTTGCCTCTCCCCATCACCCTCTCTTCACCCAACAGGCCTGAGTCCCAGCTGAAAGGCCGGTTGCTGCCAGCAGCTACTCCAGAACGCAGCTGCTACTTTGGCACAGACACACCCCTGCACAGGCAACCACTGGCCCTTAATGCCACCTCAGCAGATGCACCCTTGCACCGGCATGAAGGCTCAGGGAGAGACACTGCAGCACAGGGCTGGGCACTCACACGCCGGCCATCCTGGACACTGGGCCCAGCGCCCACTCCCAACGCAAACTCAAAGGTCAGGGCAGTAGTGGCCACGGCAAGTGGTCCCTCGGGGCAGGGGGCAGCCTTTCTGTGTGTGTACTGATGCCATCAATGTTGACACTATTCTAACTTCCTAAACTCTGATATTTTAAAACCTTTTGAAATGAAGAAATTAAATATATCTATCTGAATAAACTATTCCTCTGACAATGGAAAGATACTAAGTTTATAAGGTCACAGCACCAAACAAAAAGTCCGTGGCCGAAGAGCTCCATCTCCCCAAGGAGAGGCACCCAGGAAGCAGCCACAGCCTGTGGGAGCAGGAGACAGCAAGGCGCAGAGGCGCTCCACGGGGCACGGAGGGAACACTCAGACAGACAGACAGACACCAAGCAGATGAGAGCTAACACACAAGGAAGGGACCAGGGCTGCGGGGCAGGGGGTCAGCATTTACCTCTGCTCACAGGGCAACGCACACCTCTGTGGGGTCAGTACACAGCCCTGTGGGGTCAGCACACACTTCTGCTGAGGGGGCAGCTGATGCCACTAGACATCCTCAGCCGAGCGCACAGCCCCTGACTGAGGCAGGGCAGGCAGTGGCCCCGGAGATCGGGCGGCAGGAACAGCCCTTAACAGCAGCAGCCGTGGCCTGCCTAGCCAGCAACTCTCTGGGCACGTATGAAGCAGCTGGGTCTCCCCAGGCTGGGCCCCGAGCACCGCTGGGTGTGACAGTGGAGCACTGAGCAGGTGGGATCCCCCCCCCCACTCCGGGCATCATGTATGGGGGCCGCCAAGCAAAACAAATAAAACAGAATACGTGCTAGCAAAGGCGTGGAGAAAAAGAAGCCCTCACAGACTCTTGCTGAGAATGTAAACAAGGCACGTCCATTTTTGGAAAACAGAACGGAAAAGCTCGATCCCTACAACCCAGCAATCCCACTTTGGGCATCTAGCTGAACAATATAAAACAATTTACCAAAAATAATATAAAATTCAAAAGGTTCTTCCCACCCTAATGTCGACGGCAATACCATTCACAACAGCTAAACAATCAAACAACCAAAATGTTCAATGATAAATGATCGACTGGATAATGAAGACGCGTGTATACATCACAGAAAACTAGCTAGTAAGCTTTAAAAAAAAAAGAAGAAAGAAAGAAATTTCATCATTCGAAGCAAAATGAAAGGAACTTGTGGGGAATTAGCTGAATGAAAATGAGTCAGGAGGAGAAATCCTGGGTATTAGCCCCTTTATGTGCAACAAAGGCAATAAAATGGGTGGAGGGGCAAAACAGGGAACTAGTGGACAGTGACAAGAGACTGATGTCACCAGAGAACAATGGGGGTAGGGGGGAGTGAAAGGGCTGAAGAAAGGTACTAAAAACAGTGGGGGAAAAAAATGAAAAACATGAGTCTGGAACACTTTTACTAGCTAATTAGAGCTAAAAATGAGCTTTGCAGATTATGGCTATAAAAGGTTTACAATTTTTTTGACAACTAAAATTAGACGGTTTGGGTATGTGAAAGGCACGCACCAAATAAAGTGGCAAAGAGCCTCCAGGAAGACACGCCACAGGCGACTGCTGGCTTCGCCGTGGCCTCAGAGCACTGTGCCGTGGCCACAGGGCAGTAGGACCAGGTTGGGGCAGAGAGGGACACAGAGCAGCTGTTCTGAGCCCGGTCACCACAGCAGGCATCTGGGCCCACGGGAGGAATGAGGGACAAGCGCTGCTCTCCGGAGAGCTTTTCCCCTATAACCATCCCCTTCTCATCATTAGAGAGGCACGCCGCCCCCCCCCCCCCGCAGGCTGACCCCAGGGAGTGGGGACAGACCAGGCATGCCACATGATGTGCCCCCTTTGGGTCCATGCTGGCCACTGAACTAAAAGTCCACGTGAAGGTCAAGAAGGGAAATTAGTGGCCACCGGTGTGTCACTGTGTCACCAGGCCTAGGGGCTGGGTGAGCACTCAGGCCCACCCAGCATGAGCACTGCTGGGAAACCTCCCCACCACCACTACCACTGTCAGTTTATACTACGTCAGTTCTTTCATTCTCATGAAGGAATAAAGAGAACGGAAACATGATTTCAAGTCGAAAAAGATCAAATCCAAGCAAGTCAGGATTAGCCACAGTACAGTGACTTTCATTAAACATCGCCAGAGTCCCTGGCAGGCATTTCTATTTGTTCCTCAGAAATAGAACATTTACCAGACTACACGTTCCACATTTAAGTAGCAACCTATCAATTGAGGAGAAAAATCAGATTCAGTATCTCCTTTAAAAGAACATCATATATATATAATGAAAAACCTGTCACCTTCTAAATTAGAATGTAAGGTACCTTCATCCCATCAGGCAGTATGTCCTGACTGTACTGTACAAACACTGACTTAACCCTCATCTCAAGACACATTGGAAGGATAACAAAACTGTGCTGGACAAACAGTGTCATCTCTGTCATCTTGTGGTGACCACATCAAATACTCTGGCCTAGACAGTGATGCTTTTTGGGGTGTTTTTATGTATGCGAGGGGGTGGATGAAATGGACAATCATGTGCAAGTACCAACGTGGACGCCTTTAGCATCCCTTCCATACACAGCACTATTCGGATGCCTATTCCCTCTGAATAGGTCTCCGAGTGAGAAGCATAAGGGAAGGAGATGTGGGGACAGGGGAGAATTCAGAAACGGGCTACGTCACAGACGCCTTTTCCAAATATTAAACACCCATCAGCAAAGTCTGGACACATCCCTCCATGGGGGCATCACCTCGGGGTGCCAGTTGGAATTAATGTTCCTAGGGGACTCGAAGACAGAAAATTCCAAAATCTGTCAGCAATTCTTGGGGAGTGCTCCAGCCTGGACCTCGTGATCCTTCTCACTTTTCTCCAGTAGTGGGGTCTCCTCAGGGTGACAACACCCCTGCAGAGGGAACTCCTGGTGTCTGAGGGAATCCTTTGCCCAGAAAGAGGAGAGAGCTCAGAAGGTGGGGGGTGGGTGCGAGCTGCCCCAGGCTCTGCCATCTGCCTCTGAGACGAAGTGATTCCTGGAAGCCCCCACCATCGCCATCCGCCATCTATGGCCTGGAACTCAGAAGTCAGAAGGATCCAAAGACGATTCCCAAGAAGACCGAAATGTATTTTTCTCTAAAGCCTTAGATATGAAAGCAAGAAACATCCCTGCTCTAGCATGTATAACACAAGGCAGCGGACAAGGCAGCGGACACACACCCAGATGCCAAATACTAAGACCGCAGAGTTCGCCAAGGGTCCTTAGCTTTGACTCAGCAGGTTCTAACGGAAGCACTTGGCCAGGGTGACTATATCCAAAATCCTGCCTCTGTCACACATACAAGCACTTTCAGGGCAGACTCGCTGCTGCCTCCAGATAGGGCACCAAGACCTTAGCAGATGGACAGCCTCATGGCCACTGAACTGTACTGTCTGCTTAATTTCAGACGCTCCTACCCTATTAAGGCCAGCAGTAATAGTGTAGCAACAATCATATGAACGAGAGGGTAAGGGCTTTGGGGGGAGAGCAAGGGCTCACCATGTCAGCTAAGTGCCAGGGGGGAAAAATCAATTACATGAGATTAATAACACGAACATAGGAATATTTGGAAACACTTCCCTGTAAGACATGCTTACTGAAATATGCTACTCCAAGTAAATGGCACAAAAATAATTTCTACCCAAACTTCTTCACAAGTGTTGAAATCAAAGACATATTAAGACAAGGTCTTTGTCATGGTCTCTAGACCGCTCGTTAGAAAATTAAATGCTTACACCTTTACTTTTCCCTCCCCGCCCTCGTTCATTTTCTCTTAGCCATATAAATACAGAGTTAAAATACCGAGTATATTAGCAGTACACTGAAGAATTCCTGAGACATCTTCAATTTCTTCTTTGTTGGAATGATCTCCATACGAGCATCTGTTAGAGATGTTGTGGAAATTCTTTTCTGTGTCTCTATAACTAAGAAGAAAACTAAATTAGCACATGGAGAAATGTCTTCATGCATCTACAAATGTAATCATATACAGACACACATGCAAACAGTCTATATTCTCAGCATAACTACAGTGAAAAATAACTGGATCGTTCAAGAATAATTTCTGATACAGCCCACCATTAACATCAGCGTTAGAGTTACAGATCTGGACAGGAAGCAACCATTAATAAGGAAGATGTGCATTTAAGAAAAAGTCCAAACATACAAACAAGGTAATGGTGCTGAGTCAATGCACTGGCACTCACTAATCTGACAGTGAACATACAGGACCTCTATGGCAGACAGTTAAGAAGACAGCAAGATGGTGTGTGGGTAACAAATGAGCAAAGGAAGCCCCTGAATTCGACAACATGACTCGTGGCCTTCCCTTTCTCTATCTGCGAGATGGGGCAAGGAAGCGAATCTGTCTGTTTCTATAAATCTGGGAAAACTCTGAGAGACGCTACAAGGGCTGAAGGAAGGAACACTGGTGCAGGAAGGTGTCAGCTGCCACTGACCCAGCAGAGGCGCAGAACTAGACGCTCCTGAACAGGAGAAGCCAAGAAGGCCAGCAACTGTTTGGAAACTGAACAATCACTGCTGTTGTCAATAGTGGAAGCAAAGGATATAGGCAAAAACACACTAACTGGTGTAATTTATATTGTTAATGCAGTGACTGGCACACAAAAGTAATCAATATGTTCATTGAATAATTGTTACCTCTGCACATATCTGACTGATCCATTTTTGACTCTATCCTACTATAGTCTTTCCCTTTCCTCTTTAAGCCTGAAAGTTTCGGATCAGCAATTTAGTGTCTAAGCTAACCAACCTCAGGTCATTTTTCAGCTACAAGTTTCTTCTGACAGAATTTAGAATTTTTTTTAACCTAAATTTGTACCTCTACAATGCCTAACTCAAATATTTCACTCCAACGCTTATATACTGTGACGCCTACTGAGCAATTGAGAGCTCATAACTCTGGGTAACTATGAGAGTCAGACATAACAAAGTTTTTTCAAAACTAAATTAGAAAACATATGATAATCAACTTTTGAGATAAGAACGTCACTTATTCTACATTTTGAAGTACAAATGGCTCTGCTTTTTGGAGCTTAGCCATTCATTTCATAGGTTTTTTTAAACTAATTTATTTTTTAATTAGTGAATCACCATGAGGGTATAGTTATAGATTTATACATTTTCGTGCTTGTGTTTCCCTCATACATTTCATAGGTTTTTGTAAGAATAAGCATTGTGCTGATATCATAAGTGGGATACTGCCAACCTCTTATTCGTCTGAGACACCATTTTCCATAGTCACCTAAAATTAAACTTGACTCCTCCAATGTTCACTGTGGGGCCTATGTTTTTCACAGCCAGCCTTCTGTTCCCTTTCTATTTTGACAATCAATAGATATTAAGAGAGAATAACTTTAATATATCATTAGAAGTGAAATATTCTGGGAAATAAACTTCAATGATATTACTCATGCTTTCAAAAGTCATCATAAACCATATTTTCCTGCATATTGAGTTTTTTTTTCACTTCTAAAGTGAACTCATCCTGGGCTGGAGCGATAGCACAGTGGGTAGGGCGTTTGCCTTGCACGCGGCCAACCCAGGTTCGATTCCCAGCATCCCATATGGTCCCCTGAGCATCGCCAGGGGTAATTCCTGAGTGCAGAGCCAAGAGCAACCCCTGTGCATTGCCGGGTGTGACCCAAAAAGCAAAAGAATAAATAAATAAAGTGAACTCATCCTATCTGTATGCCATATCACCTTTTATATCTTATCATTCTTTCCATATCATATGGATTAGGAGAACTAGATCTATACAGAGATGGAAATGTGAATTAAAGGAAGGCTAACATAAAGATTCTTCTTAATGCCCCCTTTCCTCCTATTAAGTTTAAAAAGGTATTTTGTGATACAAGTGAAGATGAATGTATAGACTTTACATAGCAATCAAATTTTACCACAAATTCAATTGATAGTGACAAAAAGTAGACATAAATGTAAAAGTGTATTTTTTAAAAATCAATATAATTAACAGTACAAAGCAAAGGTCCTAGACACTATAATTGTAGCACTTAAAACTATGAGACTGCATATGATTTGCCCCTTGTTTTACACCCCTAATTAAATTAATAATAATTTAATTCTTTAATTCCCTATCTACACATCTCTACTGTGCAATTTACTCATCCAGATTGCGACCCCCCCAAGAAAATAAGATAGTTCTATATGCCTCCCAAGCCACAGAAAACAAGAATAAATTAAAAAGAATAAATAAATGATATAACATAATGTTAAACACAATAGAAATCAGTAATATAACAGAAGCTAGATGAAGGGGAAGACAATGGAATATTTTTATTTTGACAATCTTTTTTATTTGACAATATTTTAAACAGAAACCAAAAGGTATTTTTAAAAAATGATCCACGGCAAAATCTGAGGACAAAGCATTCCAGAAAATGGAACTGGAAAGTAAGCCAGTTTGGTATTGCTGAGAAACAGCTGAGTGAGGGTGTGGAGAGAATGAAATCAGAGAAGCACACAGAGGCCAGACCACATTTTATTCTATGGCAAGAAGTTATTTTGTGGCTTAAAGCTGGGATTTCAAAGCACAATTGTCTGGATGACACATCAGCATTTTCAGAGAACTCAGAGGAAATGCCAAGACATAAGCCCGAGGACCTCTCTGGCTGCCCCCACAGCCCACGATTGAAGAGGCCTGTCAGAGGATTCTTGTGCACGTTAACATTGGAGATCTTTGGTTGAAAGGAAGAAACCGGGGTTGGGAGACAGCTCAAAGGGCTGCAGGTGAGAGCTCCCAATTCAATCCCTGGCTCTGCAGGGTCCCCTGAGCACTGCTGGCAATGACCCCTGAGCTCCAAGTCAGAAGAAGCGCCCACGCATTGCTGCATGTGGACCTTAAGGAAAGAAAGAAAAAGGGTGTGCACTTTGATACTAAAAATCACTTTATTTTGGTGAAAATACAATGTTGAAGGATAGGAGCAGAAGTCAGAAAATGCCCGGAACGCCTCAGTGAAAGGCAAGGGTTAACGATGGTGACTAAAACACCACCCGTCCCTCTGTCCATCCGTCCGCATCAGGGTGTGGATGACTTCATCACTGCTTCTACTTGAATGATGACCACAAGGCAAAACCCGTAAGTGAAGGAGAGTCATGACTGTTGAAGACCATGTTGCTGTAGCACAAAGAGGTCTTGCCTGAGACTCTGACAAGAGGCACCATCGGCTCCTCCCTCCCAGTGCTCCATCTGCCGGATCCTTGGAACAGATGTGCCCTCCTGCTTCTGGGAGACTAAAAAAGCCTTTGGGAGTTGTTCTGGGCTCCCACTCCTGGTATAAGAATTTATCAAGGAGCAGAACTATACCGTCTTGGAGCTCTGCTAAACACAAACAGGTCCAAGTATGGAGTTTGAGAAAGGAGAGGGAGAACGAGAAGCCAAGGGGTGGAGAGGATATGGGGAAGCTCCCCCTTTCTACAATATATCCCACATGAGCTCCACACTAGACTTGGCAAAACCTATTATTCCACCAAGTAGGAAAAGCATCTCTTTCCTACTCCAGCCTCCCCAGAAACGCATAAAATAACATGAGAGCCTGTCTCCTCAACCATCTCAAATCCCCTCAACTATGAGAAACATATTCTTTTGCTTTTAAGATAAAATGCCTTAAACTGTGAACCCAGAGGTATGAATCCATGTTGCCCCAACTGTTAATGATAATAGATGCTTTCAATTTCCTGCACTGAAAGGGAGAAACAGTAAGCAGGGTGCAATTTAAAAAGGCAAAAGAGGGTGCTGGTCAGAGAATCCAGGGCTGAGAGGACAAGGGAGACAACTCAAGAAATGCAAACCTCATCATGTCCCTGCCATTGAGTCCTCTTCATTTTCATCAGCATGAAAACAAGTAAAAGTAGTAAGCAAGCTCTTCAGGTACTCAGGAATTAGCCAACACCCAAGCAAAAATATACTAATAGACCTACTTGGAATCAGGCAAACATCAAGACACCTCATTATATTGGCATGACATTTTCTACCTAGATTATTCAAACTACAATAAACAGAATTAGGAAAAGACCTTTTAGATAGTGAGAAAAAGAACCATGTCTACAGAGACAGAGAGAAGAGTTTAGGCATTTTTTTTCTTTTTGGGTCACACCCGGCAATGCACAGGGGTTACTTCTGGTTCTACACTCAGGAATTAACACCTAGCTGTGCTCAGAGGACCATATGGGATGCTGGGAATCAAACCTGGGTCGGCCGCATGCAAGGCAAATGCCCTACCGCTGTGCTATTGCTCCAGCCCTAAGTTTAGGCAATTTTTTATATCAAAGAGAAAAATATCTGCTGAGTGTGAGCTACACTTTTATC
This sequence comes from Sorex araneus, assembly GCF_027595985.1. Classification (NCBI taxonomy): domain Eukaryota; kingdom Metazoa; phylum Chordata; class Mammalia; order Eulipotyphla; family Soricidae; genus Sorex; species Sorex araneus. Next base: position 176,395,405 of record NC_073304.1, on the reverse strand, counting down.
ATATTTGTAAGATTACCACTCCAATTTGCCCTTTAAATAGTTCAGTTAACATAGAAACTATTTCATCATTTATTATTTGTTTCAAAACAGGGCAAGCATAATTTTAGAAAAAATATTTGCATTTGATTACTGGTATTGCCGAAAATTATAATAATCATGATAATAAGCATAGGAAAAACTATTAGTGTGTATCACAAAACAAAACTATTCTAAGTATATTAATTAATTTAATCCAAACACCATTTTTAAGACAGATAAATCCAATGAGAGGTTTTATTTTAAAATGTGGGAAGAGATCAATTTGATATTCTCTATCTCCATTAGCATAAACCATTTAAAATCACTAATGGACTCAAAGTAAAAGCCATCTCAGGAGTTTAAATGTTTGTCCTAGTACTACATTTTTGAGGATTGATGTGACAAAGTTTCATAGCTATTCCATTTGAATCACAATTAACATAATCACAAAGCACTTAAAACCTATGGCATTGTACTAGACCCTGGTTTAATTTTTCATAAAGGTTTGGTCCCTTTCTATTTTGTACAGGGAAATCAGACTATACCCTAAAAACCAAAAACTAGATTCTTAACCCCTCTGCTATTATTAATAACTATAAGTGTTAAAGAATTTCTAATAGCATTTCAAGAGGTACATAATTGGGAGCTTGACTCATCGAATGTTCTTAAAATGTTTTAAGATAAGCCATTATAGAATGTACAGGATATTTTTAAAATTTCAAAATACGCATTGCCTCTAATGTTAATTTTATTTAAGAGCCTCTCCTACATTAAAAGGTCCATTTTTATGTTTTTGTCAATTGCTTTCTGCCAGAGCCAATGAATATTTTATCGCCTATATTCATTTGAAGTTTTCTGTTAACAAAATACTTTTATTGGAATTCTTTCATATAATTTTAACACCTAATCTTTAGTATGTAAAGTTATTGTTATCATCACCCTTCACAAAGAAGATAAAAGTCTCTTTAAAGTTCTGTGTGCCAGGAACAAAGACACAGTGCAGTGGCTAGGTGCTTGTCAAGCCTGAGCCCCACCTGGGTTTGATCCTGGCACCCTTTATAGTCCCCTGAGCCAACCAGGAGTGACCCCTGAACATAGAGCCAGGAGGAAGCCCTGAGCACTGCCAGATTGGTCCCGAAACAGAAAAGAAAAAAGAAAAGTTCTGTGTGCTGGTGAGATCTTGAATTCCTGTCATTTTACCTCAAGCCTTGTTAACTGTATAACCTCTCACAACCATGCCAAGAAAAATGGGATAACCATGAAAAATATGTAGCATGTGATTCTCTGTGGGGGCAGGGGCTGTCTCCCAAGCAGTGCTCAGGAAGCCTGGGTGTCACTCCCTAAAAATCCCACCAAGGTGCTATTTGGGGGCCACACAGTGTCAGAGGTCAGACTGGAGTCTGTGGCACGTGAGGCAATTGCTTTTACCCCTGTAACCCTTTACTCCCTCTCCAGCCCCCAGGCATGTAATTCTCACGAAACAAAAGCCTCTCACTGAACTGTAGTAAATTTGTAGAAATTTTGATTAAACTTCATTGAATTCTAAATTCCATTCAAAGCCTGGTACCAAGTTATCTTACTAAGGCAAAACTATGAGACTGAGATTCAATGGTATGGCAAGAACATAAAAAAAGAGAAAAATTACTAAGGAAGAGAAATATCCAAAGAAAATTTCATTTAAAATTATTAAGCACAAGGCAGTCTTCATGGGGAGCAACAGAGCCCCAGCAGCCAAAAATCTCCAGAACCCAATCACCGCCATGCTCATGGCCACTCTCCTCAGGCTGCACAAGCCTGTGAATGTGTGAATTTGGAGGAAAAAAAAACAGGTATGTGAGACCCATGACTGAAATCTCCAAGCTCACTCAGAGCGGGAATGGACCTCCTCCCCCCAGCTCCCAAGTTTACCAGTAGCTTGGCAGTGACACCTATAAACTGCCATATTGTCTTATCAACAGCCATGATCCGAGACTCAGAAATAAAGCTTCCAGAAGAGAGCAGCATAGGCCTCACCCATGAGTGAATTCCTGGAGCGTGGCCACATTTGCAGCCATGAGACCTCTCATACTCTATACCACTGATGAACCAAGCGTAGTACACAATACTTGATTTGGTTTAACAAACATGTTTGTAATCTCTTATATACAAGGGCTTAATGAAGCCAGGATGAAATACAACAATCTTCACACACCTTCCTCTAAGGAAACTTTATTGGTGGACCATTTTTAGTGGATTATTCATAACAAGCAATACAAAATTAATTGTTTCAGTTCTGCTTTGAGGGGCATGGTTTGGGGTTTGGGGTGGAAACTTTTGAAATATTGTGATAGGGAGTTGCGATGGTAGTGAGACTGGTGTTTAAATATTAAATGTAATGAATTGAGTCGGGGCCCGTGCTCGGCTCCGGCCGGCCGGGTTTTCGGCCCCGGCGCCCATGCCCCTGCAGAGCCGGTGGATGTGGAACAAGCGGGAACCAGAGACAGCTTTAGGAATTGGGGTTCCAGCAAGTGCTTGCACCCATGTATGGAGACTGTGAACTAAGCTTTTGCCCCACGCCGGCTAACGGAGGAAATAACCTTCCTTCTTGGTCTCTCTCCCCTCCGGGAGAAGGCGTGGTGTCCGACATTTTGTGGGTCCGTTGAGAAGGTATGAACTTTGGCGCGGAAAAAAAAAAAAATGTGTGCTTTGAACTTGAAACAGCCGCGGGATACAGGGCCAGCCCCAGTCGGGGCCGCGCGGCTGCTACCGCGGCCGCGCGACATTTTATCTCTTCATTCACATCAATGGAAAACTTATTATCAAATATTTCCCTATTAATAGAGCTGTATTCTTAGGGGATAAATTCCAACAAGAATAGTGAGTCTGTTTTGAAACTCTAAGAACAATAGTGAGTTATGTGTTGAAATCTGGAATGTAATCAAGGTAAAGAGAAAAGGAAGTGAAATTATCACTCACCTGTGGGGTGGGTTGGGGGGTGAGGGGTGGTCTGTATACTGTTTTTTCTTTTGTTTGTTTGTCTGTTTTGTTTTTGCTTTTGTTTTTGTTTATATTGGTGGTGGAATATGGGCACTGGTTAAGGGATGGGTGTTTGAGCATTGTGTAACTGAGATATAAGCCTGAGAAGTTTGTAATTTTCCACTTGGTGATTCAATAAAATTAAAAAAAAATAAAAAAATAAATGTAATGAATTATTGTGAACAGCTTTATAAAAAAAGAAAATAGAAAGACAAATAAAAAGTAATAAGCATAAGCCAAAGGAAATCATCCAAGGGGCTAAGCTGAGAAGCTAGATACCATGAAATAAGGTTAAACTGGGAGCAGAAAAACACACACTCAAAAGCTGTATTTGAACAGTTATCTTTTCTGCCCCAATAATGAACCAAATCCATTTTTACTTACCCTATAACTTGATGTTCATAATACTGCAAGGTCCTCTTCAGAGTCTGTTGTATCGTCTGAGGCTATAGAATAATAATAACAATAATAATAAAAATATATTATCAGCAAATCAGTGTCAGTCTCATCCTGAGCATCACAAATATGTAGCTTTTGATTTATCTCATGAGCATTTCTCTATAATATTAACCCATTATGCATTCTACCACACATTGTTCCCCAAAGGTGCTGATATGAGGTGCTCAGCAATTTCTCAATTTCAAGTATGATAACATTTCCTTGTCATATATTTTTGATTATTCTTTGAACCACCTGAGCTCAATAAAATACTCACTTCTACCAACAATAAACCTAGGCCCTGAGGACAGATACGGAGGGGGCAGTAAAAAAAAATATGGATCACGGTCAGAAAAAATCAGATTTGCCCAATGACCAGTAAAATGTCAAAGAAGTCTTCTGGAAAATACTATTTGGGACACAGGTACTTTGGGCAGGGCATTTATCTGCAGCAAGTGCCTACGCAGCTCACAATCAAATTTTATTATCACTTCTCTCTATAACAGTTGAAAATGGTTTTTTCATTTAAGACAAAAAATTATCCATACCTATTTAGGCAATATAATATAAATGTTTCATGTTTTTCAGAGACCAGAACATAGGTTATATTAACAAAATTGGAAGAGAAAAAAAATTGAGTGGCAGTCGAATTAATTTTAATGGTGATAACCCAAAGTCAATCAACTAGAATAAAAACAATCAAACAACTTACCAGATTCCCTAGAACCATATGAATTTGGGTAGACTGAATAACTGACACACACCCTTTCAGACGGGAAATAGTTACAACTCCATGGTCTTCTGAGTTTACCTACCCCAGAATAAGATATCCTAGACCACTCTAAAGAGGTGTTTTGCAGGATGGGCAAAGCACAGGGCTGATACCTAAGAAGCAGTCAATAAATATTAGTTTGTTTCTCATTCCTCATCCCACAAAGTGACTATCTTAAATCACTGTATCACTGTCACTGTCATCCCATTGTTCACTGATTTGCTTGAGCGGGCACCAGTAACGTCTCCATTGTGAGACTTGTTGTTACTGGTTTTTGGCATATTGAATACACCCCGGGTAGCTTGCTATGCTCTGCCTTGAGGGCGAGATACTCTTGGTAGCTTGCCGGGCTCTCCAAGAGGGGCAAAGAAATCGAACCTGGGTTGGCTGCGTGCAAGGCAAACGCCCTACCCGCTGTGCTATCGCTCCAACCTGGCTATCTTAAATATATATAATTTAGATAAGATCACAGAGATGGCTATAAAGGTTAACTCAAACCAATTCCATGTTCACCGACTTTACTAAAAACATCCAGGATGGAAATAATAATCTTCCTAACTACACTTTTCAAAATTCAACATCCTTCTTGGAAGTGAATACTCATTTTAGAGCCCGAGGAAAATGAATTTCACTTTCAACAAGGATGCTTGATTCTTGACACTGCAATTAAGATGAGCCCTCTTAAGATGAGCAAAACTATGGTCTAAGAAATAGTCTTTCCTTTGGTCAAACTGATTCAGAAATTAGTTTTAGGAGAGATTCGTCTCCAAGTGTTTAAAGGAAAGAGCACAGGGGGACTTGTCAAGAGCTGGCATTCATTTATAAAGATGAAGACTGGGTCTCAAACTGGCATAGGAGTTCCTGCTCATCAAGAGAGAGTGGAGGCAAACAGAGTATGCCCAGACACAGAACATCACTCTCAACCGAGAAGAAGGCAGTTGTTGCGAAACAGAGCAGGGATCACCAACCTTCTTCCCAGTGCAACTCCCCTCTAACCTCATTTCACTCCTAAGTCCCCAGTTCTACCAACTGGCCCCCTAGTCTGCTGTGCTGGTCCCCATTTTATATATACATATATGTATATATGTGTATATATTATTTGTTAAAAAGTTATTTCTAATTGGGTTTTTGGCATACAATGTTCCATCCCGCCACCATTGTCAACTTCCCTCCACTAGTGAATGTCCCAGGGTCCCTCTCCCACCCCTCACAGGACCCCCGCCCCCCCGTCGCCACCTAAACAGGCACCTTTGAAGTTTGGGTCTCATGATTTCAGTGTTGCTGACCCTGGGGTTTGGATATTCTATCATTCCTTTTCACCACCGATGTTCCTGAATCCCCTTGAACCCGGCTGTTGCTTCTCATCTAACTCTTGACCCCTTCCCCTACACTCGATTTGTGCAATTTTTCACCTGTCGCCTTAGAAATACCCTGAGGGCCCACACAGCCCCTACTTGAGGCATCCTGACCTTGAGGACAAAGAGATATATCACTGCTCAAGCACAAGAAAAGCGAATCTTCAAGAATGTGACCCAGGGCCAGAGACAGTACAGCAGATGAAGGCTCTAATTTGCACACAGCTACCCGGATTCAATCCCCGGCATCACATACAGTCGCCTGAATGCAGAGTCAGGAGGAAGCCCTGAGCACTCTGGGTATGACCCATCCCCACCCCCACAATAGAAGAAGTTCACAACCCAAGGCCAGTCTAAAGCGGCTCAGTCAGCCACTGGCTCAGGCATGCTGGGATGTGGGCCTCTGGCTCTGGCTCGGCAGTCTCCAAGCTAAGCTAACTTTCTCTTTGGAAATAAGCCTTAAAAGCCATGAATTTCCACAGAGGGATTATCCTACCAATAACCTCTGGACCCCAAACATGAAACAGAGAGCAGGAACCAAGAATGATCTCATTTGTACAAAAGGACATTTTTTCCCCCTTCTACAAGGAATTTCCCGGTCATTAAAAAAATACATGCTTGTGAAAGGAGCCGAGCCTTTTAGAGAGCTTCTTCTTTTATGAAGCAATTACTTTTACTCCCCAACAGGAGATAAATGTATGGTTCCCAAATATATTAAAAAGGAAAAAGTGTGCCGTGCACATTCTACAAAGCTTCCATTTGGAGAAGCATTTCGATACTTGCTGTTGCTGGCCAGAGTTCGCAGGCACAGCCTACAGGTCTAACCCCAAGCACACAGACTGTAGAGTATGCCCTGACCCTGGGGAAGTGGAGAAACAAGGGCTTTAAAGACAGACAGACAGACAGACCTTCCTTCCTCGTCAGGACTGTGCCTCCATGCCCATCTACTAGTCGGAAGTTCCACCCAACCGTCTCACCTGCCAGACTCCATTCCTCCCATGTGTGAAAGGTGTGGTGCTGAAACGTTGTATACATGAATCCCCATCCAGAACCACCTCGTAAATTATGGTGCTACAAATAAGTGTCAAAAGAACTTTAGAAAGATGATTTTTAAAAGAGAATTTAATGTCAAACCAAGTTCATAATCCAGCTCTAGGGCCTGAGAGAGAGCACAGAGGTCAGAGGCACCTGCCAATCATACAGCCAACCCCAGTTCAATCCCCAATACCACATCTGGACTTCTGAGACCCTCCGGGGGCAATCTCTGAGCACTGCCGAGTGAGGCCCAAGTCCTCTGCCCCTCAAAATTTCCAGCTCTATGATATAGGAGCTAAGGAGCTAGATGGCCTTAGGTAGTTTGATTAACCCATGAAGTAAAAATCCTTCTGGGCCACAGAGATGCCTCCAGCCCCATGCAGTGAGTTCCCCTCCCCACCCCAAAGGAGCTAGCCCTGGTAGCCAAACACCTCCAGAACTCAACCACTGCCACACTCACAGCCACTCTCCAATGCCCGGACGGGCCTCACCCATGAGTGAATCTATTCCCGGACACTTCACACTTTACACCATCGATGTACCAGGAGAAGCGCATGACATTTGGTGGACTTTAAAGTAGATGGCAACCAATCTTAAGGGAATATATATATATTATATATATATACATATATATACACATACACACATACATACACACAAACATATATATATATATATATATATGTATATATATATATATATAAAAGCACCAAGGTTCAACCCTTAACAACACATTACTAATCTCTTATAAAAGGGCTTAATGGCTACAGGGTGAAATACAACAATATTCACACACTTTCCTCTAAGAAACCTTTTTGGATCATTTATAGGTGATTATTCATAACAAGCAATACAAAATAAATTACTTCGGTTCTGCTTTGGGGCAGGGTTTGGGGTTCAGGATGGAAACATTCAAAATATGGTGGTGGGAAGGTATAATGGTGGTGGATTTGGTGTTTGAATATTAAATGTAATCAATTATTGTGAACATCTTTACAAAAATAAAATTTAATTTGAAAAAGAATTCTTCTGACCACATTATTTTTGTGGGGATAAGTTGAAATCAAGAAGTATATAGTGCATGTGCATAATAGATATTAACAAGACTATGTTCAGTTACAAATTATGGTTCTTTTCTTCAAAAGTTTCCTCATCAAAAGAAAGAGCAGAAGATTCGATTAGAACACCCATCCCACAAGTGCCCCAACTACTGCTAGCAAGGACAAAGTGCCTATTCCAGTAGCTAGAAACAAAAGTAGCAAAATGGTGACCACGTCCACAAATATCTTCAATGAACCCTTTGGATCATGGCAGAGAGGGTGACAAAAACAGGACTTCCCAAAGTCAGAGTGAAGACAGGCAGAAGGCAGGCCTGCGAGTGGGAAGGGCAGTGCAGCCCCCCCCCCCCACTGGGATCCGAACCCGACAAGTAGTCCGAGAGTCTCCACCGAAGGGCAGCAGTGTCTGCTCTCTCCGGGGGCTCCTCCCAGTACAGGCAGGAGATGGGAGGAGAGCAAGTCTACTGTTCCTGTTAGAAGTAAAAAATCAAATACAGCTGGGTCTTTTCTCCACTTCTGCCAAAGTAAGGCCTTGAGAGTGTCCTTCTGCCGTCCCTCGTCAACCCAGAGAAGCAGTGAGAGAAGAGAAAGCAGCCGTCGGGGGCCCGCACACGCCCGGCCCATCACGGGGCAGCTCGAGGCCACCTCCACCCCCAGTCTCATTAACAGTGTCCCTCTCCCTGGCAGGAGTAACTGGCTCCTGCAGACGAAACGTTCTGCTCCTGAAAGGTCATGGGATCCAAACAGTCAGGCAAGAAACAGTCCCCACAGAGCCAAAGAAACGGTCCCTGGGGCGTGGGAGGAAGCAGTTCCCAGCAGCCGGCCGGGTTCAGGCAGCCCTGTCCCGGAGGAGGCCACAGCAGATGGTGCAGTAGCCGCAGGACAGATACGCGTGAGCCTGCATGTGTGTGGGGGACAGAGACGGAGACAGACAACGGCTGCTCTCTGGAGACAGAGGATGTTTTCACCTCATTCTTCAGAGGTGAAAAGCTGAGGCTCAGGTGGATTAAGTACCTACCCCAAGATCACACGGCTAGTAAGTCACTGCAAGCCATAGTTGCTCCAAAGTAATCTTCCTTCTCCATGACATGCTTTCTGGAGCCCCCTCACTTCAACAGTCCCTGATTCTGCATTCTTTTTATTTTACTACACATATAGCATTTCATATTTAAAAAATAATACATATCTTGTGGGTCCCTCTCACTTTCAATAGTCTCTGAATCCACATTCTTTTTATTTGATTTTAATGCATACGTAGCATTTCATATTTAAAAAAATACTCAATTTAGCTTTATAACACTGATTTAAATCCCTAAGCTGCAGAATTATAAAGTCATAACATCATTTTCATTTAAATATGAGAAAACTGTATATATCAATGTCAGAAACTGAGGATAAAGATTAGTATGCCCTAAGCCAGTAGTTTCAACTCTGAACTTTAAAAGCACATTGGGGGCTTTTAAAGATTACCAATTCCCAAGCACCTCCCCAAATTTTCCAATTCAACTGGTCTGAAGGACAATTATGTCCTCCATGTATGGCCAGAATTGAAAACCTTTCGGTTGTTATGAACATGATGAGCAAGACCAATACTCTATAAACTTTTCATGAGTAAATCAGTATTGACAGTAGTGTCTGTCTCTCTTTCTTCCTTCTTTTTCTTTCTTTCAGAGGGTAGGCGACATACCTGGCAGTGCTCAGAGCTTACTCCTGGCTTTGTGCTCAGGGATCACTCTTTGCAGGACTCAGGGTATTATGCATGGTGTTGGGGATTAAATCTGGGTCAGCCACATGCAAGGCAAAAGCCCTACCCACTGTACTATCTCTCTGGCTCTGAGAATAGCTGCTTTATCCAAATATCAGAAATAAACTTCTAAGAAACATTCACACATAACTGATAAATTTAACACAGTTAATTTATTAGCTGTCACTGCTGACTTAGAATAGATATGAATTTATTAAATAAATTATCATAGTTGCTTGAGGCATAGAGGTTTTATCTTCTTTTCCAAGTAGTTCACTTGAAAATTCATTCAATTTTGTACTAGCATGCACACAGCATTACAGCAGCATGGCTGTCTTACTTTATGTATTAAAGCCCATTAACTCCTTCAATCTTCACATCAACATGGTGAGGTATGTTTTATTATTTTACAGATGAGAAAATCAAGGCACCGAAACTGTAACTTTCCTTGTGTCAAACAAGTAAAAAGGGACGAGTCAGAGTCGAAAGTCAGGTAAATCCATTCCAGAGTCTTGGCATTAATATTCATGCTATACTTTACAGAGGATTTAATGCCCGAAAGGTGACCGAGAACTTTACAGCCCACATTTTCAAATCCACGTTATCCCAATGGATCCTTTCACAAGTCCGGGGAAACAGACTGAGAAAGAAAGTCGGAGATTGGTGCCTTCATTTACAATACGGGGTTTCTTTCGGTAGGATACTATCATCATCAAGCAGCTGGGGGAATTCTGTTTTTAATTGTTGTTGAAGTAACATAGTTGCAGCAACAGTATTTATGTTCATGCTTGTGGTGCACGATATTCCTGCCTTGCACCTCACAGAGTTTCCTGGAGTCCCTGCTGGTCCCGTTTCCTCTCTGGTCAGCACCCCACTTACGAGTCTCAGTTCTGTACTCAGAGGCCAAGGAGATGTCATTACATGCTATGCATTCCTTTGGGAATTTTTGTTTGTGGGTTTGGGCTTGTTATTTTTTTCCTTTATAAGATACCACATGTGAGTGAGCGCATCTGGTATTTGCCCTCCCTCTGAGTAATTTCTCTTAAGATGACCCTCCACTAGCTCCAAAATATAGCAAAAGGAAAGATTTTGCTTCTGAACACGGTGTCTGCATGCCTGTGTTCACTGCAGCACTATTTGTAGTAGCCGCATCTGAAACAGGAGGGTGAATGTTGAGTGAGTAGATAGACATGTGGGATAGGTAAAAACAGGGATACCACGAAGGCACCAACGGAAAAAAAAATATTTCTATGTCAACATAAAAACATCACAGGGATCCAAATGAATTATTTGTTTTTTAAATGCACTGAACCATTCGTTAAGCTAATCTGTATGAACAAAGACAACACAGATAGAGTTCTTCTCCGAGACGCCTTTCCCTTCCTTTTCCCTTTCCCATTCTCCTCCTTTCACCGCCCTTCCTCGACACACCTCTGCCCCCTGAAAGGCATCTGACAGGCCAAGTCCCCCATCCACCAATCAAACTCTCAGATCAGTCTTCACAAATCGTCTTCTCTTCCTTCCTTCATCAAAATACCAAGTCTCCTGATCCAGTACCCGAAGACAGTGCTCGGGAGAGGTAATACCCTCATCCCTCCACCAGCCCTTAAAAACCTGAACCTACTCTGAAAACAGCAGATGGCTGGAGGGCTGTTTCCCTCTATTCCATGCTCTGACCCACTAACACTGAGAGATAACGAGGGGACAAGAAGCCTCATTATCCTGCAATTAATAAGAGGAATATCTCCATTTTCTCCACATAAGAAAAAGCTTATTTTGTTTATTCCGACATGATCTGCCAAATTCCATCATTAAACTGATCAAAAATAGGGCCAGAGAGATGACTTAAAGAGCCAGTGAACATTTTGCATGCCACGGCTGACCCCCAATACTATTGTCCAGTGCTACTGAAGAGTTCTGAGCGCCCACCACCAGGTACAGCTCCAAAACAAAAGCTGCCAATCTCAACAGAACACAAAGTGATTCAAATCCTGACATGGATTCTTTTTATGGTTAGGCCCTGTAACACCGATAGATCAAATTACATGATTGGTATCATTAATAAAATTATTCAAAATAAAATGTCACTTCAGGGGCCACAAAGATAGTATAACAAAGAGGGGTACTTGCTTTGCATGCAGCTGACTCAGGTTCAACCCCCAGACGGTCCCCCCCAAACACAGCCAGGAGTGATCCCTAACCCCGAAATGCCATGAATAGACCCCGAACACCGAAGGGTGTGACCTCAAACCAAAACCAAGCAAAAACCAAAAAAGGCACTCTGATCAACTTAACTACTTCTAAGAGACAAACCATAATCATACCATAATCACCAATCTTGTTAAATATTCAGACATAATATTGATTTTCCCAGTCTCTGACTTTAGTTACTACACATAAACAAGCAAAGAAGGATGACAAATTAAATATAGCACTTTGAGTCAGGACCTCTGGATTTCAAAGCCAGATGTTCTATTGACCTTTTGTATAATGAGCCAGTCTTTTCACCTGGGACTAAAAAGAAAAAAAACCTTGGGGAAAAAGAAAATGCCTCCATTTTCCCATCTGGAAAACACTTTGAAGAAATTTTTAGTTCTCAGGGCCATTTTGACATATAGCACAGAGGATGAGGAAGAAGAGAAGGATGAGGAGAAGAAGAGGAACATAGCAGTGATCATCTTTCAGGAAACTCGGAAGCCAAAAATTTTTTAAACAAAACTGGTACTTGAGATAACGAGCAAAAGCCTGAATAAAGGGCCAGAGAGCAAGTCCAGGAGGCAAGACTAGATCTCCAGCACTACACAGGCTGCTCCTGCCAGCATCGCCAGGAGTGATTTCTGAGCACAACCCAAAGTGGTTCAAAGCCCTCAAAAAAAAAGCAGGGGGCGGGAATCTGTCTTTTGGTTTTTGTTTTCTGATTGAACCAGGGTGAGATATGCAGTTACAAAGCTGTTCACAATTGGGTTTCAGTCATACAATGTTCCAACACCTGTCCTATCACCAGGGTACATTTCCCAACACAAATGTCCCCAGTCTGCTACTTTTATTCTCTCTCTCTCTTCCTCTCTCTCTCTCCCTCCCTCCCTCCTCTCTCTCTCTCTTTCTCTCTCTCTTTCTCTCTTCCCTCTCTCATGTTTTAGAGCTTACCTTCTTAAACTGTGGACCAGGACCCAGATAGGGTCACACAACTGAATGTGGGATTGTTTTAAACTTTCTTTAATTTGTTGTCTTTAATGTTTGATTTGTATACCTATAATATCCAGAGTCTCTTTAAAATGCCATGGGTGGAAAGGAGTCACTACGTGGAAAAAGTGTTAGGAAGTCCTGTTTTAAAAGAACAAAATCAGAGCAAGAGGTACATTATGTGGAATTCTACCCAGATGGTTGAACAGTTCTAGGACCCTCGGTCACCTGGGAGAGTCTGGGGTGAAGTGTGAGTGGCCCATTAAGGAATTCAAACTGACAGCCTCTGCCTTAGTAGGAGCACGGTCTAATTAGCACTGTGCAGTAGTTGCTATGATTGTAATTATTAATCATAAGCGAGTATACTCCAAATATAATAAATATGATGATCAAGGCTTCCTATACAAAGCAGATTTCTTTTCCCAGTAATTTCCCTTTGGTTTTTTAATGTCTTTCCAAAAATACCATCGAGTTTCCCTTTGAGACAAGACCTACTACCATCAATACTAATTTTAACTGAAAATATGTATTCCCCAAAACAAAACAGGATCTAAAGGACTGTTTATAGAGTCATTTTCCTGCTTTCAGGCATGAACACATTTCTGCCGTCCAAGAACTTCGGATGTTTCCCACAAACTCGGGAGTAACAGCACCTTCAGTCTTGGAACGCTTCACAGTTTACAAATCACTTTCTTTTCCCTCATCTCATTAGCTATTCACAACTTCCAGAGTCTCCCATGTAATTATCTACATTTTGCAGATGAAACAAGTGACATTGAGAGAGTTCAAGTGTTTTGGAGGTTTGAAGGCGCGGAAAGAGCCTCCCCACACCCCTCCCCCACCCACCGCCAACCAGGGCCTTCTCCCTGCAGCTGCAGGCCCCACCGCTCACTCACGTCTCTGCGGCCGTGACTATAACTCAGAGCCACGATTTCCTTCTGTCTTTGCTGTGCAGTTCCGGAAACACCCAGGCTGCAGAGCTGATGTCCCCCACACCAAGTTGATGCAATTACATAACCCATGCTGGGACCATCACTGACTTTGTGGAGAGCCTTAGGAGAAACAAGCCTGTAGGCACCATTCTCTGATGAATGTGCCTCTCCGTAAGAAAACTATGAGACGAGACGGCAGAAGCTTCTGGCAACCTTCTCCAGACAATGGACCTAGTGGGGCAGGGGTGGGGGCTGGCTCTGGCCTTAACCCTTAATCTCACCAGTTCCGGCACATGCTGACTTGGTTCACACTGGCAGAGGTCCCCAAACTTGGCTGCCTACCGCTCCTCAGTACCACCACCACCCCCCCAGAAACTGACCTTCCTTTTTGGAGGGGGGCACCTTCCACGGGGTCCTCAGAGTTGGGGGTGCCTTTCATTGAGACTTACCCAGGCAGGCCCTGCTCTGTGAAGACTGGGGGAGTGGTGCTTCTCAGACCCCACAGTGCCCAGGCGCCTCCAGGATTCCCAGGGGGTGCCAGGGACTGAGCCAGGGCAGGCATACGCTGGTGTGGGCCCTCACTGCTGTGCTACCTCCCAACCCTAACTCTATAGTCTGTAAGTGGAACTGAAAAGCATCCCCTGAAATGTGCCTGAGGCAGTGCCCCCCAGTTAGTAATGCCTACTTCTGACCAGGCCAGTGCAATAGGGGAAGGTCCTGCACTGAGCGCCTCACTAGCAGGCAATAGGTGTTCCCACTGAAGTCTCAACAAAGTCCTGGAAGAGAAGAAGCATGACCCCAACAGTGCAAATATGGACAAATGTGAGTCCCCAGAGTTAAAAACTGGCCCGTCATTTACCTAGTGTCTGAGTTGACGTGACGAAGCAGATGCCTGGGTGTTACCTCAGTACCCCCTCCCCAAGCCTGAGCACTGCAGGCTGTACAACTAGCGGTCCCTGGTCACCATCAGCACATGAGTACCCCCACGCCCATCAAGTGCTACAGACACACCCAGGCTCCCAATGCTACAACAAATGGTCCCATTTTAAAAACAAAAAAGGAGGGAGAATCTCATGGAAGGGGTTAAATTTCGGCTGGATGATGTCATTTTGGATAGAGCACATCTTTTCCAAACCTCAGGGTTGTTTTTTTTTTTTTTTTTTTTTTTTATGAAATGGAAAATTCTTAGCAAACTATTTGCAGGTATGTTTTAAGATCAAAATGAAATAAACCACAATATAGAAATGATTCTAAGGAAAGATCTCTTGAGAGGCAGTTAAAAATATATATTAATGGGCCTGAGAGATAGTACAGTGGGTAGGGCACTTGCCTTGCACCTAACTGACCAAGTTTGATCCCTGACATCCCATATGGTCCCAAGCCCTACCCAGGGTAATCCCTGAGGACAGTTAGGTGTAAACCCTCAGCACCAGTGGGTGTGTCCCCAAAAACAAACCAAAAAAAAAGGTATGAAATTGATTTGAACTGATTATGTCTAATAGTCTAATACCTAGAACTGCTGCCAGGCACACAGCATACTGCAAGGCTGCCAGTGAAATGCCGCAAGACTAACCAATGCCATTTTACCTCATGAGTTCCCTGCCAGAGTGCAGTGCCTCCAGGAAGCAACTTCTTTAAAACATCCCAGTGGCCGTTGTGCTTGCCAGCACTCACAGACCCCTGGCCGCAGTGGGGCTGGACACTGCTTTTGAGGGACCCTGCAGTAGAGCAAGCACACGCTGAAGTAGCAGCTTCACGCTCACAAGGCAGGCAGCCTGGCCACCGAGCCCTCCCGTAGCTTTCAATGCTTCCACAGTGTCACGCGGGCATTTCTGGAGAAATCCCTGCTGCCTGCAGTACTTGGGCAGTACTTGGGCTCCCACTGCAGTGAGGAGTTTCCCAATAAGAGGCCAGAAATCAGAAAATTAACGGCTCCTCTGCTTGGCAGTCAAATTGTCAAATAAACACATGAAGTAGGGAGATGCCATGTCACACCTAAATGCTTAAACAACCATAATGAAGGGGAGACTGATTGATCGGCTCCAGAAGTAGCCTCGAACAGCAGAGGAGATGTGCCCAAAGCAGATGAAAGTGGGGGGTAGGAAGAGGGAGGGGCAGGGAAGAGGGCCTGGGAAAGAGAAGGGAGATGCAATCCGCGCATCTCCTCTACTGCTGTTTATGCACGCATAGATAAGCTCTCTCCCCCAAAGGAAGATCATTCCTAAGGTAAGGGAAATTCTCCAACCATCTGAGCATATGAGGGGGTAGTATGAGGCACGGAATCCACTGCTTTCAATGCTAAATGCAGGTTAAAGCAAACATCTGATTATGACTTGTCTCCTCACACAGACTGAAGAGGTAAGAACTGTGCTAACCAGGCTGACTTTACACACAAAGCATCATCTCAAAGTTCTAAATAAGTATTTGTTACTGTTGCCCACTCAAGCAAATCAATGAGCAACGGGACAACAGTGATACAGTGACACTGTCATTCATGTGCCAGCTCAAGTGTCAGGGACACTTTGTTTAGCCAGTTAGTTGCGAGAGTCTAATTGTTTCAGGACACTGATAAGAACTACTCCTCGGAATCTGAAAGTGTTGGACTCTGAAATATGTAGAACCATCAGAATACCCTGTGGGTTCTGCCTGTCCCCACGGCTTCATCCCCTCTTGAAGGAAAACTCAGCACTCAAGCACCCAAACACAGTGTTAAGGACCATCTGGTGAGTTCTATGGATGAGATGTGTTTGAGGGGCTGACAGTGACTGCCATAGCAGAGTTTATGATGTGATACTCTCCTAAGCTAGAAGAACAACATAAGCTCATGTCTTTTGGGTAGTAACATGCAGACAGAAGAATGTTAATGCTTCAGCGCATGGGAAGTCTTATATTTTCAATTCAACTACATTGGAGCAGCTATTTAGGTCTGGGTATCACTCCATTCACAGTAAATGTACTGCTTCCTCAATCCTTCTTATAAATTAGATAATCATTCCAAGACACATGCCCTACCTGCTGTGCTATCACTCCAGCCCTATTACATATCATATGTGTAGATACGATATGTGTAGGTAAACACACATCCTTGTGCAAGTAACTCTTTTAGGATAATCATAACTTTCTTTATATTCAGAAACCAAATGACGAGCAGTGGCACTGCCCGTCCTGTTCTGAGCAGCATTAACTAAGCTGCTGGCTGCAGTGATGACAGCTTTGTCACTCTGTTCACAGCTACCTCACCCCTAAGGCCCTGGAGCACACAAACAGAACAGGGGACAGTGAACCAGGCCAGCCCAAAGTCTGAACACTGGTAAAGAAAGAGTCCTTGACCTTGGGGGCTGGAGCGATAGCAAAGCGGGTAGGGCATTTGCCTTGCACGCGGCCGACCTGGGTTCAAATCCCAGCATCCCATATGGTCCCCTGAGCACCGCCAAGAGTAATTCCTGAGGCAGAGCCAGGAGTAACCCCTGTGCATGGCTGGGTGTGATCCAAAAAAAAAAAAAGAGTTCTTTGTCATTCCTAAAATGGGTCTATGTCACGTGGATTCACAGCAAGGACAGAAACTTGACAATTGGAGAGAGGAGGTAAGGATCAAGAATACCAACTAAACTGCTCTATACCGCCATTGAGCAACTCACAAACTTTGGAACATGTGTAGCAGCGCAGGAAACCTACAGGAACCCAACACTGCATGCTGAGGCTGAGCTATTCATGAACATGTTGAAAGGTATCCCATGGGGGAAGAGCTTAGGGTTCCGAAGCACAAGAACCAGGCATGAAAATAGAACTGGATACTGAGTCCTTGAGCATCAGCTTCTTCATCCTTAAAATGATCTTCATTGTCATCTTTGTCATTGCTACTTTCATTTTCCTGGGTGAATCAGAGTGAAATAACATGTTCTGGAAACATGCTTTGTGAATTCTAAACAGATGTCACTCATTGCTAGTAACCTTTCTATATAGAAATGATGCGTCAAATCCTGAAGTGGAGAAAATTAAGAAAAAAGTGATGTCAGTAATATCTTGCGTTCTAAGGTTTAGTTTAGGTTTTGTTTTTTTTTTTTAAAAAAAAAAACATATAGTGGTGTATGTTCCTGGGCTTTTTCCCCCCTTCAAATCTGCTTATGCTAAAAATGAGTGGAGCCATTTATCATCAAGATTATCATAATGTGTGGGGCTGGTGCGATAGCACAGCGGGTAGGGGGTTTGCCTTGCACTCGGCCAACCCAGGTTCGAATCCCAGCATCCCCTATGGTCCCCTGAGCACGGCCAGGGGTAATTCCTGAGTGCAGAGCCAGGAGTAACCCTTGTGCATCGCTGGGTGTGACCCAAAAAGAAAAAAAAAAGATTATCATAATAAGAACTGTGTCTGGGACTATTTTAGGATATCCACAAAAGACCTCAAACTTAACTCACATTAGAATCAAAATTTTAACTCTGAAATTTTTCATTCATTTCTCTCATCTGATCATGAAAGAAAGGAGCAGGGGAGAGAATGAGAGGGAAAAGGGGATGGAGGGAGAGCTGCTTCCAGAGGATGTCTCCAACACAATCACTTTTTCTAGTTCTTTCTAGAATTAAATATCTTGTTCTGCCATCTGGCTTTACAAATATCAATTACTAATCCACACAAGTCTTGGACACACAGTTACACCTACAGAGAATTTTAATAGCGTGAGCTTGGGAAAAGGTTCTAATTCTTGGGAAGAAATTCTCATTTCCTATTTTCTAACTTCTAAAACTATTTTTGCTTCCTTGCATGCATAAAGTTGTTTAGCTGAAATTTATAAAAGTATTATATATAATGCATATAATATACATATTTACTCGATAAACTATCCATGAAAAGAGTAAACTCTCTGGCATCTCCAAGCACCATAAGCATATGTCAGTACCAGCCCCCACTAGTCTTCGTAGCCTATTTCAAATGAACACTGAAGGGCTAGAGTGACAATACAGTAGGTAGACAATTGCCTTGCACACAGTCAACCCTGACTCAATCCCCAGGATCCCCTATCGTCCCGAAAAACTGCTAAGAATGATCCCTGAACTCAGAGCCAGGAGTAAGCCCTGAGCACTACCCAGTATGGCCCCCGCCCAAAGAAATCTTTTAAATGATTTTTAAATGAACACTGAATTCACAATAATAATTATTTAAAATAACAGAAAAGAGATTGTGATACAAGATTAAGAATATAATGCCCACATCATCAAAGATCTAATGTACTGTTTCATTTTTCACCTTCTAAAGGGTCTATGTCATTTCTGCTGATGTAGCGCATTTAATCATTTGCTAAAGCTCCAGATAACTAAGAATCCAAGGAGAGCCTGACGCTCCAGTACCAGATAACTAAGGGCCTGAGGAGAGACCAGAAGCCGCCAACACACAGCAGAGCTATGTGGGAGGAGACACAAATCTGCATGAGCCACACCAGGAGAGTCACCTACATCCTTTCATTCCCCAATTCTCAGCCCAAAACTTTACTTTCTGCCACTATGCAGAAACTTAAGATCAGGGAGATAATTTTCAAGTAATATTTGATGTGACAAGGTACTTAAAACACACACTGACTGCTTTACCTGGCAAGAGAGGTTCATAGTGGACTTCTTGGGTGTTAAGGTTTTTATAAAAGAATCAAGAGAGACAGAACTAGATAAGAGAATGAGAAAGAGCAAAGAGATAACCAAAAGCAAATTACTGTCTTTTATAAATCCTAGGACAAAAATTTTTCTGTTTTTTGGTTCACACCTGGCAGGAGTTACTCCTGGCTCTGGACTCAGGAATTATTCCTGGTGGTGCTCAGGGGACCATATAGGATGCTAGGGATCAAACCCAGAATGGCCGCGTGAAAGGCAAGCACCCTACCCGCTTTCTATCACTCCAAGCTCCTAAGGCAAAGTTTCTGATACGCTTTACTTTAATGCATCTTTGCTTTTACTTCTATCAGTTACACCAGAACGCAAAGTAATGAACTATAATATTAGTTTTTTAGGATACTACCTGGTGAGCAAAACTTGATTTGATTCATAAAGCACAATAACTGAACACTTTATTTGATGTTTAAGGGTTGTGTGTCTATTTTTAAAGCCATATATTTATAAGCCCCTTCTTTAGTTATTTAATGGAAGTATTTTTATTGACTCCTATTTAAAGTAGCTGATGACTGCATTCTCTGTATTGTGTCGCTTGGGGTAACTTATAGTCAAAATTTTCTAACAATTATGTCCAAAGAAGGTATTTATTTATCATTACTGTCTTCATCAATGCCATTGATATGATTTATTACTTGTTTGAGTACAGGCCTCACATGCGTGCTCCCATGTGAGGAGTAAAAAAAGATAACCAAAAGTTATATCTTTTTACTCCCTACAAGTAAAAAGATGCTATGTCCCATCACTATGATCAATGTGAAAGGATATCTTACGTGGTATTGACTGCGTGTTTGAGACACTAAACTCACATGTATTCTTCTCTGGATTCTTCTCAATAGATAAGATCGCTAGGCTAATGGTGGAAACCACATTAACAACTTTTTCCACTAATTTCCTCCATCTTTTCCCACTTCTGTCCCAAGAACATGACGAATGAGGAGAAAACTGCCAAGGGCTTAAAGACCAAGTAGCTGGCTATCTCCTAGACCCCTGTTCACACCGTCAGTCCCTTGGTGAATTCACACCATCGATCTATTCTCCTGCGTACGAAAGGTGGGTTTGCCCTCTGCGGCACACATTTATAGCAAAGAATTTAATTTAGAACAAAAGGAAAGAGGAGCTTCCTTTGAAATGTGTTTACAATGGCAATAAGCTAACATATAAGAAGCACAAAGAGAGTCTTCACAGACTGCCAACACTGTCAGGTCCACAAAGCACTTATTGATCTTTTTATCGGGAAACAATAAATCTATCTCCTCTAGCTTCCACACTTGCAACTCCCTCATATCTGTCTGACGCTTCACATGGAATCACAATAGTCTGCAGCTAAAATGCAATAGCTCCCTCAGTCTCTGTTCCATTACAACACAATCATCTCCTCATTACCGCTTCTTTCAATAAATGCCTTCGGAGGCAGATTCTTTTGTTAAGGAGGTAAAAGACATTTTCATTACTTGTGGCAAATTTTTAAAAGACACAATGAGAGTAATTATGCCTCCTCCAGATTTCTATTAAATAGCATTTTTTAAATTCAGAATCAATGACAGTCAATTCTCTTCTGCCCTATACAAGCAAAAGAGAGATTTAGAGTATAGATAAGGACTTCAAATATGTTATTAAAATTAACTCGAATTTGTATCTGTAAATACTGTGATGAAAGCAAAAATTCTTAAGAATCTCTGTATCCTTTTTGTTTTCCCTTTCTGGAATACAAATAAACAAATGGCAATTGCTTAAGTTAAAAATCACATGACAGCATTCCAAAAATCTGAACAAGTCAGACACAATAGAAACCAATCACACAAGGGGACAAAATGCCTTTGGAAGACAGACTCGAACATCCCTACACTACAAGAACCTGGCTGGACATGTGGAAATCAAATACTTTCTTTGCTGCTATCCACAGAGATGCACCAAATTAAGGCGAAAGGCTTCACACTAACGCAGGGACAGGTTGGCTGCCTTGCAATCTGCTATTGGGATAATCTGAGTTTTTCTTCCAAAGGTTCATATTCTCCCTTGGGGAAAAAACTATAAGACAGAGGCTGAAAAAATGATGAAATTTTTCTGCAATTTCATTACTGAAGTGTTTGTGTCAGAAAAACTCCACAGTGAGATATAACAATTATCACAAATTTTCTTTTGCTGGAGTATTTTTGATAATCCCTTAAGCTATTTGGTTGTAACAAACAGTATAAAACAAATTATTGTGTGCCTGCTGGGGAAAGGATGGGGAAAATTGGACACTGGTGGAGGGGAAGTCACTCAGGTGGTGGGTTTGGTGTTGGAACATCAAACAACCGCATATGAACAACTCTGTAACCAAGGTGTTTAAATATTTTTTAAAATAAAAAAGAAAGAAACAATTCCCAGAACAATAAGGAGGAAGGTGAATTATAAGTATTTCCCTGGTATAACCGAGGCAGCTCAAGTTTCTAGCACAACAAATATCTACTTAGTAAAATAAAGTTGAATTTTTCAAATATATCGTTCAGAGTGAGACTGGAGCGATAGCCCAGATGGTAGGGCATTTGCCTTGCATACAGTCAGCCCGGGTTTGATTTCTCGCTCCTCTCAGAGAGCCCAGCAAGCTACCGAGAGTATCTCGCCTGCACGGCAGAGCTTGGCAAGCTCCCCGTGGCATATTCAATATGCCAAAAGCAGTAACAAAAAGTCTCACAATGGAGACGTTACTGGTGCCACTCGAGCAAATCGATGAACAACTGGATGACAGTGCTACAGTGTTGGTGGTGAAAAGGTTGCTCTCTTCTGCTGGCCTATAGTGTAAATTGATTGTTTTAGCTAATTGCAAGGGTGTTTACAGAAAATTCAACACTTTCCTTTTTTTTAACTTTACAGAATATTTTCCCCTCTCTCTTTACTTCATATGTTTTGGTTTGGATTTAAGAAATTAAGAAAATATAATTATTCTGTAACCATGGATCTTAGAATGGTACTAGTTAGATAGAAAATGCTAGTTGATTGATTTCTGAAACATTAATCTTAGCTATTCACCACTATAAATAGCTTTCATCCCAGAGGGTCACACCAATTTAAAGCAATTAAACATCCTTGATTATAATTTATTTGGTATACTATAAAAGTATGAAATCAAACTTCAGTAAGCAATATTTTGTCTCCAACTATCCCAGAAAGATGGCCAGTCCATCATTATGCATTTCAGATCCCACTTGAATCCACAGCATAATGGGATTAACATGACAAGGATTAATTGCTGCTCAACCCACCTTCCCATGTGCCAATGTCAAGTGCCCTGCCTGCCCTTGGCCTCCAGCCCCACACCTCCACATTTTCTTTCCTCATTAACTAAAGCTTAGTTAATGGGAAATACAGTTAGGTCAACAACTACCCTTTTAAAAAGATTTCCTGGGGTTCAGAGAGACAGTACAGCAGCTGATAGGGGTAAGGGTGTTTGCCTGGCACAACCTGGGTTCTCTCTCCATTTCCCCAAAGCCCTGCCCAGAGTGATTCCTGAGCTGAGTCAAGAACCAGCCCTGAGCATCACCCTGGACATTTGGGTGTGGCCCCAAAAGCAAAACAACAACAAAAGTTTCCTTATTCTTGGAGGTGCATGTACTGCATTGGGGTTGGGGCCAGAGAGGGGTGATTTAAAGCTACATGATCCTGATTCCCTGGAGTCTCTTGCCGCCGTGCCTGGCTGTCTTAACCAAGGCCCTTTGGAAGGGGTGGGTTGAGTTTCCCTCCCCGCCCTGAGCAGAGCCCGGGCAGCTGAAGACCTCCGGAACCCAGCCACAGCCATGCTCAAGGCCCCTCTCCACACGTTTTTGTGTGTGGGACCCAGGACTGAGATCTCCAAGCCTGCTCTGATTGGGACTAGGCCTCTTCTGCCCAGATCCCCCATTTTCCAGCAGCTAAGCGGTCACACCCAGAAACTGCCCCCCCCCCACACCATGTAATCCCATCAACAGCCAACATCCAGAGACTATAAAACCAAGCTCCCAGAAGCGTGTGACATCTTATACCTAATTCTCCCTCTCAGAAAACCTGGCAAGCTACCAAGAGTTTCCTGCCCACATGGGAGAGCCTGGCAAACTCCCCATGGTGTATTCATATGCCAAAACCAGTAACAATGATGGGTCTCATTCTCCTGACCCTGAAAGAGCCTCCAATGCAGCACCATTGGGAAGGAAGAATAAAGAGAGGTTTCTAAAAT